>NC_140939.1:157245544-157760544 GCF_014529385.1 Adiantum capillus-veneris
GAGAAGCAACAAGGCATAATAATCTCAGCCAAAGGGAAGAGAAATTATCACTATGTATGGATTTCAAACGGGCACCAATGTACATTGAAATGGTTGAGAAAATGTTATGGATGCCAAAGCTTCAATATGATGCACCATTGGAAACTAAATGGGAAGCTTTCAAGAAAGTTATTTGTTCTCGTGCCGAAGAATGCTTTTCCATAAAGCATCTCCATGGTATCAACAAAGATATATCACGCAAAAGGTGGTTTGATCAAGAATGTCAAGATGCTCAAAAGTCCTTGATAAAGCTTGATGCAACTATGGACAAAGACAACTATTAAAGTTATTTGCATACATACAAGGCATTGATTCAAAATAAGAGAAGAATATGAGAAGTAAAGCAACAAATTTTTTAAGTCCAAGAAAAGGCACATGCATGTGGAAGATTTTGGAGAAACTTGAGGGACAAGGGGATTGAGAATCTGGTGACTTGAGCCTTGTGGATATGTACACACATTGTAGGCAATTATATGAGCAATCAAATGCTGGAAAAATGTCATTTTATGGTTCACTTCCATGTATGCCCTCTTTTTTTACTATTGAGGATGTATGCGGTGGGCTTGAAAAATTGGACACTCGAAAAGCGGGAGATCTTTAAGGTATCAAGCCGGAGATGATCATATGGACGGGAGATTTTACCCATAAGTGGATGTGTGATATGTTCAACCTTGCACTCCAACATGGTATGTCTTATGATTGGAGTACTAATTGGGTTAAGCCTTTGCATAAATGAGGGGATGTAAAGAATGTAAACAACTACTAGACTATAATGATTGGGTATCTTATGGCAAAGTTTTTTGGGTGCATAATGGAAATAAAACTGGGTGATTGGGCTGAAGATAATGACAAGGATGCAAAAGCACAAGAGGATTTTCATCGATGCCATAGCACCATTGATCATCTTGTCACTCTTTGTATTCTCATGAAGGAAAGTCAATTGAATGGCAAGCAATTGTATTGTTGTTTTGTGAACTTTAAGAAAGCCTTTGATATGATTCCAAGTAACAATTTTTGGAGAGGGATGGAAGAACTCCAAGTTCCAAGTGAGTTTATGGGTGCGGTTTCTCGAATCTATGAGAAGGTGATTTGTCAATTGCGCATGGGAAGAGAAATTTCAAAAAAAATTGTAAGCACTATTGGGGTTAAACAAGGATGTCCGTTACGGCTTTTCAAATTCGGGTTGCCATTGACCTGTTTCAGCTCTTCCTTTTTCTGCGTTTTATTACGTTCGATATTCACCACTTCTTCGTGAAGGATAATTTAGACAATGTGGATTATAGTTAGATGGGTGTGTGTGTGTGTGTGTGTGTGTGTGTGTGTGTGTGTGTGGGCATGCGTAGATGGGTGTGTGTGTGTGTGTGTGTGTGTGTGGGTGTGTATAGTTAGATGGGTGTGTGTGTGTGTGTGTGTGATTAACTAAAAATGGTCGTAACACAATGATAATTGAACCGATAATACCAATCACCATATATCACCAATTATATTTACAAGCAAAGCCATATAGTTGAGCTTATACTCAGAAAGAGGAATTTCAACCGTACGACATGCTTCATTTTTTATCTCATCCCAACATGGAAATATGTAAATGTAGCTATTCATGCTAACTAGTAACTTTGTTTTTTGACTTTGCATTATAGTTAGGAAAGACATGAGGCCATACGTCCGTTCAATCTTTTTATCATTTGTTTTAAGAGGTATCTTGCGAGATGCTGCTATGCTTGGAAGGGAAAAAGGGAGGAAGTAGACACGAGCAGAGAGAGAGAGAGAGAGAGAGAGAGAGAGAGAGATTTTTTGCATGCGGAGGAGGCAGCAAAGCAAGATGGGTTATTGCAAGCATGAGACCGGATGCTTGCATCAACAGTACACAGAGACGGGGGAGGCAATGTGGTCTGCGTGTGGAGGCTCTCTGTCGCTGCCGGTTGGAGCACACGGATGGTGAATGCGCAGGAAGTAGATGGGGGTTTGTGTGATGGCGAGAGCAGAGAGAGTCGCGCGGAATGTCAAGCATGCATTTATTGGCAGTTTTGCAGCTCTCTCTCTCTTTCGTAGTCACTCTGTCTCGGAGCTGAGCAGATATATGTCGCCATGTCTCTCTATTTTTTCTCTCTGGTGTGGGCAGCATTGTCTCGTCCGAGAACGGTTGCAAATGTTTCCCATGAGGGGGCACGCCCAACTGCCTGCGACGGTGTGTAGAGCATCTCCTAACGCAAAGCACGGTGTAGAAGGAGGATATGGGGCTCGGTGGACATGGGAATTGGAGCAGAGACGGGCGACTTTCGATTCTCATGAGCAGGAGAGGGAATCTTTCAATGTAATTAATTAATAGAATGCACTATAGACCCAGGTAGGTATGTGGATTTGTAAAGTTTACAAATAGAATGAAACATTTCGCTAATTCTTTAGTGTATCTCTATAAGCTAATCATCCCAAAAAGAGAATGAAACCTTTTGCTACTTTGTATATTGTAACTCCAAAAAAAACCACCTAATCGATAGCACGGAATGTTTTTCCAAAAACCATGCTTAAACTGACGTATAAATATGTTTTGATCTATTATTGATAGTAACATACAATAGAAATAAAACTTATGAATTGTAGTTTAATATACACAATTTTAGTCAAGCCAACCTGATTCGTTGTTGTAGAGGCCATGACGAACTTGTTCGAGTGTCTTTTCTATAGTTGTTTTGCCTTGCCGTGTGTACATCGTGCTTGGATGACGGATGAAGCTACCCTATGGCAAAAGTTGCAACAAAGGAAGAATTATGATGCCCTTGCGCAAGAGTGTGTGTGTGTGTGGGGGTGTGAAGGAGTTGGCCGAAAGCTGCTCTCATAAATGGGTCTGCACTGGGTTTCATTAATTAATTAGTTGTCGAGATTTCGTCGCGAGATTATTGGCAGAAGCAAAACTGGAGCTTGCTCCGCTTCCCACGCGCTGCCCTGCTTCTGCACCGACGTGCTGCTCTCCACCCGAGCCTACCATGATTGCGAGACGCCCTGCCAGTCATGAGTCTGCATTTAGCGCAGCCCTATGACAGCCCAGCTCGGCAGCCTTTGTATTGAGTCTGCATTCAGCGCAGTCGTGTGACAGGCCAGCTCACACATGCGGTACTCTCTGTCTCCTGCCCTCTCACGTCTTGCCCAACAAGCAGCAGCTACGCAGGCCCATGTCCATCGCAAACACACCCAGTTGCTTGGCTCTGCCAGCTCTCCAGCCCAGCTCACCCACGCGTTGTTCTCTCTGCCCTGGGGCTCGCAAGCACGGCGACGTCTTGCCGAACAACAAGCAGCTACGCACTCAGTTGCCTGTCTCTGCCAAGAAACACTCACAACTATCGAAACCATGCAACAAAATTATCTTCTCTCTCCACCTTGACCTGATACACGCCGTTTTTCTCTCTCTCTACGTGCCCTATCCTCCCATGAGGCGACGCAAGTGTCACCGCGTCCCTGGCTGGCATTTTTGACTCGAAGCTAAAATGGAGAATCTGATGAGATTCTTAGTAATTTGACCTGCTTTCCAAGATTGGGACCACATACTCAGAAAGTAGGTTTATTTTTAGTATGCTTACTTGGAGAGTCAGTCATGCATCTCCTTTATGATAAGATATTTGATGAGAGAGAGAGAGAGAGGGGGGGGGGGGGGGGGGGGGCCGCTTGTTTAATGATAAGGATGCACTCATGCTTAATTGAGCCTTTTGTGTGTTAAAAAGTCAAGGAGTAGAGGGATATACTAATGCTGGCTTATGCGCCTCATATACAAGCTTTCTTTTGAATTTTTCTCCCATGTAGATTTGCTTCAACCTTTATCAAGTTACAAAGCTATCACACTAGAGCAAAATGTGTCCTTTACTCCGCCATTGTCCGAGCTAAAAAATTTGTCATTGTTTGAGCTTCTTGTTACTAACACTTAATTTGTGCAAATCCTTCTCTTATGTTTGCATCGTTCGTATGTTGTTGTATATATGTGGCCATGTTTACATTCATGTTAAAATGATAGTTCCCAAACCATTATGCTTATACTCGTGGTCATGATTCACAAATATGTATCTATATGTAGTGTAATGGAAGTGTGATTATCATCTCGTGCAGGTGGTGTGTACATGTGTCTATTCCTGAAGAGAGATTCATATTAACTACGTACATTTCATATGTGCCTAGTTATGTTACATGCACCATTTCAACATAATGTATCCTATCTTGTTATAATAAAAATCATCATAATTTATCGAGCACCGAACACTAAAAAAATGGTACAAAATTGCATACCAAAGCATATGTACAAATACAGGGGACTTTATTGCAAGAATAGTACATGACCTTTACAACAACCCAAATGAAAAAAAATCTTTGATAAATATTCTTGCTGCTTGTTCTAGCGTAGCATAAATCTTTTTTCATGCATTTGAATCATCCGCCCCTTAGGTAACCTACAATTTGACACAATTATGTTTCCTGATGTAAATATATGGCCATTCTATCATTTATTGCAAAAAAGCTATTGTCAAACAAGTATGCCCCGTGTTAGCTAAATATATTGTGGCTAGGACTCTCAATGTGTATCTGTATGTGGATGTGCAATAATGTGATTTACCCACTCATACCTATATGTGTTTATTACTAGAGAGAGAGAGAGAGAGAGAGAACGAGAAAAACCTACTTATTCTTTAGATTCTTTGCTGGTGTTTTAAGTTCTAATGTCGCCCAATATCATTCAAAGAGGGAGATAGTGAGAAAAGGGGAAATTTAGTAGTTAAGTAAAAAACAGCAGTGTTGGCTAAAGTGCTGAGAGAGAGAGAGAGAGAGAGAGAGAGAGAGAGAGAGAGAGGCCCACCCCCAACCCTGGGAGTATGTCCACTAGGTGGGGGACAGCCCACCGAGTGGACATATCCCCCGCCAATGATTTTTTATAAATTTGAAACTTATAATTGTCTTGCTACGTGAGTTGCGATTTTTTAGTTATTCATTTGTAAGTGATCTGTTTACTTGAGACCGTATCTATCTTTCATATTTTTTCCATTATCTGGTGTTTGGCAGAATACACTTTATCTAATAGTACCAAGTATGTGCCTATAATCTTTTTTGCGTTTCTTTTTTAGAGAATCTAACATGATCCTTTCTTTGAGTTGAAGGTAAAACCTTTGCAAGACAAAGGTTTTCATTAAAAAGAAATTGATATTTTTTAAGGGGAAGGCATCGTGCATGCGACACGTGGATGAGAGAGAGGAAGACGCGCTCATCACTCAATGGAGGATGAAAGAGAGGGCCGTTGTAGCTGTGGCGCAATCAGACAACAGATGCCAATTCCTTCAGTGGATCTCTCTTCGCATGCAAGATCTGCGTTTTGTGTGTTTCATGTCCTGCTCTTGTGCTTCGCCTATGTGCAAGGGCCGCCATGGCTTGGTTTTGTTCACGTCGGCCGGTTGGTCGCTATCGTCCATGACCTTGAAGGTCGTCGTTAGTCCACACAGTAGGTGTGTTGAGCAGGGATGGCATGAGAGGAAGCACGATGCTCGCAATGCATAGGGTGAGCTTATGCGGCAGAGAGCAATGGTAGGCTTGGCGAAGAGAGACGCAGACAGGTTGAGGGCGGGGCGCTCCCTTGGGGGTGGGGGTGGGGGTGGGGGTGGGGGAGGGCGGGGGGGGGGGGGGGGGGGGGGTTGGTTTGATGGTGATAGCTGTTGTGCTTTTGCTTTTGAATTCGGAGACGTGATGGGAATCTTCTGGCTTAATTAATTAATGAAAGTGATAGTAGACCCAGTATGTCCCAGTATCCCTGACTATGCAAACCTTAATAACAATGATTTGTGCTATACTAAATCAGGTGAGAAGTTGCCTAGTGATGTTTATTATTCAGGAAAAAACCTTTGTACATATGTCCTGGTACTCGTTCCATTTTCCAGAGACCATACTTTTTTTTGAACTCAAAAAAGATATTAACTCATCTTAAATTATGAGTTACATATAGAAATGGTATGTTGTATGTCATCTTTTCTTCTCATTGTGTGTCTTCGCTTTGCTGATTACTATCCTGCAATCAAACCAGTTGTCTCTGAGATCTATGTCGCAACATTAACTGAAGTATTATGTGTAGCATGCTCCATTTCTTGTTCGTCTAGTATCTTTGTCAAAGATCTGACCTCAAATCTGATACTTGAGAAATGACCTTTTGAGAGAAACTGTGTGATTAATGTTTTGATGCGGGTTTTATTGAATCCGTTAGAAGTAAACATAAAGTTTAGGCGTTGTAAATCATTAAACGTTGTTACTACACATGAAGCATTATAAATGATGGGTAGTATCTATGATATACACACATTGTATGCTAATTGTTTAGGGTGATTGCTGGCTACTTGTATGAAGGATATTTGGTGTCCTGGTAATGCGTCTTTTTTCCATGATCTTTCCATGGTGTATTCCTCAATGAAAGGTCTTTGTAGAATTATTTTTGTGTTCAAGTATGTAGAACCAAACTCTATATGAGTTGGTTTAACTGAAATGATATCCAATGGATATATTGTAAAGGGGTCCTCAGGGGACAAAGGTTTGTTGTGTTCATGCATTTTGTAATATATTGGTTGTTACTGAGTAGAAGATCATCCATATACCGATTAGAGTGTATGAAAGCTAAAAGCATATCAATTTTTTGAGTCTAGATAATTTTTTAACGTGTTCTAGCTCAAACCAAGCAAGGTATAGATTGCACCATAATGGAGAACATGAGTACCCCGTTGGGATCCCTTTAATTTGTCGGTATATATCCGATCCTAACTTTGAGGAGCAATTGTCCAACACAAAGATATTTAAAGCATCAAAGAATTCAAAGGACCATTTCACTTCTGAATTCTTTTTTGTAAGGGTGATTTTTCTTTTAGATGGCTTAAAACCTTTATAACCTTGAACAGTTATTAATCTTTTAATGTTTCTCAAAGAATCCATCAGGCTATGTTTTCCATGGTGAGGAATTGCTTCATAACAAGCTTTTGCATCATATGTATGGATAGAATATATCTTTTTAGGAAGGTTTATTAAAGCTTGGTGTTGGTTGTTAATAACACAGTACACATTTGTGTTAACTTTTGAGAAGGTTTGAAGGTCTTTTTGAAAGTTCTCAGTATATTCAATAAGCCCGTTAGATAATCCTTGCAGAAATTTAGTGATCATATTAGCCACAGAGGAGAACACACAATCATGGGCATTTGTTATCCAACAAAACGCTGCTTTGTGAATTTTATAATTTCCCATAATGCAGGGAAGACTTCTATCTGGAGAAGGTATAACATTAAACTCCTTGCAACATGAATGAATGAGTGAAATGATGGTGTTATTGTATTCTTGTATAGGCATGAATTCCAAAGAATCTAATCTTTTTTTGGCATGCATTCTAATGATCAGTTTACAAATAAAGACAGGAGTTTGGGTCGATTTGTCCAAATCACATATAAAAATGTGTTTTTGGATAAACTCTATTTTATCTAAGATATCTTTTTCTTATGCCTATAGTTTGGGAAGGTGGACTGGAAGGTTTTGTCTAATCTTTCTTCAATTAACTGAAAGTGAGATGGTGTACAATTCAGATTCAGCAATTGGCATAATTTTGCCCAACGCTTCTTGAACTCAACCTTAACTGAATGTAGTTGTACTGGGACAAGTGGGATATGGTTGAGGCCTTTGGATATATTATCCCTTAAAGTGTGGTGCCTTATGAAAGATGGTTGAGTAGTAATAACATGCTCACCAAGATGGCCAAAATTTTCCAAGAAGTTTTTAAACCGTTTTTGGGTAGGGCAAACACAAGGTTCACTAAGATCAAAAGGTTCAGCAAATGTGGCAAAGGGTTATATAAATCTTGCCCAATATTGTTCGTGTATTTCCATCCAAATTTTATGTGGAAGTGCTCAAGATTGTTTTTGATTCCGATATCCTTTAACATTTCATCAAAGAAAAAGCATGAAGGTGTACAAACTCCATGAATTTATTACTGAAGGTTAGGTGAATAAACCGATGGCTACTTTTTTTACCTTATTTAAACCATTGTAAACCATTGGTTCTAGTAATTAAATGTCTTACCTTGTCATCGGTATTATATTCCAACATTCTTGGAGTTTCGCCAAAGTCCTCAGACCCGCGGAATTGTCGAAGTTGTTTTGAGGATGATGCCGTATTGCTTGGTGTAGTACCAATACGCTTTAGTTGCTCCCTACTTCTTGAGGGTTTGAAAATTGTGTCGATGGTATGACTAATTTGGT
The DNA here is from genome assembly GCF_014529385.1 of Adiantum capillus-veneris. Lineage (NCBI taxonomy): Eukaryota > Viridiplantae > Streptophyta > Polypodiopsida > Polypodiales > Pteridaceae > Adiantum > Adiantum capillus-veneris. The sequence goes on from NC_140939.1 coordinate 157,253,836, forward strand.
GATATTGAACTCGAGAGAGGAATGGAGTCCCTGGAGTATACAACTCTAAGCCTTTTGCTGCATCAATCAAATGCTCATGAAGAGCGTAAAAAACCACTACAGCATGTCGAACTTCAATAGGAAAGGATGTTACCCATCCAATAAAAGCATATACTTGTTCGGGTCTAGAGGAGTATGAAAAGAAACTTGGGAGATTTTGAAAAACAAACCATAGAAGGTGATCAAACCATATGATTGTTGCTACGCAGCTTGAACGTGGATTCTTCTTGCACGTACACTTAATGAAAGGTCTGTTGTGTTCCAACAATTCTTCAAGAACTTCTGAATGTTGTTTCCTTTCTCATTGAGTGATAGTCCCTTTGTACGGGCTACCAGGGTAGAGCACTTTTTACTGTCAATGTTTGACAGTTTAATCTATTTCAGTGTAAAAGATTTATCATGTGATAGTAGATGCTTTGATTGAAGTGCAGAGGTTTTTCATTGTTCTACCACATCAGGTGGCAAACTACAAAGCAGAGCTAAAGACTCAATTGTGAAAGGAGCACATTGATTCAGTATCTCAAAGTCCCAGAGTTTGTTTCGAGACGAATAGCGTTAAGCTCAATTTGTCTGAAAGGGAGTAGTGGGATGACTTTGGGAAAATGCCATGGCATAAACCTTTCAATTTTTTGAAAAGAAGGGTCATCAGTCAGGTCTAGGGCATCCTTTTCTTCTTGATCTAAGAGCTCTAGATCCAAAAGTGGGTTCACAATTTCTTGAGACTGCATAATTGCAAGAGGAATAATAGGGAGATTATTAATGAAATAAAGCTTATTAACTATGGTAGGTAGTGATGAGAAATAGAACTCTAGATCAGAGGAGTCATGAGCATCAATAAAGCATAATGATAATAGAAAAGAGCTTAGTGCATTAATCAGTTGTGCAGGATCTTTTCTAGCAAGGGCTAAGAGTTTTTTTTTTCACCATCAGCGCGGGGAAGGAAGTAGGGAGAAACTATACACATGTCATGTATTTACAACCGTACATTGATGCACATTGCACCCTCGAGGGGCAATCGTGGGAACCACCCCCCCAACAAGGGAGGAGAATACACCCAAGACAATGCAACTTGTGAGCCTTGAACCCTCAACCTTGGGGTTACATCTCAAAGGTCTCACCAACTGAGCTACGTATCTTGGGTGGGCTAAGAGTTTTAACCAATCATTAACAGAAGCTATTTTTAATGCTGAAAGTCTTGTTCCTGTACTACCTTTTCTCATAGTCCAGAAGACTTTTATAAAAATCAGATCCCTTGAAGCAAGAAAGCAGGCATTGTGTACCAATAGGAGGGATAGGAATCCTCTTCTCGTCGGAGTATCCAAAACGTGTGAGAGATACAATCAAACCAACCTGAAGGATGTTTAGAGAAAATTTTATAAACTATTTAGAATGAAGGCTAGTTCAATATATGGTAGTTGTCCGACCAAGGACAACTCGGGAAATAATTAAAGAGAGAGAGAGAGAGATTAAATTTGATATCTTCTCTTAGAGAACCATATATTGACACTCGACCTTAAGATAGACAGAATATAAAAGACAGTAGATAATAGACAAGACCAAATAGACAAAAGACAAATTTCTTCATTTAAAGCTGGTACATCTGGTTCTGGTAGGAGATCGATTGAGCCTCAGAACTCATGCAAGAATAGACCTATACCTGCCACCATCCAACACAGATATCAAGTTAGAACATGAGCTACCCTTGATGGTATCCAAACAGTCCATTCTGTTTGTTATCACTCTCACGTAGCCCTACACTCCCTCACTCTCCTTATATACATTAGGTGAAAGGTTTTTAGCCTTGCAGTGGGGTAATATTCGTTAGTAATGATTTTGGAAGTTTTAGAGGGATGTATAGGCTGACATCCTTCAGGAAAGTCACGTATAACAGTTGGACAAGGTTTCCCAGATGGTAAGTATTTGAAGTGGCTTTTCAAATTCGGGTTGCCATTGACCTATTTCAGCTCTTCCTTTTTCTGCGTTTTTTTATATTCGACATTCACCAGTTCTTCATGAAGGATAATTTAGACAATGTGGATTATAGTTAGATGTGTGTGTGTGTGTGTGTGTGTGTGTGTGTGTGTGTGTGTGTGTGTGTGTGTGTGTGTGTGTGTGTGTGTGTGTGTGTGTGTGAGTGAGAGAGAGAGAGAGAGAGAGAGAGAGAGAGAGAGCTACGATATATGGCATTAACTAAAAATGGTCTTAACACAATGATAATCAAACCGATAATACCAATCACCATATATCGCCAATTGTATATACACTATTACAAGCAAATCCATATAGTTGAGCTGATACTCAGAAAGAGGAATTTTCAACCCTACGACATGCTCCATTTTTTATCTCATCCCGACACAGAAATATGTAAATGTAGCTATTCATGCTAACTAGTAACTTTGTTTTTTGACTTTGCATTATAGTTAGGAAAGACAGGAGGCCATTATTTGTATGTGAATTTGTAAAGTTTACAAATGAAATGTTTCTAATTCTTTAGTGTATCTCTATAAGCTAATCATCCCAAAAGACAATGAAACATTTTGCTAATTCTTTAGTGTATCTCTATAAGCTAATCATCCCAAAAAGAGAATGTAACTCCCAAAAAAACCACCTATTCAAGTAATTAGTAGCACCCAATGTTTTTCCAAAAACCATGCTTGTATAAATATTTTTTGATCTATTGACAGTAACATACAGTAGAAATAGAACTTATAAATTGTAGTTTAATGTACGCAAATATAGTATGGTTTCCTCTTTTAGCGAAGAACATGGTTTTGTAGTTGGGGGCTATATGTGTGGTGTAATGTATGAAGTGTGACTCAGCGGATTTCTCCCAAGCCGTAATACATTGGTGTTGTAGGAAATCTTTATTCATTTGGGAGTCAATTGAAGCATCATGTAGCAAGTGTAATGCATCCCATCTTTCAGACCACTTCTTTATGTTCTTGCATCCATCCCGTGCTCAAGATCTTGCTTTTATGCGTCTTTTGAACTTTTTTGCTTGCTTCTCATGCAATTGTAGGAAGTCGACGTGAGGGGTTTTGACGCATCTTTATCATATACTCCACAATCCTTTCCATGCCCATAACCTCAATTGGAAGAGATCCCGACTCAAGAAGTAGAAGCATATATGGTGTTTGTGTCTTAACTTGAAGAAAGTTTGTAAGAAAATGCTTTTGGACATTCTCAAACTCTTTCCAACTAGACTTTGAGATGTTTCCACCCCACACTTCAACTCCGTAACAAAGAACCAGTGTCACCAATGCATCAAAAAGGTACTTCTTGAGAACCCAACGCATGATTTTTCCTGCATTACACATGTTCTCAAATGCATAATATGCTCTCTTTCCCGGTTCCAAATAACACATAGAACATTCATGCCACTTGTGATTGGATGGAACCTCAAGGCCAAGGTACTTAAAGCTCTCAACAACTTCAAGTGTCTCATTGTTGTACACAATGCATGGCTTCTCCTTATGGTTGGTTTTCACAAGCATAACCTTTGTTTTGGATTCATTCACAATCATCCCACTATGCAAGCAAAAGTTCTCAAGGACAACCATAAGATTTTGTGCATCTTCTAAAGTGTGTGCTAGAAGCACTACATCATCTGTATACAACAAAAGCATGATTACCGCATTGAAAAAAGTGACCTCTTCAATGCATTATTCTTGCATAAAGTCACGTACCGTTTGCTCCAATTGATCAATTCATAGACCAAAGAGAGTTGGTGACAACGGACATCCTTGTTAAACCCCAATAATGTTTACAAAAAAAATTGAAATTCCTCTTCCCATGTGCAATCTACAAATCACCTTCTCATAGATTCGAGAAACCGCAACCATAAACTCACTTGTCACTTGGAGTTCTTCCATCCTTATCCACAAATTGTTACATGGAATCATATCAAAGGCTTTATTAAAGTCCTCAAAACAACAATACAATCGCTTGGCTTTCAACAGAGTTTCCTCCATGAGAACACGAAGAGTGACAAAATGATCAATGGTGCTATGGCATCGATGAAAACCTGCTTGTCCTTTTGTACGCTTGTTATTCTCTTCATCCTAATCACTCAATTTCATCTCCATTATGCACCCAAACAACTTTTCCATAAGAGACTCAATCACTATAGTTTGGTAGTTGTTTACATTCTTTACATCCCCTCGTTTATTCAAAGGCTTAACCCAATTAGTACTCCAATCATAAGGCATACCATGTTGAAGTGCAAGATTGAACATATCACACATCCACTCATGGATAAAATCTCCCGTCCATTTGATCATCTCTAGCTTGATACCTTGAAGATCTCCCGCTTTGAGAGTGGCCGACTTTTTAAGCCCACCGCATACATCCTCAATAGTAAAAAAAAGAGGGCATGCATGGAAGTGAACCATAAAATGGAATGTTTTTAGCATTTTCTTGCTCATATAATTTCCTACAATGTGTGTACATATCCACAAGACTCAAGTTACCAAAATTATCAACCCGCTTGCCCCTCAAGTTTCTCTAAAATCTTCCACATGCATGTGCCTTTCCTTGGACTTGAAAAAGTTGTTGGTTTACTTCCCAATCTTCTTCTGTTATTTTGAATCAATGCCTTGTATGTATGCAAATGACTTTGATAGTTGTCTTTGTCCATAGTTGCATCAAGCTTTATCAAGGACTTTCAAGCATCTTGACAGTCTTTATATCAAACCACCTTTTGCGTGTTCTATCTTTGTTGATATCATGGAGATGCTTTATGGCAAAGAATTCTTCGGCACGAGAACAAATAACTTTCTTGAAAGCTTTCCATTTAGTTCTCAATGGTGCGTCATATTTGGGTATCCATTTCAATTCCAAAAGAATATTTTTAATTGTAACTTGGTCTCATAGGTCACGCATCCCTATTTGCTCAAGGGACTTGCCTCCTCCTTGGGCACATTTTATTCGTGAGAGATCTCCTTGTTTTTCTTATTCTTTTCCTCATATGTCTTGCGACGCATATTTTGTTGCTTAAAAGTGCGATCTTCACATACAAAACATTTTGTATCCCTCAAATAGATCCAACTATTATCAAGGATAATCTTTCATTTGGTCTCATTCGGCATGGTGTATACAATTGGTCGTTTTCCCGAGCGAGGAGCTCCTTGCTTACCCATTCCATGTGCTCCATAGACCATAACTTTGGACATGCCAAAGTGGGTTTTGAATAAATCTTCGATAACAATGGCAAGAGAACAAGGTGTCTCTAAGTTCTCTTCGAGAATTGCACGAATAGCAATGTTCTTGGAACGTCGCTCCCGTTCCTTCAACTCCTTTGCATCCACATTCTCAACATTCTTTGTTTGAACCATAGCTTGCATGAGTGAGGAATTAGGAACCACATTGTTACCACATACATCAGTCCAAGACTTGTTTGTGCATACATTTTTCATGTCACATACATCCCGGCTCATGGTGTCAAATTTCTCCTCTTTCAATACATGGTCATGCTCTACTTTGCTCATGCGCTCCTTCGAAGCATTCAAGTCCACAAGAGAGCGTTTACATTCCTTGACTTCCTCTTCAAGCTGCATCAAACGTGTTGTTTCCATCTCAAGTGTCCTCTTGAGTTTCTCATTCTCAACCGCAAGTATCCTTAGTGTGCCATTTTTCATTGCAAGTGCCCGTAAGTCTTCACCTTGTTTGTTTACGATCTCTTGCAACGATACCAAATAGGGTAAAGGCACCAATAAAAGGAGGGGCTCCGTTTATAAACCTTACCCTCCCCCACAATGCACATGAGCCAGCGTGAGTAAGTGGACAGCGTAATCCTACATGGCGTCAATCGATTGGCAGGGTATGCATACGATACTCGAGCAAGGTTGTACTTGTTTTGGAGCAGGATTGTCCAGTTTGCTTCGACTCGTTGCTTTTGTATCAATTTCTGTGAACACCTATCAAAATGCAGTCAACGGTCATCGCAAGTGAGAATCACAAATTCTAGTGTAAGATCTCATTGCCACCCATCTGAGAAACCCGAATTTGCTCAAATCTGCCAAGCATAGCTCCTCGTAGACTCTGCACAATTTGAGTGTCCTTAAGTTGGCTCCTTTACCCTATGGCATGATCATGGTTTCCGATGTCGTTGGTTGGGTGGTTGTGCCTTCCACACTTAGGAGATTTTGGATCATTTTCCACAAATGGTTGTGGACCTTATTGAAGAAGAAGAACCCTTGCGAGTGTCGGAAGACATTGTATGTAAAATAAGAGATTAGAGTCAACTTTTTGGAACCTGATCACTCCAAAAATGCTGCTACAGAAACGCTTTTCATAACTCCAAAAATTTATTTCTTTACATCGATGCGTAGAGGGAGTTGTGCTCCTCAATTAAGGCTCTTGATTACCCAAATCTGAGTTTGGATGAAAGAGTTATGATCAAAAGAGTGAACTGATGTCTACTAGGTCAAAAAACGACTGCACTAGTGGGGGGGGGGGGGGGGGGGAGAGAGAGAGAGAGAGAGAGAGAGAGAGAGAGAGAGAGAGAGAGAGAGAGAGAGAGAGAGGAGAGAAGGAGGAAAGAGAGAGTAGATGGGGTGAGATAGAGACAGGGAGGGAGGCTAAGGTGTAGATGCCTATATAAAGGCGGGTATAGGGATAAATTGTTTTTATGCATTTGAATTTTGATTTTCTAAGGAGCCTCTCGCTCTTTCTCTTTCTCGCCCTCTTTACCTCTCTCTCTCTCTCTCTCTCTCTCTCTCTCTCTCTCTCTCTCTCTCTCTCTCTCTCTCTCTCTCGCAATAGCACTTGCTTTTGTGATGCGAGAGAGAGAGAGAGAGAGAGAGAGAGAGAGAGAGAGAGTTGATTGCTTTATCTTATCAAAAGCACTATTGGTTTTTATTTACTATGCAAGAACTATATATATATATATATATAATCGAGAGAGAGAGAGAGGGAGAGTTGATTTTGATATTAAAAAAAAATCATACTCCTGATTTGCTAGCTTGTAAATTGGATTTCCAATAATCTTAATGAGGGGTCTCCAACCTATAAATAGGCCCCGCTCCTTCCTGTAAAACGATCTCCAATATCTCACATAGCACCCCAACACTCTATGCATGAGGAGAGACTTAGGCCACCTTGTGAGTTTCACTTTGGTGTAAGAGAAGCTTTCAAGCTACACATTGCAAGTGAGAGAGTATGAGTTCAAAATCTCAAAATTACTATTGTATATGTTCCTCCATCATTAATAAATTGAGGTTTGGTGCATCAAAGGCATGATTTGGCATTCAAATCTTCATCCTTCCATTTATGCTATACGGTTTGGTGAATTCAAGGTGACTTGTGTATTTCAAGTTTCTATCATTTGATATTGTTTGAGAAAGAGTTTTAGTGTGTTTTCATTGCCAATTTTGTATACATTGTATGAGGGTATTGTGGTGAGAGGTCTCCCACACCCTAAGACAATGTGTGTGTGTGTGTGTGTGTTGGTACTGTTTAGCATTCACTAAGCATTGAGTTAGTTTTGTACAAGCTCTACGATAGCATCATTACGAACCATCTCATTTTACAAGTCACAAACAAGGTATTATGCAAGTTCCATTCCTCTCTCTCTCTCTCTCTCTCTCTCTCTCTCTCTCTCTCTCTCTCTCTCTCTACCTTTTCTCTAGCTCTTTCTTGCTCCATTTTGTGTGTGTCTTGGTATGATTTTTTATGTGTGTTTTGTGGCACCTCCTCTTGGTCGTAGCAAGATCTCTCTTGCATCGTAGTTTGCATCCCATAACTAGGTGGTGCCCCTTAACTTGTTTGGTTTTGTGGGTTTGTTGTTGTTTTTTCTTGCTTGTGGTTGCCCCAGAACCTATTGAGTAGCACAGGAGCCTTGAGGGGTGTTTGGAGGTCGCCTCTCTTGTTGCCCGCTCCGGATTGCCTCAACGGTAATTATGATTTTGTTGTATGTGGATGATGCAGTGCTTCTAGCACAAACTTTAGAATATGCAGAAAATCTTATGGTTGTCCTTGAGAACTTTTTCTTGCATAGTGGGTTGATTGTGAATGAGTCCAAAACAAAGGTTATGCTTGTGAAAACCAACCATAAGAAAAAGCCAAGCATTGTATACAGCAATGAGACACTTGAATTTGTTGAGAGCTTTAAGTACCTTAGCCTTGAGGTTCCGGCCAATCACAAGTGGTAAGTGTTGGGTTCTCAATAAGTACCTTTTTGACACATTGGTGACATCGATTCTTCTTTATAGAGTTGAAGTGTGGGGTGGGAGCATCTCAAAGTATACTTGGAAAGAGTTTGAGAATGTCCAAAAGCATTTTCTTAAAAACTTTCTCCATGTTAATGTAAAGAATGAGGATGCAAGAGAGCTACACAAGACAAGCACAAAGCACACAGAGATGGAAAGCTTCTTCTTCTTCTTCACAGAAAAGAGAGTACAAAATGACTAAGTGCTAAAGCTGAAAAGTAGCACATATGTACATGCGGTCACTAAGTGTGAACTTGCTAGAAGCGTACTAGGCTGGCACTATAAGTGTAGTCCAGCTGTAGAATCACTGGCAGAGATCCTCCGTGTCGGTCACCTAACGCGCCAGTGAGTAAATGCCGTAAGAGGCCAAGACCCGTAGTGGATGCCAGCTCAAGGTGTAGAGCTCGACATCTCAACACTCCCCCTCGAGCTCTGCATGTCGCAGAGTCCAAGCATAGTCCGGAAACGTCGAAGCTTCTCAGCTCCGAGGGCCTTGGTAAAGATATCCGCTATCTGCTCCTCTGTGCTGACGTAGACCAAGTCGATGTCGCCCGCCAACACTCGCTCTCGAACGTAGTGGTAATGGACCTCTATGTGTTTGGTCCTGGCATGGAACACTGGGTTCCTAGCCAATTGCATGCTGCTGAGGTTGTCACAATGGATGAAAATCTGCTGGTCCACCTGCACTCCCAAGTCCTCAAGTAATGTGCGTAGCCAAGCTACCTCGCACGCCGCAACTGCTACACCTCTGTACTCGGCCTCTGTGCTCGATAAAGCAACCGTAGGCTGCTTTTTGCTGCTACAAGTAACAGCAGCACTCCCAAAAGAGAACATGAAGCCACTCGTAGATCTCCTATCAACAATGCTACCTGCCCAATCTGCATCTGTATACCCATACAATGCTAATGGTGCATCTGCTGCATAGAACAATGCGTAGTCAAGAGTACCTTGCACATACCTAAGTGTGCGTCGTACTCCATCCAAATGTGGCTTCCTCGGAAGCTGCATGAACTGACTCTCCAAGCCTACTGTGTAGCTCAAGTCTGGCCTAGTGATAGTCAAGTAGATTAGACTATCCACAATCTTCCTATACATGTTGACATCCTCAACAACATCACCCTTCTCTGCACTCAGCTTTGCATTCACATCCAAGGGAATAGAAATTGGCTTACAATCAGCCATACCATACTTTGACAACATGTCCAAAGCATACTGTCTCTGTGATAGCCATACACCCTCTGGAGTCCTGATCACCTCAATGCCAAGAAAGTAGCGCAACTCGCCTAAATCTTTCATTTCAAACTCCTGTTTGAGAAGACCCTTCACATGGTCAATCTCCATAGCATTGTCACCAACAATAATAAGGTCATCTACATATATGGTAATGACCACAATCCCCACATCACTCTCACGTACATAGAGTGAATGATCAGCATGAGCTCTCCTAAAACCGATACTGACAAGATACTTGGCAATCCTGTCATACCATGCTCTAGAGCCCTGCTTCAAACCATACAAAGCTTTGAGAAGTCTGCATACATAATCTAGGTAACCTGGATCGACATAACCAGGTGGCTGATCCATATACACTTCCTCTTGCAACTCACCATTCAAGAAGGCATTCTTTACATCCATTTGATGCATAATCCATCCTCTAGATGCAGCCACTGCTATGACAGCTCTCACAGTCGTCATCTTTGCCACTGGAGCAAAGGTCTCCTCATAGTCTATGCCATACGTCTGTGCATAACCCTTTGCGACCAGCCTTGCCTTGTGACGCTCAATGTTACCATCAGCCTTATGCTTGGTTTTATACACCCATTTACAGCCAATAGCTTTCTTGCCACTTGGCAATGGCACCAACTCCCATGTGTCATTTGCTTCCAATGCAGCCATCTCTTCATTCATTGCATCATCCCAATGCACATTTCCAACTGCATCCTCAAAACATGTGGGCTCCACATCCTGTATCACCTTAGCCATGTAGGCTTGGTGATGCGCTAGATACCCATCATAAGTCAATTTTTGAACTGGATTTCTGACTCTATTAGATCTGCGCGGTCCTGGGTCACTCCTTTGCCCTCTAGCATCTTCTTGTACTTTCCTTAAACCAGGTGTCCTGACAGCCGGAATTCCAAATTCCTCATCAAGACTTTGTTCAGAACCATCTGAATCCATGTCTACATGTGAAAAACCTGATGATGCATCAGCCATAAAGGGAGGTTCATCAACCTTTTCCTTTCCTTTTCGTGATACATTCCCTGTACTTGTTGGTGGAGTAACCTGCGTACGTAGTCTACCATTCCATGGTTTCTCAACAGAGCCACGAGAAGAGGACTCTTGTGGTCCACTCAAAACCTGTGACTGTGGCCTCACATTTTGTACAACCACATCATCTTTTACATCAGCCCCAATAGTGCCATGTGCATTACTGTACCAGCTGCTCATCTCATCAAAGACTACATCTCTGCTCACTAGTAATTCTCGTGTAGTAGGATTGTAGCACCTGTACCCCTTTTGTTCAAGGGAATATCCCACAAGAATACATTTCTCTGCTTTAGGATCCAATTTCCTACGCAACTCATCTAGTACATGCACGTAAGCTATGCAGCCAAACACTTTCAAGTGTGCCAAATCAGGCTTTGTACCTGTAAACTTTTCCTCAGGTGTTACATCATGCACCGCAGCTGTAGGTGTCCTGTTCATAATGTACACATCTGTATTTACAGCTTCAGCCCAGAAATGATGAGGCATGTTCTTCTCATTCATCAATGCACGTGCAACCTCTGCAATGTGCCTGTTTTTCCTTTCTGCGACCCCATTCTGCTGTGGAGTATATCTGCATGTAAACTGCCTGTGTATACCATGCATTCACAGAAAATCTGAAAAATCATTGGAGAAGTACTCTCCCCCTCCATCTGACCTCAATGTCTTGATTTGCATATCTGTCTCCTTCTCAATCATGACTTTGAAGTCTTGAAAGTGACCAAACACTTCACTTTTGTTACACATGAAGTAGACCCATACTTTCCTTGTATGGTCATCAATGAAAGAGACATAATACCTGCAACCATGCATACTTGCAGTATCGGTTGGACCCCAAACATCTGTGTGCACCACCTCAAGTGGCTTTTTACATACATTGCGCTCATGTGGAAATGAGCCCTTTGACTGTTTCCCAAACTGGCATGCTACACACACTTTATGCATACCATCCACCTTGAATTTGGGCAAACCTTTTACAATCTGTTTTGATTGCATGCTGCGCAATCTCTGCTCATTGACATGGCCAATGCGTTTGTGCCAAATGTCAACATCAGCCACAACACCTGTGCCCTGTGCAAATAATGCAGCTTTTACCTCAGGCATGTCTACATTCAGCGTAAACATTCTTCCCACACATTTGCCCTCTGTGATCAGCTTACAGCCATTCTGGAAATCTTCTACATAACAGCCATTTGGATTGAAGCGAACCTGCAAACCCTGCTCAACCATTTGTCCAACAGAAACAAGATTCTTTGTAATGTTTGGGACATGAAGTACATCTGCTAAGTACTTTGATTTCCCACTCTTCGTATTTAGAGGTATGTCCCCTACATGAGCAATGGGGTGAGCTGTGTCATCTCCTGTCTGCACATAGCCTGACACATCTGGTTTGCGCATATCTCTAAACCACTCTCCATGAGACGTCATGTGATTAGAGGCACCTGAATCCACATACCAAACATCATCTTGGGTGGAATTCTCTGCAGTCATTGTATTCATTACATGCTGCATAACAAACATGCGCTCGTTTTTGCTGTCATCTGCATCTCTGCTAGTAGATGCATAGTTGCCCTGTTCTCTCTTTCTACTTGCTTTTCCCTTTGGACAGTCACGTGACATGTGACCTCTTTCACCACAAGTCCAACATTCTCTACTATCTGGAGTATGTTGCTACCTGCTTGATCCTGCACCACGACCTCTTTGACTCCCCCTGCCTTGAGACTGGTTTCCCCTGCCACCTGTATTGTTTTGATTTGATTGACCTTCCAGAACTTGGCCCCTGCAACCCCTTGGGCCTCGGCCACGACCTCTACCTCTACCTCTGTTGGAGTTAGAATAGAAGGCCTGTTCAGAATTATTTCTGCCATGAGAAGAAGATGTGTCAAGGTTCTTCTCCTCAAGAATAAGCATAGAAATCAAATCTTGGAACACGGGGATGTCGTCTCTTGTATTCATGGAAGACCTAAAATGTACATACTCATCTCCTAGACCATCCAAGTATGCACGGACAATGTCATCGTCTTCCACTGAGACTTTAATAGATCCAAGAGCCTCAATGATACTCTTGATCTTCAAAGCATAATCATTGATGGAGAGGTTGTTCCTCTTAACCTGATTTAGCTCCGACTTTAGTTGAAGCTTCCTAACCTTGGTGTTCACCTCGAACACTCTGCCTAAGTTTTTCCATGCAATGGCGGGGGTTTCAGCATCCTGTAGATAGCCCATCATGCCATCTGTGATGCTCATAGAAAGCCAATACATCACTTTGCTCTGGCCTTGTTGCCAGTCCCTCAAAGCTTTCCTTTGTTCTGCTGTAGCATTTGCCTCGGGAATCTCTGGTTCCTTTTCATTGTCTCCTTCTACATAGTCCCAATAACCTTTTCCTTTTAGGAAATTTGTTATTCTGAACTTCCATGCAGGGTAGTTATTTTTCTCAAGCTTCTCAGTAACAATCTGACTGAAACCGTCAGACATCTTGAAGCACCAAGACAAAATAGCTGCAATCTGCACAAATCTGCAAATCTGCTGAACCTGCTATCGTGGTTCCTGTAACGCTTTCTACACTCAACGAGTGTCCAAAATCAAGCGTTTCACAACCACTGTACTTGTACAGTAAATCTCTGTATACTACACTTTGGAGACCTGTTCAGAAACTTGTGCGAGAAACTTGGCATCTGGTCGTGGATTGCGAACGAAGGGATTGTGATGCTCTTGCTCTCTTAGCCTCTCTTGCCTGCACCAGGCTCTGATACCATGTAAAGAATGAGGATGCAAGAGAGCTACACAAAACAAGCACAAAGCACACAGAGATGGAAAGCTTCTTCTTCTTCTTCACAGAAAAGAGAGTACAAAATGACTAAGTGCTAAAGCTGAAAAGTAGCACATATGTACATGCGGTCACTAAGTGTGAACTCGCTAGAAGCGTACTAGGCTGGCACTATAAGTGTAGTCCAGCTGTAGAATCACTGGCAGAGATCCTCCGTGTCGGTCACCTAACGCGCCAGTGAGTAAATGCTGTAAGCGGCCAAGACCCGTAGTGGATGCCAGCTCAAGGTGTAGAGCTCGACATCTCAACAGTTAAGACACAAACACCATATATGCTCCTACTTCTTGAGTCGGGATCTCTTCCAATTGAAGTTATGGACATGGAAAGGGTTGTGGAGTACATGATAAATGTTAGGAAATATGACGTAGCTAAGTAAATAATTGAGTAAATTACTTAATGGAGAGAGATAATTTTCACACACAAGAGATTGAGAAGTAGAGAGAGAGAGAGAGAGTACACACGATATATGTGGTTCACCCAATGTGGGCTATGTCCACAAGAAAGCAGCCACTCAATGGCTTTAGTACTTCAAAACAAGAAGTAGGTTACAAAGGGATTATACCCTTTTGGAGCTCCCGCCTTGCTTCACTCTCACCACCTCACACCCACCTTGTTGCATCAACTTCACACTATGAAATGTGTGTCGAAATGGCCTCCTTTTATAGGCCAAAAGGGCTTCCCTCTCTCATGAGAGGCAGCCATGTGTAGCCACCCTTGTGTAGATAAGTCCAAATTGGACCCTCCAATCCGCCCATGTGTGGCCGCCCTTGAGAAGACAAGTCCGCTTTTAAATTCGGCCACCGACCAACCGGCCAACAGATCGATCCTTTTTTTACCACTTTCCGGCCGCCCTCCGGCCATAATATTCGAACGAAAAGGAATATTCCGACAAGTGAAAATTTTGGTTTCCGACGAGTGTTTTTTATTTCTAGCGAATGATTTTTCATCACGCACAATGGCTTCTCCTCATAATGGGGGCCTTACAAATGTGCGTTTTTAACACAAAAAAATACAAGGGATAGATCAGGCTCCATACTTAACAATCTCCCACTTGGAGAATGATCTCCAAACCAAACCTGTGCTTGCTTTCCATCCTGGCTTCTTATCCTTGAATGTCGATTGAAGATGAGCAAAAGATCAACTTCTCCTTGTTGACCACCTTTGTAAACATGTCTGCAAGATTTTCACTTGTATGCACCTTTCCTAGCTTTAGTTGTCCCTCTTCCAAAAGAGTGCGCTGAAGTGATATCTCACCTCAATGTGCTTTGTCCTTGAATGAAAGGTTGAGTTCTTCATAAGATGGATAGCGCTTTGGCTATCACTGTACAAGACACAATTGTCTTGTTTGAATCCAAGATCTTCTAAGAATCTGTGAAGCCACAGAATTTCTTTTGTCAGAACAAGGGACTGGACCAGTGTGGACTGGGGATCCGCTTAGGGCAAGAGCTAGGATCTAGGCCTATATAAAGGGCGGTAGGGAGGAGGATCCTATATCTCAGTTCCCTAGGTCTTATATTGGTATCACAGCTAGGGATAATCTGGACCAAGGGGGTCATGGACCTCACCTTTTGCATGTTTGTATGTGCATGCACCAAGGGAAGGCATGGAGAAGAGCTCTACTCAGGCGGGCAAGTCAAACGAGCTTGGCTCGTGTACAGGGCCGCTTGTGGCGGCAAGAGGGGAGACAACAGAGACCACTGCCAAATACCGCGATGGTGGGCTCATCTTGAGCGCAAGGGGCTTGGGAATATTTCACGTCACAGCGGCGAGCTCTGGTCGGCACTACAACACGCAGAAATTCTCTCTCTCTCTCTCTCTCTCTCTCTCTCTCTCTCTCTCTCTCTCTCTCTCTCTCTCTCTCTCTCTCTCTCTCTCTCTCTCTCTCTCTCTCTCTCTCTCTCTCTCATGCGGCACTCTGGTGCGCCATCGCCATGCCTGGAGCTCGTTTTTTTCACACTTAAGCGCCCAAACGCTTTGGCCTTAGGGCAATAAATTTAAAAGTTAAGGGAGGGAGCCCATGGATTAACCCCCCCCCCCCCCCCCCTCATTCAATCGGCCTCAGACTTCGGCACCCGGCAGGTCATCATGTTGGGGGATGCAACCAGTGGCATAGTTTCGGTAATCTCGAACCAATTACAGCATGGGCAAGATTTCAAGGCATGGTCACCTTGGCATAGATCAAGCATGCACGTATGTGATGAGTCCATAAAGTCTGTATGCCTCGAACTCTCTTCGACTCGAGCGAATCACATTCGAAAAGGTTTGCAGCCAAAAATTTGTAATTGATCCTTGCTTTAAGCTTCACCATGAGTTGTGCATAAGGCAAGGCATTCCGAGAGAAGCCTTGCAACCAACCTCTATATGAGGGCAGGACAAGCTTCAAGTTTTGACATGGGTTGCGAGGATCATGGAAGAGTTACCACATAGGCCATGCGGCTAGCAAGGTAAGTTCGGCACAAGTCAGTAATGAGGTATGCATTTGTTTTTGAAGTTGTTTGGCAAATTTTTTCGAACATGATGAGTGATTCTTGTCCCAGCAAGGCTGTTGTACAAGTTATCAATCTCCATTCATTTGCATGGTTTTGCTAGCATGAATGATCATCACTTGCACATGCAACTGAATTATGCCTATAATGTGCATGTTGCATTGCTACTTTGAAATTTACATAACATTTTGGGCAAGCAAGGCTTGCATTGCCTTCTAGCAAGGCTCGCATGCAAATCGAGGGGAGTGCACTTTAGGCACTCCAAGCACAAGCCGCACCTGCAGCCCTGATATGCTGCACGGATTAATAGCAGTTCAATTTTGATGCCCATGGAATCTCAAGGAGATCGGCACACCCTGTGGCTCGACTTCATGAAGGGTGCACAGAGCTCGGCATGACCGACTTCTTGTCAATGCTTCTAGAAACGGGCAAAGATGCTCACCACACGGCACTAGCCAATTTCAATTGAAATTGCTTGACAAGGTCAATTCTCGTTTGCCACGATCTTTGTACGTAGGTACCAGCATTTGTTGGGTACAATTTGGGCATCTTGCATTGAAGATTCCAGCATTTGGACTATGCAATGAGCATACAAACTTGGCGGGGGAATTGGCATTCTGACTGCAGGTTATTTCATTACATACCAGACAAGCGTATATGATCTACAAGCTGTGTATATGAAACACACGATAATTCTCTCTCGTTCAATAGATAGGGCTATGAGTTGCATTTGAGCGAGTTTTTCCTTGACATCTCAAGACAACTGGTTACATCAGGATGACCAGGTTAGACCATGTTCAGTTTTGTTTATTTTTTCATGATTACACCTTTGATTAAAAACTACTACTTTTGTGCAAAGCAAAGTGCTTTGACAATTTTATAGGAAGCAAGGCTACTCCCTTGTGCCAAGGTATTTCCCAATGACTTGGCATCAAGGGCATTGGCACACAAATTCGGGAAACTGGCAAAATAGGGAATCTCAACTCATAGAATCCCTACCAGTCTAAATTGTGCAAGGCACTTATGGCTTTTTGCTCTCACGTTTGATACCATCACTTTTTCCAAGGGTTTAAGATTATGTATGCATGGCATGCTAGCTAGGTGGATTCAATTCTACCGCCTCCTGAAACACGCTTCCGCTATAACACCAGACACTTTGTCAAGGACACGATAATTTCGCGATTGTTTCACATAATTTTGGTTGTTGTCAACGCACAAAAACACTAAAAAGAACCTAAATCAAGGACTTAATTCAAAGGCAAAGTGCTATCATTAAGTCACACTGGTGTCATCACAACCACATACATGGTAGGTGGGTCAATCTATGACTTGTTTGTGTTTTTCTGCTACCTCTCTCGATGAGAGAGTCATAGCAGAAAATTGTGGCATGCTTATATGATAAGCTGCACGCTATGCATAAGATGCACATGAGCGTGGGCACTACATATACAAAAGTTGTCACTTAAGGAAAGTTCTTCATCCCAAAATTCTCTCTCTCTCTTATTTCTCTCCATGAATAATCAAAACTTTCTATGCAGTCTTTGATACATGTTTTGGACTCAGCATGAGCCAAGGTACTCTAACTCTCAGTTAGAAGTTGGGCAAGACGCCCTCTACATTATTTTTCATCATTTCGTTGATGCAACACTAATTGCCATAAGGGTTACATACCATACACACTAACACTGGCTAAACACTGGCTAAGAGCCATTGTTAGGCCAAGGGTAAGACCTAACTATTGGCATTTTTTGGATAATTCTTTTCAAGATCAACGAGATCTACCCACGGAAGTACACATCGACATTACTGGACAAGCAAGAGTCTTGTCATTACGGATGTCTAGGGTGTCATTTTTTCCACTACATGTTTTCAGTGCAACACTCAAGTTGAGTTTTTTATACTCTTCAACTCACAGCAACTGAGCTCTACAAGGAAGTATCGATGCAGCAATCAGTTGCAACAGCATGGCTATCCATAAGAGATCGTCCGTTCACTTGTGTGGATTTCCTGCTCTCTCTATAGCACTATGGCGTGTCTATGGACATACTTTTTTGGGGTAAGACCCGGCGGGTGATTGTTACATCACCCCATAGGCATTAAGGATCACAATTTGATTTGCATTGAGGATCACAGTTGATCTCTCCCAATTATACTTTCAAGGAAAGAATTCCGCAATCTGCCACACGCAGTAGCGGACGGACACACTTTTCAAGTTGATTCCAATCATTCTGTACACGGTTGACTATGTTGGTTACTGTTATCTGCTAGTTGAGCAGTTTCTACAAAGAGTCTTACCACGGGGTTTGACTACGTAGATTCTAATCCAAGAGCTTGAATTGCAAAGGCAACGCCCAGGGTTTCCAGTTCAATGTTGTTTGTTTTTTCAGGTAGGGGACGTGCTCCTCTCCATTTGAATACAGGTAAGTGTACATTACGTTCAAATCTCCAGGTACGCATCTATTGATTTGGTGTTATTCCATTTTTAGTATGCTTTGCTTGGTTTTTCAAGACGTCTACGTACGCTTGAATGTTATAGAGCCATGCCAAGGGCATGTTGGCACAAAGTATTTTGGGCCAAGGGTCAAACCTATCTTTCTATCTTATGCTGTTACAAACCTACTTGTAGGGTTCAATTTGGCACATGTTGTCACATGGGATACAACATGGTTTGGGAACTCAAGAAGTTCGGTTTAGCCAGTGTGGAGCAAGATAATGAGGGTCCCTCTCACTCTTGTCGCGGAGTGTTTTGCAGCTCCTCCATACACACGTGCATCTTGTACTTGATGGATGTCGCTTTTTCGGCCATCCTTATTTGAGACATATTCCACATGTGGTGAATATGAGTCTCTGGGACTGACATTGGTGCCTAATTCTTAATGATGTGTCGCGACGAAGTCCCTACGTGCCGATCGCATCCGTTTATTAGACCATTTGGAGCACACCGAATCAGGAACAATTTTAGTGGCCAGAAATTGTCGAGTACTCAGTACAGATTCGATGCAATGACAAGTGCTATGAAACCACCTTAACGGAGGGTCGTTTCTACATATAGCCAAGTATGCTAAGTTACTGAGAATGTCTCATGGTTGGTACCTAGGTGTGACTAATCTTTCACATTTTGTTATGGTCCAACTCTTGTTGAAAGGCTTTCACTTACGTACCGGGGAAAGTCTCGTCATGGAATTGCGGTTTGGATAAATTTGTGTTAAATGCATGCACACTAGGTGTTATGGGCCCTAGTGTTTAACACTGATTTATTTGGAGCGGCATGCCAATTCATGGACTTTATTCTCTATGCACCTTTTTGCATTGCATGTGCAATCTCTCCTGCGGATTGATTATGAGTTTACACCCTGCCATACAAGGCACTCGCTCGGGATGGGTGTCTATGGGTGGATGTTCTAAACTCTAGGAGCTTACTCTAGTCCACCCGCTTTCAACCTAGTTGGTTGTCTTCACTCCATATAAAATATATGGCTGGATACTCAATGATTGAGTCCTAGTTTATTGACTTTCAGGGAAGAGTGTCTGTAAGTGGTTGGGGAACAACACCTCACTCTTACTGCTGCTATCCATCTCGTGTTGGATGGGCAACTTACAAATATTTCTTTTGCTAAAGGATCCGCTAAGAGCATACGTTAGCACAACGCATTTCTGAATAGATGATTTTCTCCCTATTCTAGAATTTGCTTAAATATGGTTTTCAACTTTGAACACCTTTTGTTGTAGGGTTGGAGATTGTTTCAATAGTTTCATACGTCAAGGACTTACCAGGTTTGTTGACAAAGTATGTTGGCAAGTAACCTTCATTAGGGATGAACGTGTAGTTCTTTGTGTTCCAAACTATTCAGAATTCTAACAAGAGGACACTCCCTATCTATGAACTTTTCAAGATACTCACGCAAGTAGGAAATCTGGCTGACAACAGCATGGAAAGTTACGTCAAGGTTTCCTTGCATTATTCCAGTACCTTCAAAAGATCTGAAAATTGGTTATGCCTTTGGACAACTCTTAGTTGTGGTTACTCCTTTACAGTACTCAAGTGAGTTATAAATGGAGTTACCATTTAGACCCAAGTGGTTGCAAAAGGACAACAATGTTCAAAATCAAGATGTTGCTCTTTGATTCATTGAACCTCCTCACTGCACCAATTATCGGTCATACAGACAACTGGCTCACTTATGGGACATCAATAAAGAAAACATCAGTATCCTTAAGAAGATGTTACTACTTGTGTTTTCGAGGATGAAAACTCTTCCTTAAGGGGGGAGTAATGTCAGGACAAGGGTCCTATGGGGCAAGTCCTAACCTAGGGGGTCAAGGACCTAGGCCAAGGGCCTGGACTGGACCAATGTGGATTGGGGATCCGCTTAGGGAAAGAGCTAGGATCTAGGCCTATATAAAGGGCGGTAGGGAGGAGGATCCTATGTCTCAGTTCCCTAGGTCTTATATATTTTCTTGCCTCCATCATTGCTACATACTCTGCTTCCGTGGTAGAAAGTGAGAGCACTTTTTGTAGCTTTGAAGCCCAGCTTTCTACTGTGCCTCTAACCATGAAGACATAGCCAGTAGTGCTCCTTCGAGTATCTTTGTCACCTGCCATATCTGCATTAGCATACCCTTCTAAAAAAATATCAGTTTCTCCAAAATACAAAGCATTTGTTGTTGTCTCTTTTAGATACCTAAGTATCCACTTCACAGCTTACCAATGCTCTTTACCTGGGTTGTCCATGAACCTAATTACAACTCCCACTGCATGTGCAATGTTTGGCCTTGTCTAGACCATAGCATACATAAGAGAACCTACCGTTGCAGTATATGGAACTTTAGACATATAGGCTATCTCCTCTTGTGTCTTTGGATACATATCCTTGGTTAGTTTAAAGTGACTAGCCAAAGATGTAGCAACCGTTTTTGCATTTTGCGTTGCAAACCTTTCTAGTACCTTCTTGATGTAATCCTCTTGAGATAGCTTTATTGTCTTCTTTGTCATGTCCCTTGATATCTTCATACCAAGTATCGTCTTTGCAGCACCTAAATCTTTCATTGAAAAAGATTTAGACAGCTCCCCTTTTAGTTCTTTGATGTCCTGCATGTTAGCACTTGCAATCAATATGTCATCAACATACAACATTAGGATGATGAACTTCCCATCTCTCAAATTCTTTGTGTAGACCCAATGATCTGAGTTGCATCTTGTGAATCCATGATCCAACATCCACCGATCAAACTTCAAGTACCATTGTCTTGATGCTTGTTTTAAACCATACAAGCTCTTTTTTAATCTACAAACCATTTTCTCCTTACCTTTTGCTTCATACCCCTTTGGTTGAAGCTTGTAAATTTCCTCCTCTAAGTCACCGTGAGAGAACGCTATATTTACATCCATTTGATCAAGATTTAGACCATGAGCATCCACAAGGCTTAACACTAGAATGGTAACCTAACAAGACATAAAAGTGTCCTTTCAGGGTTTTGGAAAAAATTTCCAAAACCATAGTAGATCCACTCATTTTGAAAAATCCTTTCATGAGCTTATAGTTCAATAACTACTACATATGAAAAAAATGAGAAACTTGTAATTTTTCTCATCCCTTGGTCACTACAAGCCTCCAAAGTTGATGGACCAGTGCATTTTGCCCAAAACAGCAATTTCTTACGGTTGATTGCATATAAATAAGAGTGGGGATTTTTGTAGGACATGAGATAAAATGCTTCGTTAATTTCAATGGGTTGGTGACCAAAACATATGGTTGCTTTTACCTCACTAATTTTTTTTGGGGAAAAAAGTAGGTACAAAAAAGTTGCATTTTTGCCATTCTACGAACCTATCATCAAAGTTTCTATAGTCACGCTCAATACAGATACTATATACATGTTTTCTTAGTTCCCTTTGGGCCTTTGGATTCAAAAGGAGCCATGGAGCATGTCAAAAGGATAATGAATCTCTTACAATTGGACCTTGGGGGCAATGATAAAGTGCTAAATACAACAAACATGAAAAAACTGGGTTTAGCATTATGACCTCTAGAAACCCATAGAAACTACTCAATATCTAGCCAAGTTTGTAGTCTATGAATAGATATGGTTACTACCTACAAAATACACACAATTGGCATAAGAAACTAGAAATATTGAGAAAGTTATACTTGCTACTCTAAAATGTATCGTACTCTTCAGCAAACAAAAAACTGAACCATCATCATATACTATGCTATATAGCATATTAGGTCCCCCAAAACTCAAGGAAGATTAGCTTTATGTTATACATTACACTTACACAATAAAAATTGAATTTGGATATCAAGAAAGCCACCAAAAAAATCATAAAAGTGCTAATTTTGGCCAAAAAACAGGATTATGCAATTCTTGTAAATTGGTCATAACTTTCAATTTTAACACTTAGCTCTCCCTACAAGCATCAAAACATGTTGAGAACTATGAAGGCCTAACCTGTAGCCATCTAAACCTCACAAACATGAAGTTTAGAGTGGTATAGTTGCCAAAAATTGAAAAAAAGCCAAAAACAGGACCCGTTTTTTCACACAGTTTAGGTTCAAAAATGTTGTGCAAGAGTAAGGTTAATGGTGAGATCGATACTCCAAAAAAAATGCTAATTTTTTTTCAGCTCATAAGGCAACTTTGTTGATATATAGTACCTAGAAATTCATTTTCATACTCTTCAAATAATTCAAGCAAAATGGTCACTTAACAGGACACAAAAGTGTCCAAGGACATAAAAGTGTCCTGTTACCATTCTAGTGTTAAGACAAGCCTAATTGAGTTCATTTTTACAACAGGAGAAAATATTTCATTGAAGTCAATACCTTTCTTTTGAGAAAACCGTTTTACCACAAGCCTAGACTTGTACTTTTTCTTCTCACTTTCTTCTTCCTTCAGCGTGTACACCCAGCTGTTTTGAAGTGCCCGCTTACCTTTAGGCAAATAAAACAGCTCCCATGTTTGGTTGCGATGTAATGAGTCCATCTCCACTTGCATGCTCTTCATCCATTCTTCTTTGGATTCATGTTGCATAGCTTCCTCGTATGATTCCGGCTCTCCAAAATCTGTGATTAAGAGATGGTTGAAGGAAGGAACAAACCTTTCTGGAGGTCTACTTGCTCTTGTACATCTTCAGGAAATAGGTTGAGGCTCCTCATTTGGTTGACGTTGTTGCACATTGTCACCGTTTGCAGTCCTTGAGTCTTCACCGTCCTCAAGCTCCGTGTACTCATCACCTGTTTCTTTTGTTTGTTTCCTTTCCAAGTAATCTTTGTACATATTTTGTTCATTAAAAATTACATCCCTACTCCTTAAGATTTTACCATCTTCATGATTCCATACCTTCTCCATAGCCAATGAAGAAACACTTTTGGGACTTTGCATCTAGCTTTGATCTTAGGCTTCTATCTATGTGCATGAAAGCCTCATAGCCAAACACTTTGAGCAATGCATAATTCACCGGTTTACCTGTCCATGCCTCTTCTAGAACTCCCATATCCAATGCCGTTGAGGATGACCGATTGATTAAGTACACAGACGTACTTACAGCTTCCGCCCAAAGCTCAAGCAATAGGTCTGCATGTAGCCGCATGCTTCATGCTTGCTCCATGATTGTTCTATTCATCCTTTCGGAAATGTCATTTTGTTGAGGTGTCCTTGGGGTTGTTCTTTGCCTCTAAATGCCATTGCTAGCACAAAAGCTTGGCTGCAATATTCGCCTCCATTGTCGGATCTGAGGCATTTAACTTTAGTACCTGTTTAATTCTCCACAAAGGCTTTCCACCTTTGAAATATGGAAAACACATCGGATTTATTCTTCATTACATAAACCCATGTTTTCCTAGTCGCATCGTCTATGAATGTTACATAGTACAATGAGCCACTAAGTGATGGTGTACTTGCAGGACCCCAAACATCAGAATGAACCAACTCAAGTTTTTAATTTTTTCTTTCATTTCCAGATTTTTGAAATTTTACCCTCTATTGTTTACATAAACACAATCTTCACAGAACTCTAAGTCCACTTCTTTAAAACCTGGTAGAAGCTTCTTTGTTTTAAGGATTTGCATTCCTTTGGCACTCATATGCCCAAGCCGATAGTGCCACACCGTGCTGTCGACTTCTATAGTTGCTGCACAAGGTGAAGGTTGCGTGCTAGCATTACACAAGTAAAGTGTACTAGCCTTTTCTCCTTTGGCAACCACCAAAGCTCCCTTTGATATCTTCCACCGTTTGCTTCCAAATGCAATGTTGTGACCTTCATCATCCAATTTTCCTGTAAAGATTAAATTTTTGTGAAGAGATGGAACATGCCTAACATCTTAAGCTTCCATTCATTTCCGTTAGCAGTTTTGACACAAACTGTACCTTTGCCGATAATTTCACAAGCTTCATCATCTCCCAAGTATACATACCCAAAATTACCTTTGGTGTAATCTTGGAAATGTTTCTTGTGTGGTGTTGCATGGAATGAAGCCCCAAAATCTACTATCCATGAATTAGACACATTTTCTAATGAGAGAATTAGAGCATTTTGCTTTACTTTACCTGCCACATTGGCCTCCGATGTTGGCTTGTTGTCTTAAGACTCCAACTCCTTCTTCTTCTTTGACCAACAATCCTTCTTGACGTGGCCCTTCTTGCCACAGCTCCAACATTCAAGAACTGACTTTGTGCGTGACTTGCTCCGTCTTGAGCGATCACAATCCTTTTGGTTTTTGAACCTCTCCTTAGGCCTTCCTCTTGTTTTCACTGACAGTGCAGTACTTGATGATTCTCCTATGCTTCTCCTTCGCATTTCCTCGCTTAGGAGAACACCCACAACATCATCAAACTTAAGAGTATTTGTGCCAAAAATAGAATTCCTTACAGCCATCACAAGGCTGTCCCAACTATCCGATAGCGACGATAGTATAAGGAGAGCTCGCACTTTGTCATCAAAATTTATTTTCACCAATTGAAGTTGACTTATGTTGGTGTTAAAGTCATTTAGATCTTCTACAACTGAACCATTCTCTTCCATCTTTAGATTGAACAAGCGGTTCATGAGAAATACCTTATTGGATGCCGATGGTCTCGTAGAAGTCATCAAGTGACGTTATCAATTCCTCCGTGGTCTTCATCTCCAAAATGTTGAAGGCCACCATTGACACCAAGCTTAACTAGATTGTTCCCAGTGCCTTTTGATCAAGGACAATCCATGCTTCATCTGCCATTGTTGCGGGCTTCTTTGCAAGACTGACAAATAGAGGTTCTTCTAGTAGAGATAGTCTTCAATCTGCATCTTCCAGTGTTGGTAGTTTTTGCCGTTGAACTTCTGGATCTTGAGCTTCCCTTCCTCTGCCATTACTCCCACTCAATTCAAGGAATCCTTTCCTTCAGATAATTTAGCTACGAGCAAACCTTGCTCTAATACCATTTGTTAGGAAATATGACGTAGCTAAGTAGATAATTGAGTAGATTACTTAATGGAGAGAGATAATTTTCACACACAAGAGATTATAGAGTAGAGAGAGAGAGAGAGAGAGAGAGAGTACACACGATATACGTGGTTCACCCAATGTGGGCTACGTCCACGGGAAAGCAGCCACTCAATGGCTTTAGTACTTCAAAACAAGAAGTAGGTTACAAAGGGATTATACCCTTTTGGAGCTCCTGCCTTGCTTCACTCTCACCACCTCACACCCACCTTGTTGCATCAACTTCACACTATGAAATGTGTGTAGAAACGGCCTCCTTTTATAGGCCAAAAGGGCTTCCCTCCCTCATGAGAGGCAACCATGTGTAGCCGCCCTTGTGTAGATAAGTCTAAATCGGACCCTCCAATCCACCCACGTGTGGCCACCCTTGAGAAGACAAGTCCGCTTTTCAATTCGGCCACCAGCCATTGAATTTGGCCACCGGCCAACCGACCGATCCTTTTTCGACCACTTTTTGGCCGCCGTCCGGCCGCAATATTCCAACGAAAAGGAATATTCCGATGAGTGAATATTTTGGTTTCCGGTGAGTGATTTTTATTTTCGACGAGTGATTTTTCTTCACACACGATGGCTTATTCTCATAATGGGGGCCTTACAAATGTGCATTTTTAACACAAAAAATTACAAGGGATAAATCAAGCTCCATAGTTAACAATAAAGATGCGTCAAAACCCCTCACATCGAGTTCCTACAATTGCATGGGAAGCAAGCAAAAATTTTCAAAAGACACATAAAAGCAAGAGTTTGAGCACGGGATGAGTGCAAGACATAAAGAAGTGGTTTGGGGGATGGGATGCATTACTCTTGCTACATGATGCCTCAAGTGACTCACAAGTGAATAAAGCTTTTCTACAATTTCAATGTATTTGGCTTGGGAGGAATCAAATGGGTCATGCTTCATACATTATTCCACCCATATTTCCCCCAACTACAAAACCATGTTGGGGGGAACCATACTCATACTTACATGCTTGAGCCTATTCCCTTGCGCGATACGCACTATCGCAGCCATTCAGCTTAGCTCCCACTCCCTTCGATGTGAGACGGGGAATTGGGGCAATGGAGAAGACTCAAAACGACTTTGCACATTATGCTCACTGCAGATTCCAGAGTCCGAGTACCACACACAACTAGAGTGCTCAGCTTTTGGTCATTTCCAAACTTGCTTCCCTCACATTTTTAGCCATGACTTAGACCTACACACTTTCCTCTCCCAACCACAATGTGGGCCCTCCATTGTGACTCTCATCACCACAATTGTGGAGCATCGAGAGTCACTCATTAGCCACACACATACTGCATCACATGTAACTTTGGTTCCATAGGTCATATTTGACCTCTGAGGACGATGGTGCAGCCAAAGTGTGTCAACCCTAGCAGAGGGCACATGCAGTTATGTGTATGCCTCTAGATGCATGGAAGAGGGCTAGAGCAGATGAGACGATCCTGGACAGCCAAGTGGCAGCAAAAATGTATGCTTTATGTGGTTTTCTAGACCAAAAAGTCTCCAGATTGGTCCAGATAGGGTGACCAATGAAAAATGTCCAAGGTGGTGATTCTTGTCTTGGATATGTCGAGCTTGGAATGCTAAAGGAGCAGGTCCAAACAGTTTGTAAAACGGAGCCACGGTGTGCAAGATATGGGGCTTTGAAGTTAGAAGTGATTATAGATTTGGAGACAGATAGGCCAAGTGATGCCAGGTAGTCCAAGCGAGTTTGGAGCTATGGGTGTGTAGTGCTTGATTTATGGAGCCTGTTGATCTTTTCATATCATCATTTGGAGTCCTAGATGTCAAGTTATTAGCAGTTGGAGTTTTGTCAGGGACCAGGTTTGTGTCGGATTGGTCGCCTCGATAGATGCGCCAACTGATGTTTTCAGAGCTTTGCCATGGTTTGCATGTGCTATATGCGACATGGGAATGCCACTAGAGTTTATTGCTCATCAATCGAAGTCCAGAGCAGAAAGGTATTGAAGGTCGAAGTTGGCGATGGCTCCTGACGTGCCATCATATGATTTTTGCTAGTTTTTGCGATGTTGGTTCGAGATCCCACCATAGTGGAAATGCGATGAATTTTAAGGACATTAAAATTGGAAATGCAAGCTTTGATGGTGGCTTTACAGAGTGGTGATCAGCACCTGGACCAGCAAATGGCACGAGGGGAAACTTTGGGGGGAAAAACCAATGCCTTGAGGGACTTTGAGTGGGATTTTGAGAAGCTCAGAGGGCCAACACTTGGGGAGGTGCCACGTGGCGAGGGAGAAATCCCATATGCACATGCGGGCAAGCAAATTGCGGGGTATATGTACTCGGACGGCTGTCCTGTTGGATATCAAAGTGGAGAGCTTTTTGAGCTCTGAGGCTATAGAGTCCTCCCCACGGCCTTGCGCAGGCACATCCATGCGTTGACGAGCGGTTGTGGTCAGATTTTAAAAGTGCCGTAGACAGAAGGGGGTGGTGCCGCTTGTGCAGGTGTTGATGACATGGCATGCCCATGAGGTGTGTTGATGCACCCACAAGGGGCCTCCCATTTTTTAATGCAAAGGAAGAGAGCACCGACGGCGCCGTCGATGCCCTTCCTAAGAGGCATTCATGTGAAGTCTTGGGGCTCAAGAAAGCCGTGCCAAAAATAGCAAAGCAAGGCGTCCCATGCAGGGGGGGGCGAAAATAGAAAAGGTGTTGGGCTAAGTAAGGCATGCGCACACACCCATAAGGGGCCGAATTTTTGCATGTGGGAGGGGGAGGATTTCGGCCATAAGGAGGAGTCTTTGACCAAGAGAGGAGGGCCGAACAGAGGGGAGTTCCCGCACTGCAAGGAGAGGAAAGGGAGCTTTTTTTGGAGCCGCAGGAGGAGAAGAAGGTTGGAGCTCACAGGTGGTGTTTCCTTGGCAAAGGCAAACCCGGAGGAGTGTTTGAGGGAGCATTTTGTAGCCGGATTTGGAGCCAATGAGGGTGCCATCAAGGTTTTTGTGCCTGCTACTCTCAGCGAGGAGAGTTGCACAAGTGGTGAAGCCAAAGTCAAAAATTTTCTTGATGCTTGAGGTTGCCATGTTGATCTGATTGTAGTTGAGTTTTTATGGTGTTTGTAGAGAGGGTTTTTTGCAAGTATTGAAGCAAACCATGTCGGTTCTTGGTGCCGTTTCTTCCCTTTTCCTCCCCTCTTCTCTTTGCTCTATTCGAGTTGTATGGTGCCGGTGTTTGAGATGTGTGTGCCTCCTTGGGCCTCTGTGTGTATGAGAGAGAAAGAGAGGCCAGTGTGTGATGTGACATAGTCGTAATGGACAAAATTTGGTGTGATATGCTATCAATTGTGCGAGTTTTGAAGGTGAACTCTAGTGGATTGGGGTGCAGTGATTATCCTAGGCTATAGAGAGGCATGTTGTTTGTGTGCCGGGTGTGTTTCCCTTTTCCCACATCCATCATCTAAATGATGGTGCAGCCAAAGTGTGTCGACCCTAGTAGAGGGCACAGGCAGGTGTGATCGGTTGTTGATTGTGTGAGTTTTCAAGTTGAACTCTAGTGGATTGGGGTGCAGTGATTATCGTGAGCTATAGAGATGCAGTCTAAAAGTCTTAGCACAAAGATCTGGCTTTAATGCGGGTCCACAGAGAAGACGAGCTACTGAAAGAAATAGCTGAACTTAAAAGAGTCAACTAGCTATTGAGAGAGGGACGGTTAGAAACACAAGAAGAGGCAGGCACTTTTGAGCAGCCACAGATAGAGATACCCTCAGTTTCATTTGCTGAGATGGAGACACAGCCAGCAGAAGAGCTGGTGAGGAGGAATTTCAAGTACACATTACCAAAACACATACAGCACCAATGGTCCAGCTCTCAAAGGCTGAGGAAGATGCACTGAAAGAGAAAATTACACAAGAGGTAGATAGCTATGGAAGGCAGCAATGGATTGGGAGCTGAGAGTTCTTCACTCTATCAACATTACACAACTCACTCCCAATCAAATCAATGCGCAATGGCACCAACAATCCCTGTCCGATCCTCTGATTAAAGTGGAGTTGCTACAAGTGAAATAAAGGCTTTACACAAACATGTAAGTCAAGGGCACAGATCAAGACTACCCAAAGTGGAGGCTGAGCTGGTTGAACAAGAATCCAAAGTATTTGATTATGTTTACAAGAGCACATGCAGCCCTACAAAAGGATCCTACTTTCTATCTTGTACCAAGAGTAAGGACCTGGATAGCACATGAGGCACTAACAAAGAAGCGGCCAGCTTGGCTGAATTACCCCAGATTACCTACTCCAATAAAGGGACCGCCGATAGAAGAGTACATGGTGCAAACCCTAACGGGCGCCGTGTCATTCTTCAAAAATCTACCAGATTTATCTTGTGCTATGCTATATAAAATCTACCAAATGCTTCTCACCTGCATCAAAGTATTTCATGAGCCAGTGCAAACAGGCACCCCTTGGATGTCATTCCTCGAGGGTAACAAAGGTTTGTGCTATGATTTCAGTGGCCAACCTTCCGAAGAAGTCCTCTATGGCTTCTATGCCAGGTGTATGTTTTTACCTTCTCACAATATGCTCGCGTTTGAGGAAGCATTCTACAAAGGGTTCTTCACTTGGCGAACGAAGATATTTGAGCCAGTGATCAGCAACTTGACGTCACGGTTTGTAGGGTACTCAACAGTGGAGCTGAAAAGCAGAGTCACTATGCAGTTCTTGCAAGTGCGAGATAAAAAGAAGAAAATCAAATACCAAAATGCACTAAATGCGCTTAAAGACCGCCTCGCCAGTCGTCAACCTGAAGACTACTTCAGCCCATAAAGTTGTGTCAAGGGACGACACGGGCGAGGAGGGGGGAATGTTAGCAGCAAGCTAACACAGATACCACGGATACCATTTTTCAGACCTCTCATTGTAAAAACACTTATTATTTTTTATAAAACGAGAATATTGTAACTCTTATTTTTCATATAAACCATGTAAATGATGAGCCGGGGCTGCAAGCTTCCAGATTGTATCAACCTGTCATTGCCTATCTTTAGTTAGAGCTCCCAAATTATTAGTTTTGACCACCAAAAACCTTGGCTAAGGTATAAAAGCCAATTTTTTGTAAGTTTTGGATAATGAATACACAGCGTGAGCTAACGGCGCTCACTTCTCTCCTTCTCGTGCTTCCTACTCCCTCCCCGGTTGTAAATTTGCAGTCGCGTTTGTTGCATTGCAACCACAGGTAAGAGCTCTACGCATTGACATAAACACATCACAGTATTTTGTAGCTTTTGGCATTGCCGACCCACGGCCTAATTTCATCACAAGTAGAAATTTACACTTCAAAATAAAAAACTAAGCATAGGCGGGGTATTGGGGCATCATTGCTAAGCAGTTAGGTGCATTCTAGGTTGAAAACGACTAGGTCAAAAATCCACTGCTGTTTATCATCGCGATTTTGGCAATTGACCTAAAGTGGGGTTTGAGACCATAAGCATGTGTGCTTAGGTCTTATAAACATATCCTAGAAGTTTCGTTACATTTGGATGTCATTTGATGCTGTAACGGATGTGATTTGTTTGCAGATGAGCGATTGGCTTTTGGTGATTTCAATCACTTGAGTGTAACTTGAGTTAGATGTGAGTTGTTAGTTGTTTTTGGAGATATTGACAACCTCTTGTAGCCTCTATGCACTAGCCAAGTCAGGTTCGTCCCATGGATTGACAATTTAATCATGGTTCTCGCTAAAACTACAATAAGATAGGATAGTGACATTAGACACACGTCCCACATTTGGCACTGCTACCGGGGAATGGCGTTTACCAAAGTCATATCCAAAAAAGTCAGAACCAATCAATGGGAGACCTTGGGCCGCTACTCAACCCCTTATTCGCCTGGACTTGACCCTGCTGCAAATGGCGTTCATACTCATTTCACTGATATGAATGTCATGTGTATGTCCTATGCATAGTTGAACTTCATGCACAAATGCTTTTGACTTATGCATGATCTAGTACTTTGCTTAATTGAAAGATACTCTTTGCACTAAACTGAAAAAACTCTTGGTGATATGTTTGGGCATCTTTTGAGAGTTACATTGATGATACGTACATGCTTGATCGAGACATGTTGTGCTTGGTTTGCTTGTACATTTTAGTGCTTAAATTGAATCAAAAATCATTGGAAAGCACTAAAAATGAGCTTCTTTGATAGCAAAAACAGATCACTAAAGTTTGGGCTTAGCATTGCTTTTGCATTTTAGTGCTCAATATGTATGCAAAAATCTTGGGCACTAACAATTGAGCTTTATATTGAAGGGTGTGGCAGGAGTGTGCTTTCATTGATCCAAGAAGGGGTCATCATTGCAATATATTGCAAAATGTGGCTATTTAGAGCCATTCCATTTCTTTGGATTAAAAGTTGTATATATGCTAGCTCATAGCTTGGTCAAATGTTAAATTTTTTCATGTGAGCTAGTTGTCTATCCAACTTTTTTGAGAGCTTTCAAGTACAAAATTTGGCTATTGAGAGCCATTCATTTTCATTTCATCAAGTTGCATTCATCTCTAGCTCATAGATTGCTCTAAAAATTGTAAAATTTCATGTGAGCTAGTGTTTAGCCAACTTGTTTGGAGCTTTTAAATTGAAAAACTTGGCTTTGAAGAGCCATTTCATTTCATAAAAGTTTCATTATTTTTAGCTCTTGTCTTGTTTTAAATTTCATATTTCAAGTGAGCTAACAATTAATCAACTTTTGAATCATGCCATGAGAGATTGTAAAATTATAAAATTTCCTTATGTAGGAGTATCATTCTCTCTCATGTTGTTATGTTTGTATAAAGTTGCTATCAAAGAGCATCATGTGCATAACCAAAGGCATTTTTTTCCCTTGGGTTTTTTCCCTTTAGCCAATTCAGGTATGCAAGACCCTAGCTTTAGGTTTTCATTAATGTTTTTTGTATGTTTTTTGTGTGGATTTCAATAAAAGGCCTTTGGAACTTGTGTTTACACTTAGCTTCAAAAAGCTTATTTTGCAAATAAAAAGATCAAGAGACTTCTCTACACAAAGGGGATGCTTGCTCAAGGATGCTCAAAGAGCATGAATAGGTGTAATCCTTCCATGTTTTTGCTCTTTGGTTCATCTCTTTATTCTCTTGCTTGGCTTAAGTGAAGTTTGGCTCCTAAAGTTTTAACACTTTGCTTTGTGAAAATTAACTCATCAAAAAATTAGGTTTTATTTGTGTTAATCATAGGTAATTGGCATTGACCTTAGGTTAATGTAGGATCATTTCTTGCTAGTCCTAGACTCTTAGTGATAGTCTTAATACTCTTTTTATTTTTAACATGACCTAGGGCTATGATTAAGCTTTAGTTCTTTAGTCCAATTGCCATAAACATCTCATGTTGGAAGCAATAAAAAATTGCTAAAAAATGAAACAATGAAGCAAAGAAGTGCAAGAAAAAGTAGCAAAAATGTACTAGACACATGAAAAGAAAATTTCTATGTTGTGTTGTGTCTATGTGAGGCATAGCGCCTTATTGGCACTTGGCAGGAAAGGGGAATCACCTTGGCTCGCTTGGTCAAGGCCCTAAACTGATGCCCTGGGCTAATAAGGGTTAGCCGTCGCCTTGGTAGGCTAGTAGGTTCTTGGAACACCTTCTTGAGGGTTCAAGGAGCCGAGATTCGTACTTAGAATTGCCTTGGGGTGGTAGCCTTGTATTGTGCTTTACTTTTTTCAATGAATAACAAAAACAAACTTTCATGAGCTTCAAAAAGCTGTGACAATGTACTAATAAATTAGGAGTTTTTTTATAGCCCATAAACATGATAGCTTTGAATGATTTATTAATATTGGTGACATAGTTTTTAAGCTAGTAGGTTTATGAACTTGCATTAGCTTAGGGTCTTATTGATTGCTTGTGTTTCATGCATAAAACTGAAATTTCAAGTGGTTTAATCTTCACAATAGTATAGGTGTCTTTTTTGCTTTATGTTGTCTAGTTTTTTACTATGATTCACCCATCTTTTAGAAGCAAAAAAATCACTTTGCATGATTATTCATTGTACTTCATGATTGATTTATCCTTGTTAGCCTTTGATGCTCATTACGTGTTCTTATGTTTTGCAGCTCAACATTTCTTCCATGGACTTGCTTCCTACCATGTCACCGTGTTTTGCTTTACTGGCACACAAGGACGTGCGTCAAATTAGGAAGGGGGGAATGTTATCAACGGCTAACACAGGCTACACCAGTTATGCATCAAGCCAAAGATACACTATGATTGTGCACAATATTTCCCACTCACTTTGTATAAGTCTTAGGCTCATTGGGAGTTTCAAAGCTGTATATGCTAGTTAGAGGGCTCAAGCTTAAACCCATAGTAGAAGGGATTGTGGTGAACATCTTTAAAAGGAATCCTTTATGCAAGGAGGCTTCATTCTCGAGTATCCACTCTTGAGGATCCATTTTTGAGAGCTCCCTCTCTCTTGAGTGTTCACTCTATAGCGTAGCCTTGATCTTAATGCCCATGCTTAAGAGGCTAGTGCTAATCCATTGTAATTAGAGTAAGCTCTTCTTTATTAATCTAATTCCTATTTTCTCATAGTCTACTTCTTCTCTACATTTCATTATGTCATGAAGTAGTATTACACTCTCATTATTCTAGATTTGAGAGAGGTGTGTACTTCTTGCTATTAACCACTCATATTCTTCTATAAGCATTCAATTTGTGAGATTTAGCATCACTAATTAGGTTGATTAAGTTGGGTCTTAACCTTGTAATTAGTGTGTGTGCTCTATTGTTTGCTTGTGTGTAGATAGGTTTTATGAAACTCTAGCACCATTCACCTCGTGTGTGTAGCTATTGATGAAGTGTCGTGATTGGCATGTGGTGATTGGAGAGGCCAATACCAATGTAATTAGTGTGTGCTTACCATTAGTGTGCTTGGGGTTTTTAGTCGATGGTAAGCCAAACTTTGGACTTGATGTGTGTAGGAGTTGATTGATTAGTGATTAGAGTATGTTTAGAGTTAGTCTTTCCATGGCTAATCTTTACTTGCATTGGAGAGGTGATCTCTTGAATCCTCTATTTCTATTCTTTCAATACTCGTGCTTCCCTGCCCTAGCCGGGTTGCCGATCCACGAATTTGATAATTTTGTGTGGGATGCAATTAGGTCGTGCTACAACGCCTCCCAACAAAGAGAAAAGTTTAGAGAGAGGAGAGAGGGAAAGACAGAGTTAGAGAGCGGAGGAAAACTAGCTTAGCTACATGTTCTCATGGACATTTTAAACAAAGTGATTATAATATATGAACTCTCTCTCACACAAACATAAAAATGCAAGAGAGAGAGAGAGAGAGAGAGAGAGAGAGTAGCACCAAGGTGAAAAAATGCAAGAGAGCGAGGGACCCGGGGGGGGAGAGAGAGAGAGAGAGAGAGAGAGAGAGAGAGAGAGGGAGAGAGATTTACCTTCTAGCTTTCTCAAATTTCTCCAAATTGATTATGCATTGAGTGAGTGAATTTCTTTATATAGTTCTTAAAAAGCAACAACGCTTTTTAGTTTCAAACCAAAAAACTTGTTTTTATGTCTGTAAAAGTCTTGTAGTGGCCCCCTCCTTTGTTTAATTGAATAATTCATCCAAGAGTGAGCCCCTCCATAAGTCATATCATGATACAAAGCATCCAAGTTATCTTCATACATGCATGGAGGAGGATCATTGGTGAATAAAGAAATATATACATGGTTGGACTGGTGTATGGACTATTCAAGGACTTTAGCTCAATGAGCACATGGTGTTTGAATTATGAGTACAAAAATAAAAAAATATGGAAGAATTATGGATATGGAAAAAGATATTGGAATCATATGATATGGTCCCTTTTTTGTATTATTTTGGGTGAAAGAGAAAAAGTATGCAAGTAAATGAAAATTACATAATAAAACTGACTAAGGGAGTAGAAAGCAATTTTTTGTTTTCACAAGGGTGAGGGTGGAAATGTGAGGGTGATTTGTATAAAAGAAGAAAATATTTAAGAGATTAAAGGATGTACATATTGGTAATAAAAAATTACACTTATGGTGCAAGAGGGTGAAAGAAGGCATAGATAGGTCTAATAAAACACATACCTAGGTAAAAATATTTAAATAAATATCAAAATGATTATAGAATTCCCTATATTGAGGCCTTATATACAATGAAATATTTACATCCAAATGGATCATAATATATATATATATTATATATTTATATATTTCATTTTTTTTGTTCAACTAGCACAGTGACTAGCTAATTGAGGGTTTTTTAGGATATACGGGGATAGTCCCCTAACTCGCACATGCCTATGTATAGTGAAAGGATGAGGATAACCACAATGTTCGAGTGATTTTGATAGAGTGAGGTAGCTCATTATGGCAATTACGGAAGCCGAAAAACGACTATCACCGCATTGCAAATAGTGACCTCTTCAATGCCTTCTTCTTGCATAAAGTCAGATACCATTTGTTCCAATTGATCAATGCATAGACCAAACAGAGTTGGTGACAAAAGAAATCCTTGTTTAACCCCAATAGTGCTTGCAAAAAATTTTGAAATTCCTCTTTTCATGTGTTAATCGTTACGGACACCCTATCACCTCCGATGAACGCCTTATCTTCTTATTTGAGTCATGAACCGGGCTTGTCAGTCCTATAGGTGTGTAGATGATCGCCGATGAGAGGCGCACCACTTATCTTATTTTCACTGTATTTTTGCAACGATCGATCACTATAGGCACCCATGTGTGAATGGGTCAAGTTCTTGTAAAAGGTCCATTTTGACCTAGAATCCTCATTCTTTGAGGTGCATGCTAAGAAGTGCTCTTGCCGTACCTCTATCTTCTTCTCCTTCATGTGCTCATCACGGGTGTGTGTGTGTGTGTGTGTGTGTGTGTGTGTGTGTGTGTGTGTGTGTGTGTGTGTGTGCACGTGCGTGTGTATGCTTGAGAGAGAGAGAGAGAGAGAGAGTGTGTGTATGTGTGTGATTGAGCATTGCGACAGCATCGACAACGGCGAGGAGGTTGAGCACGGCAGCAACGATGGCTCCTTCTTCTTCGCGACACGGGATCCTTCACGACGGAAAGCATTCAGCGGTGAGTGACACACCATTGCCTCTTTGAGCTTGCTAGGACAAACTAGTTGTGTGCTTACAGCCATTTATGGCTCACACAGAGTGTTTGGAAAGTTTCTAGCCTCTGACACGTGCGATAAAGCGCACATTTTTTGTGCCACTGCCGGGGATTGCCTTGCATAAGCTCGAGGAGCACTCAGTGCTACCTCATGAAGCTATTTACTTTTGTCATTTTTGGTTTTTTCTAAGTTTTGTTAGATCTGACAGTGGCTGCAATGTGTAGGTTTTAACAAATATTGTTAACTTTGTTAAGTGTTGCAATGTACATGTTTTGTTAGATGTGCTAAGTTCTGTAATGTGTAGGTGTTAGCAGGTATGTTAGTTAGTGTAGTTCAGTAATGTGCAGCAGTAGACAGTGAGTAGATTGAAGATTCTATGAGTGTGTAGTTGGCTGTGTTAGATAGTATGTGTGCACTGTTAATTGGTATTGTTAGCTGTAGGCAGGTTAGACAGAGCTGCCAGGGGCAGCTTTGTGTGCATGTGAGCTCGGCGCCCACGCACAACATTATCCACATAAAAGTTTTTTTTCAAAAAAAATCTTTAAAAAATAAATTTTAAAAAAACCCGAAAAATTGAGACCAAAAAGAAAATCAAAAAAATCTTATTTTAAAAGGAAGGATCAGGATCGTTTCCTAAGCGCGAGCCCAGGCCTCAGTCCTCAGTCTTATGATATTGTATAGACACTACTATATATATAAATACTACCACCGCAAGTGAGGGAAAGGCATGTGGATAAGTCCTTCAAGTCCTCCACCCTTTTCTTCACACTTACCCCTTGAACTTACTAATTTTAGCCTTCTTCTCGACTCGAAAAAGATTTTTTTTTTTATTTGGAGGGCTTTAAGTAATCGATCAGGGGATGTAAAGCACAACACGTCCCTCTAAGCAAGATGCTTGTTTTAAGGTATCACACGCCATATTACGTGGCTTGGTTAGAAAAAAGGACCATAAAAATAAAAAAAAATTGAGTAAATTTAGGTTGCAAACACCCTAAAAACTAGGTGAACGTCGTTCACAGGCACTCACCAACACTTCTAGAGTGTTGAGGTCACATGCACCTATGCTCTGGTCGTGTGCTAGACGATGATCACATAGAGAGCGTCTCCATTTACGCGGGCACCCATTATTCCTCCACCTTAGGCTCTACGCCCTCAGCGGGAACCCAAGGTAGTACCACTCAGGACCCACATATTGCATCTGTGACTCTTCCTCTAACTACAACGTCATGGAAGGTTACACGATGCCCAATCTTAATGATTCAAGCCAAGACATGCATGCCATGGGCCCACAATCCTGGTCGAGCTTGCTTAGCCGCTCGAAGGAGACTTTTAGTAGAGCCGCTCGCTCCGAACATGGAGGTAGCGATGTCAATGAAGAGGATGGGGAAGTAAATTCACCATTCATGACCAACGTATACTCCATGCTCCTAGAGAGTGTGCATGTAAATACTCCATTCATTGCACCCCCTGACTCTTTAGAGCTATTCCCCTGCAAGGTTATATTACCTGATGGTAGAAGCCTTGCCAAAGTGCAAGAGGTTGAGCGATATATCATTGCAGCTAGGGAAAATGATATCAAGAGCCTACGTAAGGCAAAGCAATGGAGAAATCTAAAGGCGAAGGCCCCTATGTCAACATCCATGCTAGGCGAGCAATTGAGTTATCTTGAGTTAGCAACCGAGTACTCCTAAATTAGCAACCACTAAGGGTCAACCCATAGAGAGCCACATTGCATCTAGTACAAAGGATACCCCTAGCACCTCAATCCTAGATGGAGTGTTTCTAAATGAAAATTGAGAGTATGAAGTACAAATGGAGACTTTAATCGACCTATACACACGTCACACCTATCATGTGGGTTGGTTAGATGTCTTACAATCCACATCGGGTGCTACTAGCATAGAGGAGCAACAACAAAGAGTTTGTGATGTCGTCCATAGGGTTATTGAGCTGGAGAGGCAAACAAATGGATCCACATGCCTTCAACGGGTCTCATGAGATTCTTGGATATAAGGAAGGCTAAGGAACTATCTTTATCACAAATGGAGACTCCCTCGGTAAGCCCGATGGATCCTCCATATGTTGTTTTCCCAGGGGTCTTAGTACAGTCTGAGCCCACAAGTGATAGCTTTACCTTTCCAAGTTTAGCTCATCTTTCTCTTGATGACACCACAACTACCATGCCTACCCCGTGATGGGCATGACAAAAAACACGCCATGGACCTCATTTTTTAGTAAAGCATCACTACATGGTGGCTCAATGCCTGCAACAGTACCTACAAGTGTGTATCAATCATATAAAACTATAGGCCCTCGTGCTCATGTAGTTCCTACCCCTCCCATTGTTTCAACAACTTATGCTCCATGACCACAACATCCAAGTCCTTATTTCAATGAGACTATACCAGCTAGCATTAGCATGTCACATCCTCTGTTATGCCTAGGGCCACACATATGAACTTTGGGCCACCACATGACACAACATTGTACCCAACTTGGAACCCAAGGGCTTCCTATACGCCAAACCCAATGCCAACCCCCATTCCACATACAGTTTCAAGAGCGCATGTCCCCACTATACCTGCACACTTGGGTGACTTGGCAACATTTGCTCAAGCTATTGGTCGATCTATTGTTGAAAATATGTGTAACACGCCTGATAGAGAGCCTAGAAGTAAGTCATACAAATAGCCAAGCTCACACAAAAATTTAATGGAGATGAAGATGTGAGGAAGCATATCAAAGTATTTGAATAAATGTGATTCCCTAGGAGAACACAATGACCTGCATAAGAGTAATGCTTTAAGCCTGACCTTTAGTAAAAAGGCTAGGGATTGGTATAGAACCCTAAGGGCGGAAGAGAAAAATATTTACCCTACTCTTAGGAGACTGTTCTTGAAGGAGTACATAGAGACAGAGTGCTTTGGGGTGTAGCATCTCAGCTCCAGAAAGCCTAATGAGAGGAAGGAGAGTCGATAAGGGACTTTATCTGTCACTTGAAGCATTTGAATTCTCATTGTAATCCAAATGAGTGCTTCAATAATAAACAATTTCTCGATAGATTCATTAGGGGACTACCACATGGAGATATCTACAGTGGCCTAGTCATTAGAGCTATCACCACTTGGGAAGCAGTCACCACCAATGCAATCCAATTGGAGGACAATTTAATGATTCAAGGAGAAAGAGTGTCTATTGAGCATAAATCTACTAGTTGGCAAGCATTAGGGCATGAGCCAATGACCATAAAGCCTATTGCTAAGGAGCCAAAGATATTTGAGATGACTTTGGCATATCTCACCAAGGCCATTCAAGAAAGTCTTAGAGACAATCGTGCTCCACAAAACAACCATATATGTATCCAAGAAGGGAGCAACAATGGTGCTCAGTTTGCTATGGTCCACATAGTACCAGTTAATGTCCTACGTTTAGAGTAAATGGAAATTGCAATGCATGTGGGAGATATGGTCATCAAGCCAAGGATTGCATAGTATTTAAACACGCGATGGCCAGTAGGTCAACCTTAGCATGGACGGACACATCTCAAGTTCCTGCATTGATGTTGGTCCCACCTCTTGAATAACCATCACAACACATGGTCCCTAGGGCCCAAAATGTTGTGCAAACAACACCATTACCACCTCCAGTGCTAGGACAGCAACCTCCACATCCGAGAATCACTTTTGTGAATCAAACTGGTTGTGAGCCATCTATTGCTTGTGTGGATTACAAGGATGAGTTAGACCCTAATATTGCCTATGGGATTGATGTACTTGAAAAAAGTCCACAATACTATATGGAGGACTATTGGGGACAATTGAAACCTGTATGTCAAGTAGCTTCTCTTGCAGTAAGAGGCCAAAATATCAATTTCACTGCCAAGAGACCACCTCTTCAATGCTACGAGTGTGGGGGTCCACTATTAGATTACAAAAGAATGCCACACTAATGCAAACCAATCAAGCGAGCACATCTACAATGCCGATATTCATGTGTAATTGATGTGGCATAGATCATTTGATTTCCCAATGTCCGAATAATCCAAATGCTCTAAAGATCACTCCATTGAACTTAATTGAGGTTATCGAGGAGCCATCACAAAGTACACAGGTGGGACCAGTAAATGTACTCACACAATCGATGCTCCAAAACCAAAATCATATTCTTGAAGAAAGAGACACGGCATCAATTGCCCAATCTCAGAAGAAGAAGAAAACACGAAGGAAGAGATCACAAAAAGTAGCGAAGTCAGACCCCAAATCAAGGACCAACATAGGGACTGGTGACAACCCCGTGTATATGAGCGACGCTGAAGCGGGTTCTGACTCAGGTGAGACCATGGATACTAAAACGACCACTAGAAAAGAAAAAACAAGGAAGATCATCATGAGCCACAATGGCTAGGACCCAAGGAACCCAAGAAGAAGATAGGAACGTACCCAAACCCTACAGAGGAGATCGAGCGAGCCAAGCAATTAATGAGTTTGGTAGAAGATACCCAAAGGGATACAGAGCCAACACCTAGGCAGATCCATATTACCGACAGAGTGTTCCCTACACAAAATCAACCTCACAAAGGCCATAGACCACTAGCCATACCTAGTGTCATCCAAGAAGAAAGTGACTTTAAGTCATTAGGAAGTGAGCGTATTTCCTTCTTGTTGGAGAGAATATTTACAAAGGGATTACCTTACTCTATTGAAGAAATGGAGATCCCACCTTCCCCATGTCAAGGGACTAAAGCCCAAAAAGTATCGTTAAATATTGCCAAATTCATGGTTTTCATGGCTTCAAAAGTTAGAACCACCATCGTGTCTAAACTATATGGAGAACCCGAGCTATTCTTAGCTCTTCAAGCTTTCCTCAATGGAGAACTAAAAGTTGGGCTACCACAATTTGCACAAATGGATGGAGCTAAGGAGGTGCCAATAGAGGAGGAACACTTAGATACACAACCCAACCTAGATGAGAACTCTATGGTTGAAATACATGTTAACAAGTTGGGACAATACTTTGAAGGCAATGAATCCAATGCGACAATACCAATCACTACCAAAGGATTAACTGTGAAGGGAATCCTTGATGGTGGTGCTAGTATTAGCATTGTATAGTAAAAATTGATGGGAAACTATGGGAAGACCTCCCCTTTGCAAACATAGTAGTAAAGATAGCCAATGGGACTATTGTTAAACCTATTGGGATGCTAGAAGATTTCAAGATTAAGGTCTTTGGACACAAAATAAGGCATACCTTCATTGTAATGGATTTTTCTAAGCACACAATGTCATCTGAAATGATCTTAGAACGTCCTTTCATGAGGGAAGCAAAAATGGTACATGACATGTCTAAAAACCATGTCTACTTGCAGTCTGTCATTCGAGTTGATCTTG
Organism: Adiantum capillus-veneris; assembly: GCF_014529385.1. NCBI lineage: Eukaryota > Viridiplantae > Streptophyta > Polypodiopsida > Polypodiales > Pteridaceae > Adiantum > Adiantum capillus-veneris. Next base: position 157,295,652 of record NC_140939.1, read on the forward strand.
TAATTGCTCGAGCACATCCTCTAGGAAACAGATTTATAATTGATCATAGATCTGACACTCGGCCCCATTGCAGTATTGCTACACGTGTAAAAGGGACACTGATGTTGGGGAAGATTCCCCTTATATGGATGTTCTAACTGGGATCACTGAGTCGGACAATGTGGATTGGGTCCACCCAACAGCAACCATAGACACCTGGGGAAATAAGGGGACGACCTGGATAACACCTTGGGGGAATGAAATGCCACAAATCGTACCTTTAAATATGATAGGAGCAATGCATATAGCTTTTGATGACCTACCAGATGAAGTCTTGACTGACATTGAAACCAGTAGCGTCTAAAAAAACTATAGCCCACCCGATTTGGAGTCAAAATCATCAATTGAAATTGACTCTGAGGATGAAGAATCTGAGTTAAATCTTGTTGCAAATATGGGGACGAACCATCCAGGGATCAATGGTACCCTAGACGACTAGTTGTCCTGGAGAGGAGAAGACACAAGTAGCGATTCATCTAGTGACCCTTCACTGGAGGAAGGTCCTAATCAAAAACTAGACAAGAGGAGTAAGAGATATAAGAAGCGATGATATCGAGGAAATGTGCATGCTAGGATAAAATGAAAATAAATCTATCACAGAATGGCTCAGTTACATGGGGGCATGTGATGCTCATCAAAAGTTGGTAGATAATTGGGGTGAATACCTTCAATGCACCGTGTGGTGCAGTCCACAACCCATTGACATCGCATAGCTAGAAGCTACAGAGAAACCAAAGTTGAGCCGTATTATAAGGAGATGACAAAATCAAGAGCTAGCTCAACAACAAAAGGCCGAAGCGGAAAAGAAGTCACGGTCCACAGAACAACAAGACCCACAGATTTACACCTTGCACCTGATCATTTCAAATCTTATACCATGGAGGAGCGTAAGTTTGTGTATACAAAGGCCCGGAGAACATCCCTCGATGGAAATAATGGAGTCTATGATGGTCCAGTGATAGTTAAGGAAATAGAGTTAGCAGACCCAAGTGAGAGACCAAACCTATTTTCATTGCCCAAGATCTGACAAAGAATGAGCAATATGTCCTTAAGGAGCTCCTCAAGGAATTCAAGGATATATTCTCTTGGAAATATCATAATATGAAAGGTGTTCCACCTTCTGTGGTACAACACACAATCCCCATGAATAGCATGGCTAAACTAGTCCAGCAACGACCCTACCCAATGAATCATATGTATGCAAAAATTGTTCAAGAAGAGATTGAAAAGCTGGTCAAATGCGGATTCATATATCCTATTGAGCACTCAGAATGGGTGTTAATTGAGTCAACGTCACTTAATAGAAGTTGCTAAAGGCCCAAGTCTTACGGATGCACATCGAGGATGAATACAAAAAACAGTAAAGATTGGAGTTACACATTTTTCACGTTTTTCCAAAATCGTCATGTATTGTAAATTCCCAATTTATTTCAAACCATTGTAATATATTAATGTGTTAGGGGCTCAATGAGAGTTCCAAGCTATAAAGAATAGGTCCATTAGTGTGCCTATGTTGCAGACTCAGTAAAAGTGGTGGAGCCTACAAGGCCTTAGGCACACAAACATTGCATATTTTTACCCTAGGTATATAAGGCAATGTGTAAAAGAAATTAGGGTTCTCAAGCTCATTTGTTGAGAGCACTCTTTGGTGAGAGCTCTTGAGGTATGTGGCTATAAATTTCTTGAACTTCTCCTTGCTCATGTGACTTGATTAACACTAATCAATGTTTAATTCTCTTTCACTATGCCTCTCTCATGCTTCTTGTGATTGCCTATGATTCTTTGATTAGCTATATTTTAACTAACTAGTGGTTAATCCCGTTCTAATCTTGTGTGATTGCCCTCTTTCGCTTGTGTGTGCATGTAGGTTTGATTGGAATGTGGTGCTCGATAGATCTATGTGTGTGTGCTTGCAATTAGTGTGTTGCATGATAGGATTAGTGTTGTGTGCTTCTTGCAATGGTTAGTGTGTGTGATTGGGTTGATGGGAGGTGAAGGAAAGTGGATGTGGAGATTGCCCATCATTGTGGCTTAGCTCCTCCATATGCCAAGAAGCTCAACTTGTAGAGTCAACCATTCGTGCTACCATGATTACCTCACTAATCGTGTGTGTTTCCATGCCCTACCCCGGTAGCTCATCCCTCCGGATTAATAATTTTGTTGGTCATTGGAGCTATGCAACGATGGAACCCCCCAACAATGGGTGTCTCCAATAGTTATTGTGCCGAAAAAGAAAGGGAAACTCAAAGTGTGCGTAGATCTCAAGAAGGTCAATGCCGCCACTAGGAGAGACCATTACCCCTTGCCATATTCGGAACGTGTGCTTGAAAGAGTACCAGGAAAGAAAGCTTATAGCTTTTTAGATGGGTACTCTGGCTATAATCAAATCACAATTGCACTAGAGGACCAAGCTAAAACTGTTTTTATAATCGAATTTGGAGTGTTCGCATTTTGTGTTATGGCTTTTGGCTTAACCAATGCCCCTGCTACCTTCCAAAGATTGATAAACACTGCTTTTAGAGAATATTTGAGGGATTTTTCCGAAGATTTCTTAGATGAACTTTGTGTTTATTCCTCTTGGAAAGAACATCTATCGTGTTTACGAAAAGTGTTTGAAAAGTGCAGATTGTATCGCATCTCATTAAACCCTTTCAAACGTCAATTTTGGGTTAAACATGGAGTCGTTTTAGGGAATATAGTGTCCAAAAATGGGATTTTCGCATATGAGAGCAAAATTAAAGCCATTTCCAATTTGCCGCCACCTACAAACTATAAAGGAGTTAAAAGGTTCATGGGCCACGTTGGTTATTACCCGTAATTTATTTTAAACTTTGTCGAGATAGCTCGCCCATTGTACAAGCTTCTTATTGAGTTCCACTGGACTGCGGAGTGTGACCATGCTTATGAGTTTTTAAAAAGAGACCTTAACAAGTGCTCCCATTCTACAAGTGCCAGATTGGAATGTAATTTTCCATGTGCATATTGATGCATCGAACTTTGCTATTGGGTGTGTTCTATCTCAATCAAGAGAGCATAAATTGGACTACCCCATTACTTTGCAAGTCGTCAATTAAATGATGCTGAGAGAAACTACACATGTAGTTCTTCTACAGAAACACAAGCTTCTTCACAACCTCCACCTACCATTGTAAATATCCTTACAAACAACAAAGAATTTGCACCTCCCATTGTAAGTTCACCACATATAACAATGTTGCAAATAAAATCATGGACAGTACCTTACCACCCTTGCAACTAGATGAAATGCCTAGGGCGGTCAAAAACTATTGATCAAAGTCTTTACCCATAACAACTTAGAACAATTGGTTTCAAAAGGTGACGACATCGTTCCAAAAGGTATGATCTAGAAGGAGGGAGTGTTTGCTGACATCCATCATTCACTTGCTTCCCTCTTAACCTTCCTCCCGGACCTCTCAATCTCCCAATATTAGGAAATGTATATATATAGCCCTATACTCAAGAAAAAAAATATTAAAAATTAAAAGAGCAAGAGCCACCAACAAAAATCTGGAAACCTACAAATTCTAGTACATGACCCAAAAACCATAATAACACATTATGCACAAGGACACGACCTTTTGACATGACCCTTATAATATTTGCACACTAACCAATATCTATCTATGTGTACAGATATGGCTAGTACAATAGAGTCATCCACTCCTATCTTGGGTGAGAGGTATCCTCTTTACTTTTCACAAGTGTTTTACATAGTCTACCCGGTGCTTGCCTGTGAATGGGATTTGGTAGATACACTAGCGGGTGAGAGAAATTTGAGAAATTAGAATGGCTAATACGTCTCTTGACCACTAATGATCCCTACTTAGTAGAGAACGTCTCTCTGATTGCACTAGCTTACCCTTTTGACAAAGATGACTATACACGCCTAGTGACATTCTTAGTGAACATATGTGCATTTAATGTGATGAGGAAGATTTACATGATTACACGGATGGCACGTATGGTCTCACGGATGATGACTTTATTTTTCTTGACGATGACAAGGATAGGGGTTTAGACTTAGGGCTACCCGTTGATTTCTACAATATCTTGTTTCCTTGACCCTCTAGGGGGTTTAGACTTTAGGGCTACCCGTCCATCTCTACAATATCCTATTTCCTTGACCTTCTAGGGAGGTGCAAATAATTAGGTTAGGGTTCTTTATGTTATTTATATTGTGTTCAATAAAGGTTGGTGCCTCTTCCCACAGATGTGCCTCCTAGATTTTAAGACTATATTTGGCTTTTTTGAAAGTTAAGAAATTGAAAAATTAAAAATTAAAATTGCTTCAAGGAGCGTCGGCGGTTGATCTCGAACTTGGACGCACGTCCCAACAGATTTTGACAGCTGTGCGGACTCGACGGTCAAAATTTGAGCTTCGACACCTGTCTTTTCTCGACCGTGCCTTTCGGCGCATAAACTTTCCTCGCCGGATAGATCTTTATGGTCTCTTGGGATAGTTTACTATGATGTTAAAATAATCTTCTTCTTTCTTCTTCTTCTATTGCCGCCGCTCTTTCTCGCTTTGTAGCGTGTGAACCCACCCCAACACACACTCCCTCTCACACTCTCTCTCCCCCCACTGCCAACGATTATTTTCCCCCTCTCTCCTCCCCACTCCCTCACCAAACGATTATTTACTCTCTCTCTCTCTCTCTCTCTCTCTCTCTCTCTCTCTCTCTCTCTCTCTCTCTCTCTCTAACTCCCCCTCTCTCTCTCCTCCCCAAACGCTTTTTAACCCCCTCTCTCTCTTCTCTCTTTCTCTCTCTCTCTCTCTCTCTCTCTCTCTCTCTCTCTCTCTCTCTCTCTCTCTCTCTCTCTCTCTCTCTTCTGCGTGACACCGTGACCCACCCTCTCTCTCCCTCTTTGTCGTATACCCTCCAGCCTACACACACTCTCTCTCTCTCTTGCTCCGTACGTGTGCCAGGCGGCTATCAGGCGAGTACCCACTGTCTCTCTCTCTTCTCTAACACCCCATCACACACACACACACTCCCACTCTCACTCTCTCTCTCTCTTCACTTACTCGCTAGCAGGCTTGGCCCGTAGCTCAGTTCTCACACACACACCCTCGCTCTCACTCCTCGCATCGGTGTTGTGTACTGCCCCTTACAGAACGCCAGGCAGCCACGTCAACGTCGTCCACTCTTTCTCTTTCTATCTCGGTCAGGCCCTCTCTCCTCTGTTGCGGATTGCCCCATGACTGCGCGCCGTCAAGGCCAGTGGCCACCACACACCTCCGCACATTGTCCCCTGCGTGATCCCACACACTCCCACAAACTCTCTCTCTTCTCTCTCTCTCTCTCTCCTCTGCGCTCCAGACCTCCATCACCGCTGCGCCATTGCAAGAGTGCAGGTAACCTTTAAAACATTTTTGACTTTTTTTAATTTTAATTTTTTGAATTAAGAAAATACAATAGGAAAAGAAATTTAAAATTCAAAAAAAACAATCAAAAAATTTAAAAAAAACACACAACCATTGAAAAATTAAAAAACATAAAAACAATAAAAATTTACAAATTTCCAATAAAAATTTAAAAAAGGGTTTAGAAAATCACAAAAAAAAGAGAAAAACTCACTAAATTTTTTTTTTTTAAATGTACCTCGTAGAAAATTCATAAAGGAACAAAAAATTCAAAAAAAATCATAAATTGATCGGGAAAATCACCAAACTCTCTCTCTTCTCTCTCTCCTCTGCGCGCAAGACCTCCATCACCGCCAGCACCATTGCAAGAGTGCACGTCACCTTTAAAACATTTTTGACTTTTTTTAAAATTTTAACTTTTGGTATTAAGAAAATAGAATAGGAAAAGAAATTTAAAATTTAAAAAACCACACAACCATTAAAAAAGTAAAAATATAAAAATTAAAAAAATCAAAATTCTAATAAAAAATCCAAAAAAGGATTTAGAAAATCACAAAAAAGTAGAAAAACTCACCAAAATTTTAAAAAAAACAAAACCTCGTAGAAAGATCATAAAAGCTCAAAAAAATCACAAAAAATCATAAATTGACCACAAAAAGCACGATATATAATTAAAAACTCATAAAACCTTCAAAAATTTCATTAAAAAATTTTAATCCATAAAAATTTTACAAAATCCACAAAAAAATTAGAAAATTACCAAAAAAAATCTTTAAAAATCAAAACTTTCCCAAATAATTTATAAAAAATCACAAAAATACCCAAAAAAAAATTAGAAAATTTAAAATTTCACAAAAATAATTTTTTTAAAAAGGAGAAATGAGTCGAAGAAGAAAAAAAGGGGACGAAAAACAAACAAAAAGCAAGGCCGGAGAAATTACACCGCGCAAAAGCAAGCAAGTCAAAACAAAACAAAGCCGAGAAAATTACACACCGCAAAGCGAACTAGATCAGCAGAAGAATAGCTAAAAACGACCAACTCAAAGCCGTTTGAGGGAAAGGCAAATTTCAAAATTTTACACGCTAGAAATTGGCCAATGCAAGCAATTGCATTGCAAATTGAGCTTCTAATCGGATGAACAGGGGCCACTCACATGTGATTGCAGATTAGACTAGTACAAGAAGGAGAAATTATGCTAATCGATACCAAAATCTGCTAGGAGACAGTTTTTACAGAACCAACCGACATGGACTCAAATCGAGCTATGAGTTCAAGTATAGAGAGCAAGCTAATAGCAGTGGCAACACATACACAACTGCAACATAGCAGATTTTACAGCTATATAGCTACAATGGAGATAAAGTTTTATATGCAGATTTCGAAGGCCAAAGATACCTAATAAGCAGCACAAGAAACATAGGAGCCAAGATCCTATTGATCAGAGTAAAGCCAGATTTAGAGAACTCCCAGATGTTCATAGACTTCAATGGAGCCAGGTATTGTAAGCTCAAAGATGAAGTGCAGATAGAAGTTCAAAAATTCAACCCAAGTATTTATCCAAAAATCTGCACAAGCCAGTAAAACATACAGTTGGTGCATATGCAAACAGGGTCATTATACATGGATTATAGTGATCAGATCTATAGTCGATAACCAAAAATGAAAAATCCAACAGAGCAACCAGTAGAAGCCACTCTAATGGGAGAACCGAGCCAAAGACAGTACAAAGGTCAAGACGGAGCAATCTACAGCTTGATGCTTAGTGTTTTAAAAGAATATGCCGACAATTTGGCAAGCATAGAAACATAAGCTTCTCAGCTAGAGCTTGACATGACAGAACCAAATGAAATACCACCAGTCATGGTGTATTGCTCAGATTGTGGACGAAAAGGTGGACATTTTTCTAAAGATTGTCCAAGAAATCCAGACAACGGGGACACATCAACTGCCAAGCAAGGTACAAAGAAAATTGGAAATACAAATCTCGATGTAAGTGCATCTAACTCATCACTTTTAATGCAATTGAATGATTCTGCATTACCGTTAGAAGCACCAATAAAAACACTGCAAGTTTAAAATGAGCATAAAGATGCACAGGCACCTGAAAAGCTTAAAGTTGATTCTTTGAACAACAAATTCTTGCATGAATTTGGTCAAGGTGCACAGATATCATAGATTGTAGAAAAAACTGTTAGGTTTGCAAATGATTCTGCATCCAATGCCACAAGTGTGCAATCATTTATGAGTGTAAGAGACACATCAAACAGAATGATGTTTGCTTTGTATGGTACACATAATTCATATGCACACTATGTGGACCAAAAAGGGCAATTGTACAAAAAAGATCAACCAATGTTTGAACGGTCCACATACCAACTCATAGAAGTGAGTCCAGTTATAGATAAAAAAGGATGGTTCATTTCAAAGGAAAGAATCTATTATAGCCCATCCTCTCTAGAGCTGAAGGATATTACCCGAGTGAACCCAGAAATCTATTCATAGCCAAACTCTCCTCCATCGAAAATCAAGCTTCGCCTTGGGTCCTGAAACCACAGAAGCTCATATCATAGGAGACCCATGGGATAGACAATATCAGGGCAAAGATAATGCTATCTACAGCTTGACTTGGGGAATAATTTTTCATGTTTCACGGAGATACATAGGAACTATGCAGAAGGTTTACAGATACCAACCATCAACAGTGCTACCCAAAGTGTACCTTCACATTCCCAAAAGGTGAGACTAAACCAAAGCCAAACAATTTTGAACTCTTACAATGACACAGGCTATAGTGATCACCCTAGGAAGGGGGGAGCTATAAATCCATCAAAATCAGCTTACGTACCAGGAACCCCAATAGCAGTTAGAAGCCCTAGAGCCTCTAGCCAATAGATCCCTTCAAAGGAGAAACCATTGAAAGATTATATGGTTGTTGGAAGTTTCCAATTGACCTAGTCCATCAGAGTCTATAGATAAATTCCTCTATGAAGATCATCAAGGATAGAATTTTTAGCTGATCTCTACAAGTCAAAGTCAAAAGCCAACAAATCCAATAGTGTTCAAACAGTTACATGTGACCAAGTTCACATATGCATATCAAGATGCACAGGGTAAAGAATATCAGTAGGATCATGATCTTGTACAAACCCCTATGGATGGCCCGATGAAGTCAAAGACTATTTGAAGATGATGCAAAGCCTCAAGCTGCTAGAACAGGTGACAAAAAAGTCACAGTCAATAGAAGCTAAAGTCCTAAAAGCTACATAAAGTTCACCACCGAAATCTCCTCCAAAGAGACAGATTCTACCAAAAAGTAAAATGGATCTATTAAGATCAAGGGTTACTCAGATGCAGGTGGACAATGCTCAACAATTGCAAAAAGGTGCAATATTATAGCCAATGGAGTCAACATCAATTGAAGCAGGTGGTCAAACCAAAGAAAATGCGGATAAAGCTCAACCAAAGTTCACTACCACAACAGAATCAATCAATACGGGAAGAAATCCTGAGACAATCAAGTGCAACATTATGGGTGAAAATGAGGAAAATCTGTCAATAGAAGTAAAGCTAGATTTTTAGCTAGACAAGAACCTCATGTCCTTTTGCACTTGGAAAAGATGTGGCCAACGACAATTGGAAGATGATCCTGAATTTGTGAGCATATCTGGAGACAAACGAGCAAAATGCTGGGGAATCATCTCCACCACCATTGAAGTAAGTCCATAGATCATCATATCTCAATTTCATGTGATCACAGCAAAAGATATGCCAGACGACATCATAATGGAAATGCCAATAGCTAAGAAGATGTCAGAGATACAGAATTCAAACATGATGCAGTCATCATAGACAACCAAGAATGAAAACCAACAATGGTCACCCACGGATAACAGCACAAGATCCTCAAGCACAGTTAAAATTAACATTGATATCAAAGCAGATCTTATTGAAGATAATTCATCTCCATCAATCAAAACTTCAAAAGAGCTTAAAGCAAATCAGGCAATAACAAGTGCAGATCAAATAGAACAAAGAACAACCACGAAAGCTATTGAGCAGAGAATGCCACCAAAGCCAGAAGTTAAGAAGAACAAGGTTGCAAAAAATTAGGAGGCAATAGGAAGTCCAAAGATCAATCACTCATTGCCAGTCGAATCAGCCAATGCAAGTCAGATTGGAAGACAGAGTCTCAAGTCACCCTCCATAGAGACACAGTTAGATCAAGATGAGACCATGGCAAAAGTAGGACAGAAATCTTCAATAGAACCAGCAATGAGAATAGCTATAGTTCTTAGCAGTACAAAAGGAGCAAGTGTCAGATGCAATGCTCTACTAGATGAAGAAGAAAATTACAATATGGTTGCAGACAACATTCAAAGTGTTCTAGAGATTACTCAGGGCAAACCAGATAATAGATAAATCATGGGTAAGGCTACAAGTCAAGAAGAAATGGTTGCTACTCTTAGCATCCAAAATCATGAAGAGCAGGTAAAGTCTTCAAAGGAAATTCTTGTAGATGTCATCATTGGACATCAGTGGTGAGAACAACACAAGGCCTACAAAGAAGATAAAATGCTAATACTCTCTTTTCCAAGAGGTAGCAAGTAACAATTACAGATACCGTTAATGCTAGATTGAGAGTTGCAGAAGTCACAAAAATGAAAGACCAATCTTGCAGACAAAGGTAAAGCTAAAGTGGACCTTCCATCGATTAACACAAAATGTGTGACAACATATGCCTCTACATCAAAGAACCCACATAGATCAACTTTTTCAAGAAAGTCAGGCTTTCAAAACTTCAAGTCAAATTGCTGACCCAACTGAAACCAGAAAAGCAAAGATATTTCAGCCAAAATACTCAAGAAAGCAAAGGAAAGTCAAGCAAGTGTTTGTTTCGAGCAATTTAGTCAAAGTCAATGATCCGGTTTGGATTAAGGATGGGAAATCGACACGAAAAGACAAACACATGGGATGGATAGCATCACAATGGAGCTTAAAGGAACAGGAGTACTATGGAGGTAACACATAGATATGGGTACCAAAATCGTAGGTTAGAGCATATGAAGTAACTTCAAGTCCCTCCCAAGAAAGAAGGCCCACAAGGTATCAACCTCGACAATATCCTAAGATACCTAAGAAGCAGGTATACAAGAGAACAACATCAAAAGATGCTAAAGTCTACCACAAATCTCAAGAGGATACAAAAAAAAAGATGGATCTCAAAGAATTTTCCTCTTAGACAAGGATTCTACACAGGTTATACAAAGATTTGGCTACCAGTCAACCATAAGCCAACTGCAACTACATTAGACCTGCATGAAGATCTCAAGAACTCAACACGACCTAGATCTCAACAAAGTCAACAAAGGAGATACAAAGGTCATTAAGAGATTTGGATTCCTAAGTCTTCCAATGCTCCTAGTCAAAAGCCAAATGCCGACAGTGAACAGAGGCCTACAACAACATCAAAGACTTCTTACAACAGGCCCAATTGGAGTCTTCACAGTCAAAGAAGGACCACCCAACCAATGCAAATGTAGATTCGAAGAAGATAAAACAAGTATGGCAAAAGAAACCTTCAATGCCAACTTGGTCCTTCACTAATCCTCTTTTTGAGGATTCAAGCTTACTTTTACATGAAGAAATGTTTGTAGTAAGCACAAGAACGTAAAAATTCAAGTCACCAGGGTGCAAAAAACACTCTTTGGCATAGTCAGGCTACTGAGCCATAAAATGAGCAAAGCATTAGTCCCAAAGCTTCAAGTCATATTAAACTCTGTGCTAAGAGTCATAGTTATTAGGCTTACGCTCAAGTTGGAAGAGTTGAGCATATCTAAGTCACGTCGCTCATGATGAACATAAGAGTCGAAGTCTAGTAACTTCCAATTGGTGGAGTGTCGTAGAGTCCAACACTCACGCACAGTGCACAGTAGCACATTTCCTCGTCAACAAAAACCATTTTTAAAGGGGTTCCAGCTTGCAAAGCCATGTCATGTGCTTTTATAGCTACACCATCTTTCTGAAGAACCCCTCAAAATCTTTCTTGCAAAGCATACTGATTTCCATGCATTTTTGTGTATGCATAAATAGGATGTCCCATCATTGGACATATGCATTAGAAACTCTTTTTGCTTCCACCTATGCACCTTGAGTGGACTACGACAGGCAAACCAATGTCATGCTAACCGACAAGTCATGCAATGGAATCAATACTGGGCGAATAGGAGGCTTGGTGACTTCCCAACGATCCCTATCGCTTAGTGTTGACCTTGGTGTTAAAGCCATTACAAGCGACAACAAAGACCTTGGGACATGATAACCGACAACAGAAAGACAAGTCATACATTGGAGTCAATACTGGGCGAATAGGAGGCTTGGTGACTGCCCAACGCTCCCCATCGCTTGGTGCTAACCTTGGCAAATTGGCATTGGCCCAGTAAAATTCCATGGATATCACATTGTTTAATTCTATAACTATCAGCAAACAAACCCTTGAGTACTTTATTAATATTTTCCATGCTAGTAAGTACTCCAACAATACACGTATCCCAAAGGTACCTTTTTCCACTGGGTTTTTTTCCTTTGGTCATCCAGGTATTAGACCCTAATTTAGAACCTCATCATTCTACTTCCTTTGTACATACTTTTAATAAATAAACAAAAGCCTCCTCATTATGCCATTACAACAGACAAATGCAACATCATCTCTCACAAAAGACATATTCGAACCAATGAAGATGCTGCAACACATTGAACCTCATCAACAAATTCAATGACAAATGAAGACGATCAGCCCATCAACAACCAATCAAAACCTTCCACAGCCTCCACGAACACTTTTCAAGAGTGCCCAAGGACAGGCACTAAAATCGAAAGGGGAAAATGTTAACTAAGTCAATGTCAGTTTTAACAGAAGCTGCTAAAGGCCTAAGCCTTACGGATGCACATTTAGGATGAATACAAAGAAGCAGTAAAGATTGGAGTTACACATTTTTCACATTTTTCCAAAGTGATCATGTATTGTAAATTCTCGATTTATTTCAATCCATTGTAATATGTTAATGTGTTACGAGCTCAATGGGAGTTCCAAGCTATAAAGAACAGGTCTGTTAGTGTGCCTAGGCTGCAGATTCTGTAAGTGGTGGAGCCTTAAAAGCTTTGGACGCTCGGACATTGCATATTTTTAGCCTAGGTATATATAATAGTGTGAAAGAAATTAGGGTTCTCTTTCACTATGCCTCTCTCATGCTTCTTGTGATTGTCTATGATGCTTTGATTAGCTAGATCTTAACTAATTAGTGGTTAATCCCGCTCTAATCTTGTGTGATTGCCCTCTTTTTGTGTTTCCATGATTAGCTCACTAATCGTGTGTGTTTCCATGCCTAACCGGGTAGCTTATACACATTTTTCAGATTTTTCCAAAATGGTCACGTATTGTAAATTTCCGATTTATTTCAAGCCATTGTAATATGTTTATGTGTTACGGGCTCAATGGGAGATGTAAAGAACAAGTCAGTTAGTGTGCCTAAGCTGCAAATTTAGTAAGTGGTGGAGCCCTAAAGGCCTTGGGCACCCGAACATTGCATATTTCTACCATAGGTATATCAGGCAGGGTGTAAAAGAAATTAGGGTTCTCATGTCATTTATTGAGAGTACTCTTTAGTGAGAGCTCTTGAGATGTGTGGCTATGGAGTCCTTGAGCTTCTCCTTGCTCATGTGACTTGATTAACGCTCATCAATGCTTAATTCTCTTTCACCATGTCTCTCTCATGCTTCTTGTGATTGCCTATGATGCTTTAATTAGCTAGATCTTAACTAATTAGTGGTTAATCCCGCTCTAATCTTGTGTGATTGTCCTCTTTTGCTTGTGTGTGCATGTAGTTTTCATTGGAGTGTGGTGCTCGATAGATCTATGTGTGTGTGCTTGCGATTAGTATGTTGCATGATTAGATTAGTGTTGTGTGCGTCTTGCAATCGTTAGTGTGTGTGATTGGATTGATGGGAGGTGAAGGAAAGTGGATGTGGAGATTGCCCATCATTGTGGCTTTGCTCCTCCACAGACCGAGAAGTTCACCTCATAGAGTCAACCATTCATGTTGCCATGATTCGCTCACTAATCGTGTGAGTGTTTCCATACCTAGCTGGGTAGCTCATACACATTTTTCACGTTTCCCCAAAATGGTCACGTATTGTAAATTCCCGATATATTTCAAGCCATTGTAATATGTTAATGTGTTACGGGCTCATTGGGAGTTTGAAGCTGTAAAGAACAGGTCAGTTAGTGTGCCTAGGTTGCACATTCAGTAAGTGGTGGAGCCCTAAAGACCTTGGGCGCCCGAACATTGCATATTTTTACCCTAGGTATATAAGGCAATGTGTAAAAGAAATTAGGGTTCTCAAGCTCATTTGTTGAGAGCACTCTTTGGTGAGAGCTCTTGAGGTATGTGGCTATGGAGTCCTTGAGCTTCTCTTTGCTCATGTGACTTGATTAACACTAAGCAATGCTTAATTCTCTTTCACTATGCCTCTCTCATGCTTCTTGTGATTTCCTATGATGCTTTGATTAGCTACATCTTAACTAATTAGTAATTAATCCTGCTCTAATCTTGTGTGATTTCTCTCTTTTGCTTGTGTGTGCATGTAGGTTTGATTGGAGTGTGGTGCTCGATAGATCTATGTGCGTGTGCTTGCAACTAGTGTGTTGCATGATAGAATTAGTGTTGTGTGCGTCTTGCAATCGTTAGTGTGTGTGATTGGTTTGATGGGAGGTGAAGGAAAGTGGATGTGGAGATTGCCCATCATTGTGTCTTAGCTCCTCCATAGGCCGAGAAGCTCATCTCATAGAGTCAACCATTCGTGTTGCCATGATTAGCTCACTAATTGTGTGAGTGTTTCCATGCTCTACCTGGGTAGCTCATCCCTCCGGATTCATAATTTTGTTGGTCATTGGAGCTATGCAACGATGGAACCCCCCAACAATGGGTGTCTCCAATAGTTATTGTGCCAAAAAAGAACGGGAAACTCAGAGTGTGCGTAGATCTCAAGAAGGTCAATGCCACCACTAGGAGAGACCATTACCCCTTACCATATTCGGAACATGTGCTTGAAAGAGTAGCAGGAAAGGAAGTTTATAGCTTTTTAGATGGGTACTCTGGCTACAATCAAATGACAATTGCACTAGAGAACCAAGTTAAAACTGCTTTCATAACCAAATTTGGAGTGTTCGCATTTTGTGTTATGGCTTTTGGCTTAACCAATGCCCCTGCTACCTTCCAAAGATTGATAAAGACTGCTTTTAAAGAATATTTGAGGGAGTTTTGCAAAGATTTCTTAGATGACCTTTGTGTTTATTCCGCTTGAAAAGAACATCTATCGTGTTTACAAAAAGTGTTTGAAAAGTGCAGATTGTATCACATCTCATTAAACCCTTTCAACTGCCAATTTTGGGTTAAACATGGAGTCATTTTAGGGCATATATTGTCCAAAAATGGAATTTCCACATATGAGAGCAAAATTAAAGCCATTTCCAATTTGCCACCACCTACAAACTATAAAGGAGTTAAAAGGTTCATGGGCCACGTTGGTTATTACCCACAATTTATTTTAAACTTTGTCGAGATAGCTCGCCCATTGTACAAGCTTCTTATTGAGTTCCATGGACTGCAGACTGTGACCATGCTTATGAGTTATTAAAAAAGACCTTAACAAGTGCTCCCATTCTATGAGTGCTCGATTGGAATGTAATTTTCCATGTGTATATTGATGCATCGAACTTTGCTATTGGGTGTGTTCTAGCTCAATCAGGAGAGCATAAATTGGACTACCCCATTAGCTTTGCAAGTCGTCAATTAAATGATGCTGAGAGAAACTACACATGTAGTTCTTCTACAGAAACACAAGCTTCTTCACAACCTCCACCTACCATTGTAAATATCCATACAAACAAGAAAGAATTTGCACCTCCCGTTGTAAGTTCACCACGTACAACAATGTTGCAAGTAAAAGCATGGAACAATACCTTACCACCCTTGTAACTAGATGAAACGCCTAGGGTGGTCAAAAACTATTGGTCAAAGTCTTTACCCATAACAACTTGGAACAATTGGTTTCAAAAGGTGACGACATTGTTCCAAAAGGTGTGATCTAGAAGGAGGGAGTGTTTGCTGACATCCATCATTCACTTGCTTCCCTCTTAACCTTCCTCCCTGACCTCTCAATCTCCCAATATTAGGGAATGTATATATATAGCCCTATACTCAAGAAAACAAATATTAAAAATTAAAAGAGCAAGAGCCACCAAACAAAATCTGAAAACCTAAAAATTGTAGTACATGACCCAAAAATCATAATAACACATTATGCACAAGGACACGACCTTTTGACATGACCCTTATAATATTTTCACACTAACCAACATCTATTTGTGTGTACATATATGGCTAGTACACTAGAGTCATCCACTCCTACCTTGGGTGAGAGGTATCCTCTTTACTTTTCACAAGTGTTTCACATAGTCTGCTTGCCTGTGAATGGGATTTGGTAGATACTAGCATGTGAGAGAAATTTGAGAAATTAGAATGGCTAATATTTCTCTTGACCACGAATGATCCCTACTTAGTAGAGAATGTCTCTCTGATTGCACAAGCTTACCCTTTTGACCAAGATGACTATACACGCTTAGTGACATTCCTAGTGAACGATGTGCATCTAATGTGATGAGGAAGATTTACATGATAACACGGATGGCACTTATGGTCTCAGGGATGATGACTTTATTTTTTTTTACGATGACGAGGATAGGGGTTTAGACTTAGGGCTACCCGTTCATCTCTACAATGTCCTGTTTCCTTGACCCTCTGGGGGGTTTAGACTTAGGGCTACCCGTCCATCTCTACAATATCATGTTTCCTTAACCCTCGAGGGGGGTGGAAATAATTAGGTTAGGGCTCTTTATGTTATTTTGATTGTGTTCAATAAAGGTTGGTGCCTCTTCCCACTGATGTGCCTCCTAGGGGTATTCCTTGTGTTTTCTAGTGTGTACAAGAATGCGTTGTAGTAATTGCAATTTTTAACTTCATGGAATCTTTGTCTTGCTCACTCTTCAAATCAAGCGCGATCATCAACCCGAACACGTGTTTCTTTCCCATTATCATTGCCTCTTGTATTTTTAGCATCCATGTTTTTCTACTTTAACTGTGATTGGTAGCATAATATTTAACACATTTGCTTAAAAATAAACATTAAATTCAATATAATTTTATGTCATAGTCCCTTGTCTAAGTTTATGAGTCAAGCAGTCTGACTAAGCTAGTTTGACCAAGATAGGCGTTAGAGATCTTCTCTTAATACCATGGGAAATGTCTTCTGAAGTGTGCGTGCGAGAGTGTGTGTGAGTGTGTGCAGCAATGGAGAAGAGAGAAGAAGAGGAGACCTTGTGTTTGCAGGGGCTAAAACTCACTCTCTACATGTGAGCCCCCTTATTCTATTATGTACATAATGAATAAGTATAGTGGACGTGCACCTGGCCTAACCGGCCACATGGGGCTTTACCCCAACAACCTCCCACGTAAAGGCCAATGTGGTCGTGAGAGAGAAAAGAAAACCATACAAAACCTGTACAAGGCCATCACAAGTATGACCTCAGCCAACGCCCACTGGCTCACTGAATCTGTGTGCATCCAGCTCTAATCCTAGAGAAAGTATAGAGCGATCGACACCATACTCCTCACCAAATCCGCACACATCCTGCACGTATCTCACCATACGCTGCAAAGTGCCCCTATGATCAAGGCCAACGTCAATCTCACTGCACGATTGACTGCTCCCACTGCAAATGCACCTACCGCAAATGCAATCTCGGGTCTCAAGATGAGTATCCCGTACATGAGACTCCCGAATGCAGATGCAGTCCTAGCAATATCTGCCAATCTAACCATCTCAGTCACATCTGCCAATCTAACCATCTCAATCAAATCTGGCTCAAAACTCCAGTCACGGAAATCACTCTGACACCCAAACTCCGATCCCTGGAATCCATCCTCATGTCCATCGCATGTCACATGCGCACCAAGGCATTTGTTAGTCCTGAACCCTGTGTGGCAAGAGCAATACCTATCTCTAACTCACATGCATCAGCCTCTGGCCTAAGCATATCTATGAATGACTAAATCACGACTGAATCCTCAGCACTCAAGCCATCCATATTTGTCATTGTATCCACGAATGACATGCCTTGCTGCACAGCTGTTTGCACAACTGTCTCAACATACTCACAAACTAGAGCATCATGCAACCTATCCGCAAATGAGACATGCCTCATCTCTCTGCATGGCCGTGTACTCACAAAGACTGTGTCGTCTCGTACATGACGTACTTGCATCTCATGAATCATGCCAACACTAGCACCTCTCACTATGACTAGCTATCCACAATGCAATCTAAAACTGTGCTCATCCAGCACAACCTGGCATCCGCTGTCTCGTAAGTGACTCACAGAGATCAAGCTTTGTGTCAAACCTGGCACATGGCGTACATCTCACAACACGTACGATGTACCACTCGGCAACAATAGTCTGACATCTTCTGCACCAACTATGTCATGCACTGAATGATCAGCTAGACACACACGTCCAAGCATACCACTAGCATATATGCTAAACCACTCATGACTCGACGTGACGTGAAATCTAGCACTCACATCTATTATCCAATGCGAAGGTAATGTGTCGTCAAAAACCGACATAAGAAAGTAAAGAGAACATGGAAGCAAAGTTGACACTCTGTCATGCGTATCTACATATGCTACATCTGCTCCCACATCATCCAAAGTGATAGCATCCCTCTTGTGCTGTCTCATCTGCCAAAAACAACGCCTACGTACTTGCCTTGTATGACCACAATGCCAACACACAACATCTCTATGTCTGCAAGATTGTCCTTTGACTGTAGACGTCTCTCTAGACTCATTTGTGCCAAAATTATTGCACAATCTTTGCCATAACTCTCTAGCTGTACATGCATCCAAACCAATGCAATAGACAGACTCACCAAGGTGTAACATGATCGTCAAACGTGCAAGCTCATCCAAGTCGTCCCACTCATCATCAATCATAGACTCTGGCCTAGCATCCATGTCCTGTAGTGGCAACGCTTGGCCCAACTAAGTCAATGCATCATGCATACCTGCTTTCCAATGCTCAAAGTTTGAACCATCAAACTTTGTATGGAAAAGCACAAAACCTGACAATGATGTATATGCCAAATCCATGGTGATAACCTGTGACAAGACCAAGCACAAGTCGATCAACTGACAATAGCCAAAGCCTGGCTAACTCATACACCAAGTACTGTCAAAATACAACATAGGCTGGCATAAGCTATCTAAGAGAAGTATCAACAAATATGGCGGTCAATGTAACAAACAAGTGAGAAAAATCCTCAAATGATGCCAAAACACCCGCTCTAATCCAAGAGCACGATGTGATAATCGATGAAACTAGCATCAACAATCTCCCTCCTGAAGAGATCCTGTAATCCGAAACACAAAGTGCATCAACCGTACTCTATAAGCGAGGCATATACTAGCATAAACTTGGATACAAACCAACCAAAATATGGCCCAAATCAATGCTCAAAATAGTTGAAAATCAGCCCACATATTCCATTGCAAGGCCAAGAATACCATCCACTGAAAAGTGCACATCATGTGCATCCACATGGCAATGTAAACGAGCATGAAGCATGTACCAAATGTGTAGCAAATGAGCATCCAAATCAGCTAAAAATTCAGCTCACAATTATGCCAGAAATGCTTGCAAAACTCTCTGCAAATTTGTGCACCACAGTTTTTGAAATCTACTCATTCGCATAAATCAATGCACATAACCTGTGATGAAGCCACTCTCGAACCTGAGAGTCCACAAGAATGCATATATCCACAAAGTGTTCTCAACATTTGTGCATAAATTTGTTGAAAATCTCAACCCACACTCTCTTCACTGAGAGCAAAACATCAATGCGCAAAACAAGAGAATGACAAAGCTCAATCCGAGCTCCCGCAAATCACCACAATATGCATACATAATCTTTAACTTTTCGAATACCCTGCAGCCTGTCAGCCCATACCTTCAAAACCATTTAGAATTTGCAGAAACTTCCTTCTGCAAAGTTGTAGACCATGCAAAAATAGCTGGGAGTACCCGAAAAGGACCTGAAATGTGTTTTTTTTCACAGGTCAAAATAGATCTATAAAAATATGCACCTGTGTGCAGGCAGTCTGAGTGACGTATCTCAAAATTGGTGAAGATTTTGAGAAAACTTTCTTCTGCAAAGTTGAAGAGGACAAAAAACTGGATGACGAGGACGTTTTGGTAGGCCAAAACAGATCTGCAAAAAACGTGATGCAATTTTTGTGGCTTCTCCACGTGCTTCCCCGCTGAGCTCCAATGGTGCTCCCAATCCCTGAGCTCTGATACCAGTTGAAGTGTGCGTGCGAAAGCGTGTGTGAGTGTGTGCAATGATGGAGAAGAGAGGAGAAGAGGAGACCTTGTGTTTGCAGGGGCTAAAACTCACTCTCTACATGTGAGCCCCCTTATTCTATTATGTACATAATGAATAAGCATAGTGGGCGGACACCTGGCCTAACCGGCCACATGGGGCTTTACCCCAACAGCTTCCTAATTGTCAATGGTTACTTTAGGTTCTTAATCTGATTTACGCAGCATTGTGTGCAATGTACTAGCACTTTCTAGTGGGCTTTATCTCTATTGACCTTTAGCTTAAGTATTATAAAGAGACTTTACTATTATGATGAGCCTTGGGAGGGTAACAGTGTCAATATGACCCCCCAAGGTTACAAAATTGAAATGCAATGAAAAAAAAAAGTGCCAAACATGTAAAATCTTAAGTTGGAAGAGAAATCCAAGCTTGAATTGGTACTTCATATACATGTATTGCCTATGGTACTGAGCCCTAGAGGTTCCCAATGTGGGTGATTTTCCTTGAAAAGAAAAAATCCCAAGGCATACAAAATAAGCACACACATCAAAAATTAAATCAATGTGAAAAACACTTTGGGGGCTCAAACAAGGGAAAATATTTCACGCGATGATTTCATAAGCAATTCCCTTTATCGTAGCATAACTAAATGTCTTCTAGGTATAGCCTCTAGTCAACCCTCGTACATGAAATACTTTGCTCTCGCAATTAAACAGCTTAATTGACCAGAGAGAATTGAGAAGCTTGCCCAAGGTCTTTTAGGTATAGCCTCTAATCAGCCCTCGGACATGAAATACTTTGCTCTCACGATTACAGCTTAATTGACCAAAGAGAATTGAGAAGCTTTCCCATAGTATTAATAGTTGACCTCTAATACCTCTCGATCATTAAATGAGCAATCCCATACTTGTTTATTATTTGACCTTTACAAGTGCTTATGCGCTTGATTATATTACAGTTTAATGTTTACTGCTGGAAATTGTTTAATATTCTGTTACCAATCAATTTGTGTACCTACTCACTGCATATGCTTTATTATACCATTTTTGGTTGATTTTGCTGTGTTTGAAGAAAGCTCACGACTACAAACTCAGATGCTCTTCCACCTCGACGAACGGGCTTTATCTCACTAGCTTCCGAGGACAGAATCTACATCAGGAAGGAGGGCATGTTAACCCTTACGGACACCCTATCACCTTTGAAGGACGCCTTATCTCCTTACTTGAGTCATGGACCGGGCTTGTTAGTCCTATAGGTGTATAGGTGATCGCCGATGAGAGGTGCACCACTTATCTTATTTTTATAGTATTTTTGCAACGATCGGCAATTGTGGGCGCCCATGTGTGAATGGATCAGATTCTTATAAAAGGTCCATTTTGACCTAAAATCCTCATTCTTTGAGGTGCATGCTAAGAAGTGCTCTTGCTCTTCTTCTCCTTCGCGCGCGCGCGTGTGTGTGTATGAGAGAGAGAGAGAGAGAGAGAGAGAGAGAGAGAGTAAGTTTGAGCATTGCGGCGGCATCGGCGGTTGAACATGGTGGCATCGACGGTGGCGAGGCGGTTGAGCGCGGCGGTGATGGCGGCTCCTTCCAACCACCTCGTTGTCGGTGGTGGCTCCTTATTCTTCGTGGCACAGGATCCTCACGACGGAAAGCATTGAGCGGTGAGTGACACACCATTGCCCCTTTGAGCTTGCTAGGGCAGTCTAGTTGTGTGCTTGCAGCCATTCATGGCTCGCACACAGTGTTTGGCAAGTTCATAGCCTCCAACACGTGCAGTAAAGCACACACCATGTGCAATTCACACATCACATTCTCATAGATTCGAAACACCGCAAGCATAAACTCACTTGGCACTTCCTTCTCCACCAATTTTTATGTGGAATCGTATCAAAGGCTTTCTTAAACGCCTTCAATTGACTTTCCTTTATGCAAACACGAAGAGTGACAAGATGATCAATGGTGCTATGGCGTCGACAAAAACCCGCTTGTTCTTTTGAACGTTTGTCATTCTCTTCTCAATCGCTCAATTTCATCTCCATTATGCACCCAAACAACTTTGTCATAAGAGAGCCAATCATTATAGTATGGTAGTTGTTTACATTCTTTACATCCCCTCCTTTATGAAAAGGCTTGATACCATGTTGAAGTGCAAGGTTGAACATATCACACATCCACTCATGTGTGAAATCTCCCATCCATTTAATCATCTCTGGCTTGATACCTTGAAGATCTCCCACTTTGCGAGTGGCCAAATTTTCGAGCTCACCGCATACATCCTCAATAGTAAAAGAAGAGGGTATACATGTGAATGAACCATAAAATGGCATTTTTTCAGCATTTGGTTGCTCATATAGTTTCCTACAATGTGTGTACATATCCTTAAGACTCAAGTTACCAAAATTCTCAACCCCCTTGCCCCTCAAGTTTCTCCAAAATTTTGCACATGCACATGCCTTTTCTTGGACTTGAAAAAATTGTTAGTTTACTTCCCATCTTGTTCTCTTCTTTTGAATCAATGCCTTGTATATATGCAAATGACTTTAATAGTTATCTTTGTCCATAATTGCATCAAGCTTTATCAAGGACTTTTGAGCATCTTGACATTCTTTATCAAACTACCTTTTGTGTGATCTATCTTTGTTGATACCATGGAAATTCTTTATGGCAAAGCATTCTTCGGCACAAGAAAAAATAACTTTCTTGAAAGCTTCACATTTAGTTTCCAATGGTGCGTCATATTGAAGCTTTGTCATCCATAACTTCATTTCAATGTACATTGGTGCCCGTTTGAAATCCATACATAGTGATAAATTCTCTTCCACTTTGGCTAAGATTATCATGCTTAGTTTCTTCTCCACATACAAGGTCAATACATAAGTTCTGATGGTCTGATTTTGAGGGCCATTGGCCAAACATAAAACTCTTTATGCGATACATGATGGCTTCGCCGGAGAGAGAGAGAGAGAGAGAGAGAGAGAGAGAGAGAGAGAGAGAGAGAGGCGGAGGAGGATAGAGAGAGTAGAGAGAGGAGGATAGAGAGACTAGATGGAGTGAGGGAGGCTAAGGTGTAGATGCCTATATAAAGGCGGACATAGGGATAAAAAAATTATGTAGTCAAATTTCAATTTGCTGAGGAGCTTAAGTTGTTTGAGGTACTTCTCTCTCTCTCTCTCTCTCTCTCTCTCTCTCTCTCTCTCTCTCTCTCTCTCATGCACGAGAGACAAAGAGAGGGATAGGGAGGGAGGGAGCAAGGGGGAGAGAGTGAGAGAAAGAGAGTGAGGGAGGGACGAAAAGAGACAAAGAGAGAGTTTTATATATATATATATATATATATATATATATATATATATAGAGAGAGAGAGAGAGAGAGAGAGAGAGAGAGATAGGGTGAGTGAGGGATTATTGCTAAGAGAGAAAGGTTGGTAGGGAGAGATAGAGGGAGAGGAAGAGAGACCGAGAGGGAGATAGAGATAGGGAAACGTAACAGGGAACAAAGAGATATAGACGGTGAGAATGGGAACAAGAAAGATAGATGAGATGGAGAGAAGGAGAGAGGGAGAGATAAAGAAAGAGTTGAGGGAGAGAAGAAGAGAGACAAATAGAGAAAAAAGAGAAGAGAGAGATAGAGAGTGTGAGAATTAAAGAAAGAATCGATAGATAGAGGGAGGGGGGGTGCAAGGGGAAGAAAATGGGAGAAAGAATGATAGAGAGGGAGGGAGGGGGTGAAGGGGGAGGGAGAGAAAGCAAGGGTGAGAAAGGGTGGAGGATCCACATAACAAGGGAGAGAAGATTGTGGTAGATACAGAGAGGAGGGAGGGTTGTGGAGGGAGGGAGAGAAAACAATGGAGAGCAAGAGAGACAGTAAAAAAAAAGATAACAATTCCAGCTCTTTTTTTGCAGGTCAGAGCATTTGTGCTTCACTTTTTTGTTCGGACTAAAGATGGCCAAGAAATTTGATGTTGGAGCTTACGTTAAGTTTATTTACACTGGAGAGGCGATTGGTGTAGGTTAAGCTTCATGGGAGCAGATTGCCATCTAGTTGCTTCTCTGTTGCAGTTTTAGAAGTATATGATGGCAAGGATGCCCCTCTCCCTCATGTTCCTTCAAAAAACAAAGAAATGACTACCTAGAAGAAGGCAAAAAAAATTCTAGTTATGTGTCCTAAAAGCGGGAACCTAAAAGTGATCTCATATATTTTGGCTCCATCTCGATTGGTTTTATATTGACTAATCTTTGAGTGTAAATTGTTAGACGTCCCTTGCAAAATTATTTGTTGAATGACCATTACTGTATTGTTTGTTTATCAACAAGTTACGAAGACAGCAAGGAAAGAACTACAAGAAATGTCTCCATCTGCTAGTGTATTCCTGTCCAAGAGTAGGCCAATTAGCACTATTCCATCTCAACCTATTGTGATATCGAAAAAATCTAGAAAGGGGGCAAAAGGAAAAGCAAACGTGTAGGAAGGATCATCATCTAGAGTTGTACCCAATGTTGAGAACTCTAAAGAAGTGATCGATGACAGAGAAATGGAGGCATACCTAATAGGAGGGGCAAATGTTGGAGGTGAATTTCCAATTAACAAGAGTTCGCTAGAATGTTTAATCAAAACATCTTGGAAATTTGAAGGTACATAAGAGCATTTGAGAACAAAGAAGCAATAACCGTTGCAAAGTTTGGGCTTTAACATGCTTTGGACAATGCAGGTAGAGCACAAAACTCCATTACCTTGGGTTCTTCTTTTCTGTTTGATAAATCTGGAGAAAGCAAGACAAGTTAGATGGGACCCCAAGCGTCTATAACCATTGGCCGATACATTCTTGTTGGAGGGATATTATGAGACCAAAGGACGCTTTATATGCTCATCTGATGCACTAGGCCATCCTTCCATTGATGTAGGCGACGATATCTTGCAAAATGGGATCCCTTGTGGCGAGTGGCTAATGAGGAGTTCGAGGCCGAAATCAAAGACAATTATCGGGGCGACCTCTGCAAAAAAAGGTTGAATACTTGGGATGGAAACCACAGGCTAGCAGCTTAGATGGGAGTTCTTAAAGAAAGTAAGTTCTGTTGTTAATTATTTTTAATTTTCATGTGTTCTTAAATGCAGTTATTATGTGTCCTTCTCTTTGGTTTTAGGTGTTGCCTACGAGAAAGATGTCAATAGGCACCAGAACTAGTGACAATAGGTTCTTCAAACGAGGTTGATATATTGAGCATTATTATGCATATAAACAAGTAAGATCCTTTGATTCTATTTGCATGAGCCTATAGCTTTAGTATCAAATTGTCTTGACGTTTTTTTCGTCAATCCCATGTAGATTGAATGAGACAGGATACATGGCTATCTCTTACATGGACATGCTTTGGATGGTGCGGGCAATGGGCTTTGCTTCAAAGGAGGCTATCATGGAGAAACTACCTTGTGTAGTCTATAGTTGGATGCATGCAGACATTGACAGGAGTGTAGGAAAGAAATTATGGTACAATGTGCCCGTCGTTCTGATGTTACATCTTCTTCATCACACTGGTATGTACATTAACTCTCAACATTGTTGTTCTCTAGTTAGGCACATAAAATATTTGAAATATATAATGTTTAGTTGATACATGAGAATTTGTTTTCTTTCAAGAGTGGTTGTGGATCGAGGTTTTTTTATCATCAATTGTAAAAGAGGCCGAGAATGTCTACAACACTATCCAAAGTATACATTTGAAATCGATTCCCGTTCTTGACCTTGACTCGTTCCTCAAGGATGTTAAACATCTACATATGGGCAAGACCTTTGCTTATGATCTAGATCTTATGAAAAAAGGATCACAATCTGAGGTGTGCAAGGCATTGACAAATGCAAGGGAAAAATGTCTTTACAGGTCTATACACTATATACTTACATTAGGAGTAAATAAGTTAATTTTGTTGCTTACAATGCTATTGCTTATGTTAGATGGTTACAGAAGCACAACTTCAAAATTAGAGGTGTCAAAAGCTTGCAGAAAATGCTTGAAATTGAAAAGGCAAAGCATATTTTCAACCCAATGCAGATACCACATAACTTCAAGAGCAAACTTTACCATGATTTTCTGTGGTTCTTGGAGTATGATGATGGGCACTTCCCTCCCAACAAGGAAAGGGTACACAATGTAATGGAATCGGCCTATTAACACGAGAGTAGCAGAAATTAGAGAGAGTACTTTTGTGAAATTACTTTGTGAGCATAGCACGTGAACATAATTAATGGTAGCAACATAAACATAGCATTTAGTTAACTTGGCATGAACAATACTTTTGCAAGAGAGAGAATTTAGAACATGACAACAGTTGAGGACCGCATTTATGTGGAACCGGTCCCCCCTCCAATAGGCATTTGTATTATGATTTCTCCCATCAAGAGAGACTTGTTACAATACAATCTTTGTGTTCCTTGTGACCTAGGTGATGCAATGAAGATGGAAAGCTTCATTCATCACGATCATAACGTAAAATTTGAAGAAAGTATTAACTATCCCAAGCCTCAATCCCAAGACCTCAAACACCTTCGAAGGTGGAGAGAGTTAGTAGGGAGTGAGGGTAGGGAAGAGGAAGAAGAAACATTTCATAGGAGAAAGAACTAGTTCCTTCCTTATCATCACTCTTCTTGCTAGCATACATAATAACATAGTAATGAAGATGGAGTTGGATTTGCATTCCATAGCCAAGAGTGTTGGTGTAGGCTCTCGACCTCTCTACTTGCTTGGAGAAGGCGAGGAAGCTCTTGCACTTTGCACTTCACACAATGAGAGTGTGTGTGTGAGTGTGTGTGGGAGAGTATACCCCCTAAGCATGCCCCCTACTTGCTGTGGTTGACCCCCCTTGTAGCTCATGCTTGAAGCTCATTGGACCCCTCCAGGCCTATAGCCAATCACAAGCAAGAGTCATACCAAGCAACAATGGTAGCCTTGGTACAAGTGTCCCCCTTTCCCCTTTGAGAGAGAGGGCTTGATAAATGCTAAAACAATTAATTAAATCCACTAAATCATCATTGGACCCCTTGGAAGGCCAACCAATAATCTTTAGGCACACCATGAGGGTAACCTAGCTAGGGGCTTGATATGTGTCCTACTTACCCCTTGGGCAAGGAGTGCCCTTTGGGAGAGAGAGTTGTCAAGCAACCACCCCCCCTTCTTGCATGGCTCACCCCCTCCTTGTAGGGATTCATTTTGACTTTTGTGCCACCTCAAGCCCCTCAACCTTGGGCCTAGTTCTCACCACAAGCTTGGCCCTTAAGCCCCTCAAGCTTGGGCTGGGTTCTCACCTCAAGTATATCCCTAGTATCTCAAGCATGACAAGCACCTCAAGCATCTCAATCATCAAGCACCTCAAGCATCTCAGTCATCAGGCATGTCAAGCACCTTAAGCTTGGGCCGGGTTCCCACCTCAAGCACTACCGTAGCCTACCTAAGGTCAAATGACTTTTAATACTAACTATTGGAGGTCTTCAATGAAGCTAACCCTAAGGTCTTTATGCTCCATTGGTTAGCCTTGCCCTTTGATAGACCATCTCTCATTTGGCCCCCATTACCATTGCCCCCGTGTTGAGATAGATCTATAAGCACATGTCTATATCCTAAGCCTTGTCCCATTTATTCTCCCACATTAAATGATCATTTTAATATAAGAAAATCATTTGGGTTGGTTAGATATTAGATTTTATGACATTACATCTCTCTTGAAGTCATAGTCGTCCTCGACTATGAGGTAGAAGAGATAAAGCCTTAGTCATTAGTCAATCTTACTTAGCAAGTAGAGGATCCCTTTTTAACCTACAACGTCTTTCCAAGATGGATGACCAATCCATTTGGTGCTTGGGAGACATAGCTGCCGCAAGCATGTCTGATCTTTAGTCCATTTCATTCTCCCAAAGTAGAGTGACAAATTCTACTTGGTGTTTGAGAGATGTCATCATCACAAACATGATTCGAAGCATGCATATTATATAAATTTGTGCACAATTAAAAAGAGAACTAGTCTGATAAGACAAAAACATGGGTCATTTAAAAGAAATTTGTACATTTGCTTACTCTAATGTAGCATTGTAAGCATTGACAAGGTTCATACTATCCTTAAGTTGTATTCCTTGCATCCATCTGGCATCTTCAAAAGGATAATTTTTGAACTTAATAAGATACCTTGGATAATCTTACCATGTCGTAGTACCTTGTCTTCATGCCGAAGAATAACTTCAGGTTGTAGCACCTCTTCTTGGTCTTCAACTTCGCGAGGGTCTTCAATAACTGGTTCACTTGGTGGCTCTCCTTGGTAGGGCTTGAGTGTGCTCACATGAAAAACATTGTGTATGAGCCAATGGTTGGGCAACTTGAGTTGGTAAGCCGTCTCATTAATAGGTTTCAAGATTTGGAAAGGACCATAGTATCTTTTTGCTAGCTTAGCATAATAGTTTTGATGGCCCGTAGGATTTTTGCCCGTGGTTTGACTCAATCAAGCCTTAGGAAACTTAAGTAAGACCCAATCATTTTCTTTGAACGTTAAGGCCCTTCTGTGCTTGTCAACATTAACAACTTTTTGCCTTTGTTGAGAGATGGATATAGCCTCCTTAATCTTTTGAAAAGATTCTTGTAGGTCACGACTATACTCATCGGCAGCGAAGATCTTCCCATGTACTTTGAGTAGCAAGGGACTTTTAGGTCTTCCCTCAATGATCTCATAAGGTGTTTTTCTGTAGAAGTATGTACAGTATTATTGTAGGCATACTCTACAAGAGGTAAGTACTTTTTCCATTGTGAGCGTTGATCTACTTTGGCAACATAAGTCTTGAGTAGATCGAGTATCGTAAGATTGGCTATCTCACTTTGGCCATCTGTTTGTGGATGATAGATCGAAGAGAAATTCAATCTTGTTCCTAAATTTTCAAAGAGAAGAAATTACTGGTCATTCTAAGATCCCTATCTGACACCATGGATGTTGGTAATCCATGGTGTTTGAAAATTTGTGATATGAAGAGAGTTGCCATTTGGTGTGTCTTAATAGTATTTTTGATAGGAATAAAGTGTGCTTGCTTGCTAAACATGTCGACTATTGTCCACATTCCCATATTTCCATGGATAGACTTGGGCAATCCAAAGATGAAATCCATGGATATACTCTCCCATGGTGAATTTGGGATAGGCAATGACTGGAGTAATCCAAGTTGCTTCCCTCTATCATACTTGGTCTTTTTGTATACCACACATTTTGAAACATGCTCTTGTATGTCCACTTTCATGGTAGGCCAATACAAATACGTCTCTACTCCTCAAAGAGTAGGTTGAATACCTCTATGCCCCACATAGGGAGGAACATGGGACTCATACATAACTTTCTCACGAAGGGAATGGGTAACACATAGCCTATTTCCGTGGAGAAGATAACCATCCTACAAGGTGAATGGTTCCTCTTTCTTCCCCAAAGCAAGGGCTGATATTATGGCTCTAAAGTCATGGTCAGTAGCATACTCATCTATCATAGAGGATAGATCATTATGAGTAGCTATAGACACCACATTAACTTTTGGTCGTCATGAAAGTGCATCAGCCACTTGATTGTGCTTACCAGCAATGTGAGCAATATGGAAATTGAATTGCAAAAGAAAATTTGCCCACCTCATTTGTTTGTCGGAAAGCTTGGTTTGCGTCATGAAATACTTGAGACTTTGGTGGTCGGTTCACAGAATAAATGGAGTCCCCAATAAATAGTGCTTCCATGTGTCTAGGGCATGTAGAACAGCTAAAAGCTCTTTCTCATAAATGCCCAAGACTCGTTCATCAGTATTGAGCCTTCAGTTCTCTTATGCTATGGCATGCCCTTCTTGAAGCAAAACTGCTCCAAGGCAATCACCACAAGCATCACATTGGACCTCAAATGTCTTTGAGAGATCCGGAAGCATGAGGACTGGTTGAGAGGTAAGCTTTTCTTTGAGCTTATCAAGAGCATTTTTCTCATTAGCAGTCCATACATAACGTTCTTCTTAGTTAAGTCATGTAGTGGTCCTGCTATTTGAGACAATTTTGCTATGAAGCATCTATAGTATGTGCACATACCAATAAAGCTTCTTAGCTCATGTAGATTCCTTGGATTAATCCATGCTTTTATTACCTCTAACTTTGATGGATCCATACAGATACCATCTTGAGAGATAATATGACCTAGGTATTGAATCTCTTGAAGGAAAAATTCTTTTTTTTTTTGTTGAGAAAAAGCTTGTTCTCCCTCAATGCTTGAAAAATCACTTGGAGATGTTGCTTATGTTCCTCCAAAGATTTGGAGTAGATGAGGATAGCATCAAAGACACTTCAATGAATTTGTGGTAAGGTCTAAAAATTTTCTCCATTAGATGATTGAACGTAACTGGTGCGTTAGTCAAGCCAAAAGGCATGCCTAGGTATTCATAAAGACCAAACGTTGTGCAAAACGCGGCCTTCATCCTCTATCGCTATTTGATGATAGCCACTTTTAAGGTCAATCCTACTGAAGTAGGTAGAACCTTGTAGCTTATCAAACAGATCTTCTACCCGAGGCACGGGAAATCTATTTTTGATAGTGATATGGTTTAGTGTCAATCCTATTGAAGTAGGTAGAGCCTTGTAGCTTATCAAACAGATCTTCTACCCGAGGCACGGGAAATCTATTTTTGATAGTGATATGGTTTAGTGCACGATAGACCACACACATATGGTATGTACCATCTTTCTTTTGCACTTTTAAGGTCAATCCTACTGAAGTAGGTAGAGCCTTGTAGGTTATCAAACAGATCTTCTACCCGAGGTATGGGAAATCTGTTTCTAATAGTGATATGGTTTAATGCTCGGTAGACCACACACATATGGTATATACCATCTTTCTTTTGCACTAAAAGGATTGGAGAACAAAAGGGAGAGGAACTAGGCCTCACCATCCCTTTGTCTACCAATTCCTGTACTTGCCTCATGATCTCCTCTTGTTGAGCTTGTGAGACTCGATAAGGAGGCTTGTTAGGCGGTGAGCTACCTGGGAGGAGCTAAATGCAATGGTCATCATCCCCTCGTTTTGGAGGTAAGTCCATAGGGATATCATCAATGAACACATCTTGGAATCCTTTTAGAAAATTAAACAAGTCTAACTCTTCTTGATTCCTACCATTTACATTTGATGAAACAGTAGGATCTTTTAGAGAATCTTTGACAAAAGTCATGTACGCAAAAACTGAGCTCTTCATTGATTTATCAAAAGCAAGAGGATTTACAAGTGGAATAGTGCGACCACGCTCACTAGCATCTATATACATGTTATTTCACCTATAGGTGAAGTAGATTCTCTTATCAGGGAACTTCATATTAGCAGCCACGCTATCAAACCATGGCGCCCCTAGGATAGCATCCTCATGTTGGAGAGGAGAGATGAAAAAGTCTTCTTTGTCGACATAGCTTTGGACATGAAGCCTCAACTTCCCAATCGAGGGAGTAACAAAGGCTTGTTGTCCCTTAAAAGCTGTGTCAGCTGTTACCATATCTCCCATCTCGAAAGCTTGAATGCCCAACTTGGTGGCCAACTCCATTAGATATGAAGTTGTGAGTAGAGCCAGGGTTAAACAAGATGAAGGGATCATGCTCTCTTACCTTTTCCCAAGCATAGGAAAGTGATGATCCTTTGCAATGAACATCCTCTTTTGGAGCTTCGATGATGGAATCCCTAGGAGTCTCATTGCGAGCATTCTTCTTGGGGCAAGAACAATAGCCATGTCCTTGCTCCCCACACTTGAAACACTTATGGTCCTTGCGAAAAGCTTGAATCTCTTCAGGAGAGAGTTTGTTTTTGCCTTTGTAAACTCCCTTCTCCTTGGACTAATTGTTGTTGTTGTTGTTGGAAGTGCCTTGGGAAGACTTTTGAGCATTGGTTTTCCCCTTTGCATCATTTTTGTCTTTTGTTTTCCATGGGCTTGACATTCCGTCTGGCCCCTTGATACAAATTGATGCATGAAGCAACCATGGTGTGATGGATTACTTTGGTGATAGAACCAAGCCATTGAGAGTTGATGTATTTGGCCATCTCTTAAGGTAATCTTGCGTAGAATTGTTGCTTTTACTCGGCAAATTCTATCTTTTGAAAGACAGTAGCCTTGAGATGTAAACCCCAAAACTTGTCTACATACTTGTGGATAGACTCATGAGAGAGAAGCTTAGCTTCAAGCTACGCCATTCGGTAAGCACCTTGTCCTTTGCATCGCTTGCAAGGAATTGCTTCGTTATGGAAACTCGTAGAGTTTTCCATGTCTTTGGGGCTTTGCCATTGCCACAAAGGCTAGCCACCATTGACGAGCTGATTTTTGGAAGTGCATAGCTACATGGCGTAGCTTGGAGGACTCTGTGAAGCCCTCGTCTCCAAAGGCCGCATCAAATTGTTGAATGAAGGACAACACTTTGTTGGTAGCACCAAAGGTGCCATCATACGTGAGAAAAGAGATACTCTTTCCTCCCTCCTTGAACTTCTTTAGCTTTTGTGACCTTCGCCATGCAGGGTATGATTTTCTATGTCCTCCCCTCCTGTATTCTCTAGGAGAATAACCATAGATTTCGTCGGAAGAGGAGGAAGGTGAAGAACAAGGAGAAGAGGGTGACCTCTTTCTTGCCCTTTTCTTCCTTTGTTCCTCTCTTCCCTTTCGGAGTGATGAGGAGAAGGACTGTGTGTTGATCTTTTCCTCTTTGGAGGAGTTGGTGATCATCTAGACCGCCGTCTTCGAGGAGACACATCTTCAGAGAAACTTAAAGTTTCATTGCTTTATTGCTCTTTGGATTCCTCCTCTCGTATGGGAGAGAGTCTTCTTTTGGGGGTCTCTTCAAGAGGCCTCCTAAGCTCTCTCTCCTCTTTGAGAGGAAGGGAGATCCCATAAGTGCGAAGTTTTTGAGTAACTTCGGCTTACAAAGCAGGGTTTCCCATAGCTTGCTGCAACCTAGTTACGAGATAATTTACAAACATGGGGGCATCATCATTAGCACCTTCATGTGCAAAATCAAAGCTATCAATGTTCATTCTACTCTCTTGGTTATTATCAGCCATGTTAACAAAACTTGTGTACGTACTTAGTGTATGCTTTGGCAATTCAAAACCTTAGTCGCCACTCCTCTTAGCCTTTGAAAATCGGCTCTTAAATATCTACACCCACGGCTCGAAGTGGTTAGTTATAGAGAGTAGTGGAGTAGGTCTAACATAGCAAAGTTGCCGAGGGCTAGCTCCTTTTGGACTTCTTATGACTCAATAATGGTAAAGCCGTAGCCAAGTCTAAAAAGATTCCATTATTAAGTCTAAAGCTCCCGAGGTGTGCACCATATTCCACATAGTGGGCTCAACAAAATCGATAATAGATCCCAGTTCCACTTACCCTAATATAATTAACAACATCAACCATGTATAGGATACTTAAGGACCTCTCTTCTTAAGAAAGAAAAGAGAAACCAAATGCTATGATACCAATGTAATGGAATCGGCCTATTCACTTGAGATTATCAAAAATTAGAGAGAGTACTTTTGTGAAATTACTTTGTGAGCATAGCGAGTGAACATAATTGATGGTAGCAACAAAAACATAGCATTTAGTTAACTTGGCATGAACAATACTTTTGCAAGAGAGAGAATTTAGTGAACATGACAACAGTTGTGGATCGGATTTATGTGGAGCCGGTCCCCCCTTCAATAGGCATTTGTATTATGATTTCTCCCATCAAGAGAGACTTGTTACAGTACAATCTTTCTGTTCCTTGTGACCTAGGTGATGCAATGAAGATGGAACGCTTCATGCATCACGAGCATAACATAAAATTTGAGGAAAGCATTAACTATCCCAAGCCTTGGTCCCAAGACCTCAAACACCTGCGAAGGTGGAGAGAGCTAGCAAGGAATGAGGGTAGGGAAGAGAAAGAAGAAACATTTAATTGGAGAAAGAACTAGTTCCTCCCTTATCATCACTCTTCTTGCTAGCATACATAATAACACAGTAATGAAGATGGAAAGCTTAAGCATTGAAGCATGGCTCTTGGTTGGATTTTCATTCCATAGCCAAGAGTGTTGGTGTAGGCTCTCGACCTCTCTACTTGCTTGGAGAAGGAGAGGGAGCTCTTGCACTTTGCACTTCACACAATGAGAGTGTGTGTGAGTGTGTGTGGGAGAGTATACCCCCTAAGCAGGCCCCCTAGTTGCTTTGGTCGACCCCCCCTTGTAGCTCATGCTTGAAGCTCATTGGACCCCTCCAGGCCTAGCCAACCACAATCAAGACTCATACCAAGCGACAAGGGTAGCCTTGGGACAAGTGTACCCCTTTCCCCTTTGAGAGAGAGGGCTTCATAAACGCTAAACAAATTAATTAAATCCACTAAATTGTCATTGGACCCCTTGGAAGGCCAACCAATAAGCTTTAGGCACACCATGAGGGTAACCTAGCTAGGGGCTTGACATGTGTCCTACTTGCCCCTTGGGCAAGGGGTGCCCTTTGGGAGAGAGAGTGGTCAAGCAACCACCCCTCCTTCTTGTATGGCTCACCCCCTCCTTGTAGGAATTCATTTTGACTTTTGCGCCACCTCAAGCCCCTCAACCTTGGGCCTAGTTCTCACCACAAGCTTGTCCCTTAAGCCCCTCAAGCTTGGGCTGGGTTCTCACCTCAAGTACAGCCTGAGCATCTCAAGCATCTTAGTCATCAAGCATGTCAACCACCTTAAGCTTGGGCTGGGTTCCCACCTCAAGCACAACCCTAGCTTACCTAAGGTCAAAGGACTTTTAACACTAACTATTGGAGGTATTCAATGAAGCTAACCAAAAGGTCTTTATGCTCCATTGGTTAGCCTTGCTCTTTGATAGACTATCTCTCATTTGGGCCCCATTACCATTGGCCCCGTGTTGAGATAGATCTATAAGAACATTTCTATATCCTAACCCTTGTTCCCGTTTATTCTCCCACATTAAATGATCATTTTAATATGAGAAAATCATTTCGGTTGGTTAGATATTAGATTTTATGACACACAATGACACTATAAAGGATATGGAAAAAAGAGCATGTGGAGGTACACAAATATCCATGGCGGTAGAGTCTAGTGTGCAAATACCTTAGGGAAAGGGGTTTGCTACAGCATCTCAGGTAGCAAAGTTGTTAGTTTCAGCAAGAACGTTTTCTTGTACCTTCATGTGAGTTAATTTTTTATAACTCACATGAAGGTACAAGAAAACGTTCTTGCTGAAACTAACAACTTTGCTACCTGATGGAGCATTCTGAGGAAGCTTCAGGCTCGTAAGGAGCGGCCCATATCAAAGAAAAATATGAGCTTTGTTGCCGTTCATAGGATTAAAAAGCATGATTCACTTCTTCATTGCTATCTTTGTGGTGTTCAAGAAAAAATGAGTGGAATATCTGAAAAGGAAGTAATTGACTTCGCAACGAGTCTAGAAATATAAATATTGCATGTCTAAACCTGCGTTTAGTTACATACTCATCGACTGGTAAGTGGCCTTCTTGAATGGAAGTTGTCGTGTGGATCAGGATCTTGCTTAATCTGTTTGAGGATTTTTGCAGATAGTGATGGCGACCGTGTTCAAATTGTGCATTTAGCTCGGATAAGACAAAGGATTACTTTAAGAATGCTTTATTGAGCACTGTGAAGCCACACATTGTGGATAAATGTCTTCGTTCATTCTGTGATGGGTTGGCCGTTGAATCTGCAGTGAATGCTTCTGTTCTATTTTTGCCATCCAATACTCTTGTGTATGGGCAATCTGATTCTAATGTGCCAGATTGGAACAAAATGGAAGTATGCCAGTTTGGACAACTTGCTCGCTCGCACTAGCAATATTTGATGACAAAGGAGTGTTTGTAGTTGTCTGCCAGTCAGATAACTGTTTCGTGATATCATTGCTGCTGCTCAATGGAATGATGAGAAAAGAGCACATTGGGACATCACATGCCATCGACATACCGTCAGGTGACGCCCGATTCGATTCACTAGAGGAGGATGATTGGATGAAGAGGAGGATGGGACACCTATGCGAGGTACACTTTGGTACCTTCTATCTAAAAATATTGTTTTTCTGCTTGCTTTGACTTTCATTTGTTGTGCAGGAGCTATGGAACGCGGGCATTGGTTTGTTTGGCGATTGCTTGCGCAATTTTTTTTATATATATATATATATATAGATAGATAGATAGAGAGAGAGAGAGAGAGAGAGAGAGAGAGAGAGAGAGAGAGAGAGAGAGAGAGAGAGAGAGAGAGAGAGAGAGAGAGAGAGAGAAATTGGGAAAGAGAAGTTACATGGAGTAGGTGATGAGTGGCTATCACTCATTTGGCGAAGCGAGCTTTTTGTAGAAGATTAGGGAATCCAACACAAGCTTGATAGAGAGAGCTTTTTCAATAATTTTGCCAACCGGTTCATTCTCCATAAAAAGCTCCCTCCTAAGCTCCCCTCCAAAAGCTCCCTTGGTTCCCCTGCTCGTGAGCATGTAGACCACTACATATAGCATGACAATGGTATGCTTTGTCATTCCCGCTATGACTAGGTGGAGAGCCATGCCTTCATTTCCTCCTTGGGTGTGAGTGTCTGTAGACAACGCGGTTTGGCCATTGGGCTAAAAATTGATTTGCCAACTAGTCATTGCTAGCATTCACCACTTCTTGCGTCTCACACGTGCATACAAACGCGTGCACACTAAATCCTATACACAAAACATACATATTGCTAATATGGGAAACGATTGTGGTATCAATTTTATGACCAAATTTATCCCCCCGTCCACGTGCTCTCTATGAAGGACAATGGGTTCAATAATCTAGTCGAGTGATGGTATCAAGGACATTAAAGTTGGATGAAAGAAAACTTTTCTTATGGTCTACCAAATGGTATAAGCATCCCATCCATGACCTCATATTGAAACAAACAATAGTCTTCCATTTCAAAAGACTGACTAGTTTGCTTTAACCTTTGTGAAAACTCATCATATTTTGAACAATGGCTCACTTGCAGTGTTCTCGGAGTGGTTGGGACTAGTGTGTGTATTGGAAATGTATCTATACTATCTATATTATATGTAAAGGGGGAAGGGATTCCTAGAGCCTTTCCCCCATGTGTCCTCATTTCCTATGTCCAGTCGGCTTCAACCAGTGTCCATTGGCAACCAAGAGACAGAGAGAGAAGAAGAAGAAGAAGAAGATTGTTTTAACATCGTAGGAAACTATCCCAAGAGACCTTAACGATCTATCCGATGAGGAGAGTTGAACTCAAGACCTGTTATTCAAGAGGGAAATGACATAACCAATCTACCACACTTGGGTGATAGAAAGGTTATATCGCTTTCCTCTTTTTATTAGCGCGCCCGCACACACACACTCGAGAAAAAAATTGTTTTAACGTCGTAGGATCCCAATAGACCTTAAAGATCTATCCAAGGAGGAGAGTTGAACTCAAGACTTGGGTAATAGAAAGAGAGAGAGCTGCGGCCTCCCTCCTCTAGACTAGCATCATATATCATATATCATATAATGGTTCAATGGCAGAGGAATAAACATTAAACAATGCACTCAGTAAACACTACTTGCATGCGAACCAGACCAGCCAGTACCAACTCTCACCGCGCGCCATCTGAAGGACGGAGGACTACTCTGCAAACAGAGCTGCTTCTCCATAGCTGCTTTTCAAACTTCCGTTGTGTTTTCCTAACAGTGGCTTTCCCCCCACCCCAAAGACTGACGCTCGTAGTGTTAAGGGTTGACCATGATGTGATCATTTTGGCCTTCCTGAAGCTTTTCTGTAGCCATGGCAGAAGACAAGGAGCGGTTCCGCCGTGCGCTTGACTTCATGAAGATGTTGGGTGTGTCAAATTCGGTTGTCACCCCCCTTTTGAAGCGCCTTGTAAAGGTAATTGCTTCCTTGCTTCTTCCTGAGAATTTTGGCTGGGAGTTTATCAAGTGTCCTGTGGTTTTGCATCCGTCACTATCATGTGTCCACATGACGCCTCCACACACACACACACACACACACACACACACACACACACGGGAGTCTACACCCAGCATTGGGATGTATGGTGAACTTGATGGTTGTATTCTCCTCTCCATGACTTCAATGCGTCGACAACTTGAACGTTTCTACGAAAATTGGATCTGAGCTTTCTCAAGTTAGGGGTGTGTGTCTTTGTGTGTATATGTGTGCGTGTGTTGTGTGTCCATTTGCATACACACACATGTGTATATACGCATATAAAAAACAAAAAATAAAATAATAAAAGACAAACATGTAGATATACATACACTTAGTTGGGTATCATTTATCTATTTACTTATCTATATGCGTATACATGCACATTGTGTTTGTGTGTGTGTGTGTGTGTGTACATATATATCTACACACATGCACACCCGGGCATACACACACATGTACGCGTGTGCATGCATGTATGTATATATTTGTATGTATGCATGCATGCATGTAAAGTTTGATATGTCATGTGTGCATCAAAAGAAGCTCTCAATTTGTGACCTTCAGGCATGGATAGTATATCCATTAAAATATGTCTTGTATGTGTTTGTAGGTGCTTTTGATTGATAGTTTTTTAACCTTGTAGCTGAATAACAGCATGTGGAGCCTCATTAAAGAGAGAAGTTATTGTGCTCTAGTGCATAATTATCCTTCTTAATGAGGCTCCAATTGTTGTTGTACAGCACTAGCCAAAGAATACTGCAAACACATGAAAACATCATTTTGAGGGGCAAACCATGTTTGCCTAAGGTTACAACACTGTAACAAGTAGTTTATCTACAGGCTATGAGTGTCTAAGGTCACAACATAGTAACAAATGATTTTATGTAGCCTCACAAGCTTAAACACACTTATTGTGCCTCTCAAAGTGATGTCTGTGTTATCGTTGTTTTTTATTTTCATAGTCTAAGGCCACGACATAGAAACAATTGAGTTTATGTAACTTCACTA
The DNA here is from genome assembly GCF_014529385.1 of Adiantum capillus-veneris. NCBI lineage: Eukaryota > Viridiplantae > Streptophyta > Polypodiopsida > Polypodiales > Pteridaceae > Adiantum > Adiantum capillus-veneris. The sequence continues at coordinate 157,334,551 of NC_140939.1, forward strand.
CCTTAGACACACTTAATATGCCTCAAAGTGATGTCTTTAATGTGTTGTCGTTGTGTTTGATTTATGGTTTTTCAACCTTGTAGCTATATGACAATGAGTGGAGCCTCATTGAAGAGGAAAATTATCGCGCCCTTGCAGATAGCTTCTTTGATGAAGTTGAGAGCAAGGTATGTGCCCATGGCCTCTTTGTTTGGTTTGAGAGAGAGAGAGAGAGAGAGAGAGAGAGAGAGAGAGAGAGAGAGAGAGAGAGAGAGAGAGAGAGAGAGAGAGAGAGAGAGAGAGAGAGAGAGAGAGAGAATTGTGGTTTCGTTGCCTGGTTTACAATTTTCTCCTTTTTTGGGGGGGGGGCGGGGTGTTGTTTCTATGGTTCTCGAGACACTTGACCTATCACAAGTTAGTGATGTGGTGGACCCTTAGGGGGTTAGGACATTAAACATCCTAACCCTACAACTTTGGACTCACCGACCTAGGGGCCTAAAACCCTACAAAAAGAAGAAAACGGGAATTCCTTGCTGACGCGGCATTTTCGTACAGCTTGGCTTGCATAGTGTTGACGTGGCAACGGTGTATGGACAACCAATGCAAACGTGGATAACTATTTGGGTGCCTAGTTTTTGGCTCAGGGACTTTTTGGAGCAATAGCTTTTCATGTATTGTGCTTTAAGACTAAGGGCCTTCAAATACGTGCCTTTGGGTCTCACTCTGGCATTCCAATACGTGGAAGCAGAGGAAAAGTCTCCTAATTATTGTATCTTTGTGAAGCAATAAAGAAAGATGTATCCAAAGGGGCACCAGACTTTCGGGCCGGTGCATTTGGGAGCGGAACTCCGTCGTTCCATGTCGACTCTACTCTTCCCTCTCTCGCTATCTCAAGTTCTGCTGCTGTTGTTTTCTCACGTGCGTTGCTATTGATTTCTTGCTTGGAGTGTCCAAGCCTGTTACAGTGGTATGAGAGCCCTCATGATTCTTCTCCTACGGAGGATCCAATCCTTTTCCTTGCAGCACACATAGGTTTAAGCAATGATTTCGATCGAGAGGAAAGTGTTTCACCGACTACTGACCTTAGGGAGATGAAGAGTACTCCAATCCCATCGGAGGAATGGCAGAGAACAACAAAGATTCCAATGGGTGTCAACCTCCTTCCGAGGAATCGGGAGAGGACCATGGCCCATTCGTGACGGGAGATTTTGACAAGATGGTGTATCGACGTCAACTGCAAGTTGATACATGTGCCAAAATGGATGATTAAGTATTCCAAGGACCCAAATTATGTAATTTATCTGAAGAATCATCCGCTTGACAAGGTTCACTTACGATGGCGAGATGTCATCCATTCACCTCTTAAGTCAGCAATGGAAAAGAAAGCAAAGCCAAGTACAGAAAAGCAGAAAGTGTACTCGCAAGAAGAATTTGACAGTGCTCTTGAAGAGAAAGTCAATCAGTTGCTAAAGAGCACAAAGCACTCTTGGCAAGCAACTCAAAGGGATATCCCGGCTATCTGGGTTGGAAATCAACTTTTGAGGAGGCTAGTAAATCCAAGAAGCGTGTTTGCTTTGAGGATGACCCTAGTTCACCTTCTTTGTCCTTGTCTTAGACAATTGAGAGAGTTATTCTTCTTGGGATTCCAGTGAGGAGGGAAAAAAGCGAAAGAAGTGGAGAAAGACAGAGAAAAGCAGATCCAAGAATTCTAGAAAGCAGTGCAAGCATTTTAACAATTGTGAGGACACTTCATCCTCTTTTGGCGGTTCTTTGGGACTATGGAAAGAAGAGGAACCACCTGATGCTACCAACCCATTACAATTACCTAGAGAAAAAGAGAAAGAAGACCAAGGAGTTCAAGGATGGGCTCAAGATATGCAATTTGACACGTTTTAGGCTTCAAGGATACCCATCGAGCCCTTGCATCTGTACTGCAGTTTGACATTGTTTTTTCTAAAGGTCGTTTCTCGAAAGCCTTCAAGGTACAGAAGGTGGTGTCTTGTCTTATAGGCGATGCACAGACACGGTAGGCGACCCTGCTCTTACATAAGACAATTGCTAAGTTGTGGATAAAGTTCAAAAGAATCTTCATGTTCTTACACTAGACAATTGCTAAGTCGTGGATAAAGTTCAAAAGAATCTTCACTTCGGCATGGTTAACGAAGGAGTATGAAGAAGACGTCAACATAGCTTAGAATCGTTTGATGATGACGAAGGAAGAAACTTTGGTTAGGGATACATTTTTGCCAATAGCTTCTTTCTTTTTTGGAGCAGATAGAGTTTTTGTTGTGGTCTTCCAAAAGAGATCTGCGGTATTACTTGAAGCAAAAGTCTCATACCATTCAAAAGGTTATGGTGCACGTCGAGGAAGGCTTTGGTATGCTATCCCTTGGACAAGCGTTCGCTTCCTTAGGGAAGGATTCTTTTGATAACAAAAAGGAGAAGCAATAGAACAAGAAATACGCTAGCCCGAAATTGACAGTAGAGCAACGTGCAGAGTACTATGTACGAGTATGAAACATGGCATTTTTGGCAAGATAGACAACACTTTGACTATCGTATCCCAACACTGGAGTACCAGCTGGCATACCAAGCTCCTCTGCAAGTGCCCAACCAAATAGCTTCCTTGGAAGCTTCAATGGCTGAAATATATTTAGCCTCAATAGTACTCAGTGCCACAATCTTCTGCAGTCTAGAACGCAAAGAAACCACTCCACCAGCAATTGCAAAGACATATCCATTGGTAGACTTCCTAGTGTCCAAGTCACCTGCCATGTCTGCATCACAGAATCCCTGCAACTTTAGGTCACCCATGCCATAGCAGATACACTTGGACTTTGTACCTTTCAAATATCGAAAAATGCATTTGACAGCTTTCCAATGTGCCTTGCCAGGGTTAGACATATATCGACTAACAAATCCCAGTGCATGAGCAATATCTTGGTGAGTAGCAACCATAACATACATAAGAGAGCCACAAGCTGAAGCATAAGGTACTCCCTTCATTGCATTGATTACCACCTCATCTTTTGGACTGTCAGCTTTGCTAAGCTTAGTGTATGGAGGTAAAGGAACTCCAAGTGGCTTAGCTTGAGCCATATTAAATCTCTCCAGCACTTGCTTGATGTACTTGTCTTGAGAAAAGAAGAAAAGACGCTTCTTTCTATCCCTTGCAATGCGCATAAGATCCCGAGTATCATTTGCATACAAGGACTTTATCTCCTCTTGTATTGCAAGCTCCCACTTATTGCTTAACTCACATGACTTTGCCTCTTTGTAAGTCAGAGGCTCTCCCTCATCCGGTAACATTACATAGTATAAAGAGGGGTCATATCGCTGTGGTTGCCTTCTAAAGCGAGTAGACCTGCGTACCCAATGATCTACATTCTCCGGCACAGGTTCTACATCAGGAGGCAAGTCACTTTCAGCATTTTCGGGCTGCTGTACACCGTTTTCAGCGTGCTGTCCATGCCGTTAAGCACCTTCATTTTGTGGATCAGCACTTGAATTTTGTTGTCTCACACCTTCACGAGCATCCCTTTTCTGTCCAACATCTTCTATGCCACAAAGTGATGACGTGGCTGCCCGCTCTGCAAGAAACCCTAACCCTAACTGCAGAAAATCAAAAACCCTAATTTGCAGATTTGCTGACGTGGCAGGCTGACACGTGGCAGTTGTACGGATCCCCGCGTTTTGCGGCGCAGTTTGTGGAATTCTGTACGGTAGGTTTTGCTGAAGTTTTTGGGCCTAGCTTTTGGCATTGCTTTTTCCCACGCAATGGGAGAGAGAGAAAGCCTCTTTGCTTTATTTTATTAAGCGAGAGAGAGAGAGAGAGAGAGAGAGAGAGAGAGAGAGAGAGAGAGAGAGAGAGAGAGAGAGAGAGAGAGAGAGAGAGAGAGATAAAATCTTCGAAAAGAAATACCCAAAGGGGCCCCAGTCCCTGGAGCCAATTTCTCTAGGCACGGAAGTTCGACGGGCCAGTGTTGAATAAATTGTGAACTGTGAACTGTTTTGAAGTGGTTATTTGGTGCTGTCGCGGTAGATTCTTGACTTGGAGTGTCCAAGTCTGTTACATTCTGGCTCAAAAATAACCGGTTGATTTTCAATTTCAGCTTGTGGTAAAGCATCACGAAGGTCATTTTCAGTCATAATGGGTGGCCATACATGTTGAAACTTGACTCTCTTTGAATCAACATCAGAGGACGAGTCATATTTCATTAACTTTGCCTCATTAAAGACTACATCCCGGCTGCGTACGATCTTTTTAAACTGAGGTAACCAAATTCTGTAGCCCATTTCACCTTCATCTCCATAACCCATGAATATGCCTTTAGTGGACTTAGCATCAAGCTTGCTTCTCAGTTCGTTCCTCACATGTACGAATGCATCACAGCCATAGACACGCAAATGGTCATATGAAGCCGGTTTGCCAGACCAAACCTTCTCAGGAATACCATTTTCCAAAGATTGATTAGGAGAGCGGTTGCATATATGTACTGCGGTTTTTAGTGCTTCTCTCCAAAAACCATGAGGGAGATTAGTAGTGAACAACATGCACCGCACCCTCTCACACAATGTCCTATTGTACGTTTCTACCACACCATTCGAAGAAGGGCTGTATGGAGCTGTAAGCTCCCTTCTAATACCATGTAACTCACAAAAAGACTTTAATTCAGCAGATGTGCATTTACCCCCATTGTCCGTTCTAAGACATTTCAATTTCTTTCCCGTTTGGGTGGTCACAAGTGCATGAAAAACCTTAAATGCAGCAAATACATCACTTTTATTTTTCAACAAATACACCCATATTTTCTTGGAACATTTGTCTATGAAAGAAACAAAGTATACAGCACCCCCCATAGATTTCACAGACATGCGACACACATCAGAATGCAACAAATCTAAAACATTTGGTTTACGAGAGACACTAGAGTAATAAGAATTTCTTACTTGTTTACCAAATCAACAATCATTACAAAAATCAAGCTTTGAGCCCTTAACATCAAGTCTTTTCAAAGACGAAAGGACATCAAGTCCTTTTTGGCTCATATGGCCTAATCTCCTATGCCAAAGCTCTAAATGAGAGCCAATTTCAGCAATAGCAAGAAATTTGCCAAGCAAAGCTTTGCATCGCAAACAATACAATGTCCCTCTTTTGCTGCCCTTTACCGCAAGCATAGAACCCTTCTTGAGTTTCCACAATCAACCACCAAAGAACGTGGTGTAGCCATGCAAATCCATCTGCCCCACAGATAGCAAACTCTTTTTGATGCCAGGTACATATCTGACATCCTTGAGCACAAGCTCTTGTCCATTGTCCAATGACAAGTGTATGGTGCCAATCCCATCAATACTGTAGGCATGATTATTACCAAGGTAAACCTTGCTATAACTACCCGCATCAAATGTAGCAAAGCACTCCATGCATGGAGTAACATGAAACGAGGCACCAGAGTCTACTATCCATGTCTGTGACAGTCCATCGTTGATTGTAAGTAAAGCATCAATGACATCTCGATTCTGCTTTGGTGATCTGTATGTCCAGAATATTAAGTGGAAGGGCATCATTACAAGAAAGAGTAGCACACAAAATATTTTCTACATCTGACAATTCCTCAATGACTATACTTGAGGTTACATTAGCCCCCTCTTTTCCTTTTGAGGCCTCAAATGCATGAGAATTTTTCTCTTCTTTTTCTCTGCATCATTCTTCTTCCTTTCCTGCTCCCTTTTGTAAAACTTGCAGTCAGGTTTCTTGTGACCCTTACGGCCACACTGATAGCAAGTTATGTCTTGTTGCTTTTCTTTCCCTCTACTCTTGCTTCTATTTCTCTGCCTTGCATTTGCATTTTTCTTATCAGGTCTGCCTCCAATATTATGTACTGAACCATTGGCTTCCCCACTAGATTTGTCACGTGCACATCTAACCCTATGTGCATGTGGACAAGCTACTTCAGGTCTAGGGTTCAGGTCAGCTTAGAAAGTGTCGTAGCATCGTTGTGAGCTTGTGCGCAGGCCGTGCATGTCTAGGCACTGAGTAGTTGCATATCCTTTGGTTGCACACAGCTGATTATCAGAATTACAGTCAGTAGCCATCATGAGCATTTCACAGTGCACAGAACCCATTTTCCCTATTTTAGCCATTTTCACTTATTATTAATAAGTGACTTTGTTGGGAAACTGGGTAGGGCAAATTGGCTAAGTGGATATATAAGAAAAGCTGGTAGAAGAGGCAGCAGAGACCAAGTGTTTGGCAGTGCACCTTCCCGGCAGGACAACCTAGCGTTTTCCAGCCAACAAGACAACCTGGTGTTTTTCACCAGCAGATCAGCCCTGGCGTTTTGCAGATTGCAGATCAGCCCCGGCGCTAGCAGATCACAGAACCAGCCTGGCGTTTTTGCAAGTTGCAGATCATTCTAGCGTTTTGCAGATTCTCTAGGACAGATTAGCCCATAGCATCAGCGTTTCCTATTTTCAGCATCTAGACACCGCAGATCAAGTCCCAAACCTTGTAGATCTCACCTTTCCGCAACAGATCCTCGCCGCGTGCTCAGATCAGCCAGCATTTTCAGTTTCAGCCCGCTGTTCGCAGATTTCAGCAATTGCATTTTCAACGCATCGTTGTCGCCTCGTTGTCCTCGTCGACACAAAGTCAGAATTCAGCAGATACAAGATTTGAGATTTCAGCCCCTAGCATTTTCAGTTTTCAGTCCATCTCGTCGCTGTCATCATTGTCGTCGACATCGTCGGCAAGTCCATTGCATCTAGACCATTGTAGCAGATTTGTGCAATCAATAGCATAGACCTCTCTCGTCATAGAGAGTGGGGCCCTTGGAGGAGGGTTTGACAACGTCTGGTGTCGTATTCTTTTCTCTCTCTCTCTCTCTCTCTCTCTCTCTCTCTCAGTCTCAACACCTTCATTCACAGTGTCATCCCCTTTGTTTGTGATCATTGCACTCTCACCAAAGGAACGGAAGGCCCTCCCTTTTGTAAGTAAAAGGAACCCTGGAGCACAGTTCGGAGCACTCATCTAGAGCAAAGTTCAACATTCACTTCCGCTGCACCTTACATTGGTATCAGAGCTTTGGCAGTGTTTTGTATCACTCAAGAAAAGAACCACATAAATTTTTTTGCTTGTTGCGGTCGCAAGTAACCCAAGTCCACTTGGGCGTGTTGATTCCTAATTGTGTTTTTGAAGAGTGATAGGAAACCCAAGAAAGAAGGGCTTGTCCGGCCTCCCCTTGTTCTTCTTTTCACTCATTGAGAGCGGACCGTGTACTTAGTGGCCTGCCAATTGACACAGCGAAGCGATCCTCCAGTCTCCTGCTCAAACCAACTCTGCTCATCTCTGTGAAGATCCGTTTTGTCGAAGGTTGCGAGGGGCCTCCTGCCTGGGGCACCCTAGCACGAAGCCGCTGTAACAAGAACTCCTTCTCGGGCTCCTCACCTGGAAGAAGACCTCGGACAATGAACTTCCCCAGAAGGGCTCTGCTCTGTTGTGTCGGGGGTCCTGCTGAGAAGGTGCCTGTTGAGCGTGTGCTCCTGTTGCCTCTTCTGCCAGAAAGTGCTAACTCTGGTTTGCTTATATATTATCTTAGCAAAATTGCTCTACCTAGTTCCCAACAAAAGTCACTTAATAAATAAGTGAAAAATGTCAAAATAGGGAAAATAGGTTAAATGCATTGGAAAATTCCCCTGATGGATTGTGATGGATTCTGATGGGAATGCTTATGATCATGCTGTGTGCAATCGGAGGATATGCATCTAATCTAAGTGACTGGTCATGGACGGTTTGTGAACAGACTCACAAAAGTGTCGGATCACTTCCTATTCTAGACTGACTTGATTGAACTGAACCCATATCATGAAGTAGCTTGTCCACGTACACATAGGGTTAGATGTGCATTTTCAAAGTGAGGTACTGGTACCGAACTGTATGGTGTCGAGGGAGATCGCCAATAGCATCCGGAATCTTGAAAAGGACTCTTCGCCGGCCCACTTTGATGCGTGGGTCGTGCGATACTTGAACTTCATAAAGATTTGCAAGCTTGCTTCTTTGGGCCGTGTCGAAAGCGACACAAAGTCATATGTAGCTCCTTCAATGCTTCAACTTTGTCTATGGACGTAGGCCCACCTTCTTCAAGAGTCTCCATGGCTGAAAATTCCTGAAACCACTTCCAACACAAAAACATGAACATACCTATTCCATGTAAAGTGATTGGAAAAATTGAGGCTTCATTAAAGACTGTTGTGCATGCAATGGAGACGAACAAAGTGACGGAGTGCCAAACCGTTCACCACACACGCAAACAATGAGATCGAATCTTGTCTTGCTAATCTAAAGCAATCAACTGTGGCAATTCACAACGGAAATGCCCATGCTGGTGCTCATACTTTCTTGTGCTCTTTCTACAAATGTGTCGTGCCAAGGAAGAGACATGGAATGTGACTTTCTTGAATGCATACTTTTCAGCTTTTCATGAATAATCCGTATACATTCGTGCTCATTCATGAGTGAAACATGCTCAACGTTCAATATGTCATGCCTAGGAAAAGGGATCACATAAAGATGCTGACTAAAATACAAGAAACGATCACGAATGAAACACTCGAACAATGCGTGTTGACTAATCACTTGAACACATAATACTTCCTGTGGGGGTTCTTTGGACCTTGACTCGAGAGTCAAGATTGGTTCCTTGTGATCGATCGAATCTGCAATGGGGTTAGCTTCACTAGAGAAAGTATCAACTAACACATCATCCTTGTGAACAATCACATCATCTTCATGCAAATCATCATGCTTGTCATTGTCATTCAAATCATCATGCTTATCATTATCAGGCAATTCATCATGCTTATCATCATGCAAATCCTATGTGTCATGCTTTGGAGAAGAAGAGACTGAGAGAGTCTCCTTTTCCCGAGTCTCTTGCATCTGTGCCCGCACTTGAGAAAAGAGTCGCAACATCTCTTTCATGTGTCGGGCGCTCTATTCGGCCGCGAAGCGCGCTTGCTCACGCTCACGCTCCAAGTTGGCCTTTCTTTCTGCTTCTCTTTCTGCTTTTCTTACTTTGGCTTCCAAGTCGTACTTACGCTCTATGGCTGCCATTCTTTCTTCGTAGTCACGATCTATGGTTGCCCTTCTTTCTTCGTGTTCTAACTTCCTGTCCAGAAACAACTGCGGCAACTCCTTCATAGGAGTTAGTGCAATCCTTGGCGTAGATGGGGAAGGGGGAGGGTCGAAAAAACCTCCTGGTGGGGAAAATTCTTCTTCGCCTCTCTCATGCTCATCACCTCCAAGTGAAGTAGCCATTCCGCTTTGAGTGATGACCATCTACTGAAGTCATGAGTTCTTGTGTTCACGAGGAACTTGGGTTCTTGTGGGTCTTGAGTTCTTGAGGTTCTTGAGGGTCGTCTTTAGCTTGCAATCTGTGCTAGAGAAGGATCTTCTCTTCTTCACCAGAGTTCTACTCTTTTCCGCGCTCACACCAAGGTTGCTTTTTCCCACCTCATGTCGATTGGCCGGCCGCTAAGTGCACGGTCCGCTCTCAATGAGTGAAAAGAGGCACAAGGGGAGGCTGAACAAGCCCTTCTTTCCTGGGTTTCCTATCACTTTTCAAAAACACGATTAGGAATCGACACGCCCAAGTGAACTTGGGTTCATGCGACCTCAACAAGCAAAAAAAAATTGTGTGGTTCTTGTGGTTCTTTCCTTGAGTGATACAAAACACTGCCAAAGCTCTGATACCAATGTAAGGTGCAGCAGAAGTGAATGTTGAACTTTGCTCAAGATGAGTGCTTCGGACTGTGCTCAAGGTTCCTTATACTTACGGAAAGGAGAGCCTTCCGCTCCTTTAGTGAGAGAGTGCAATGGACACAAACAAAGTGGTGAACACTGTGCATGAAGGTGCTGAGACTGAGAGATAGAGAAGAGAATACGACACCAGAGACGTAAAAATCCTCCTCCGAAGGCCCCACTCTCTATGGCGAGAGCGGTCTACTTATGATTGCACAAATCTCTACAATACTTTGGACTTGCCAACGAGGTCGACGACGATGAGACGGGTTGAAATCTGAAAATGCTAAGGGCTGAAATCTGCAAATCTTTATCTGTTGAATTCTGACTCTATGTCGGTGACGATGTCGATGACGAGGATGCGACGACGACGCGCTGAAAACGCAGATGCCGAAATCTGCGTTTTCCGGGTTGAATCTGCAAACTACGCAGGATCTGACCGTGCGGCGAGGATCTACTGGAGGAAGGTGAGATCTGCGAGGTTCGGGGGTTCTGCTATGGAAACTGATTGCTGAAAACTAAAAACGCTGAGTCTAGGGCTGATTCCGTCGCGAAGATCTGCAAAAACGCTAGGGCCTAAAATTTGACTTGCGGTGGAAATCTGCTAACGCTAGGGCTGATTTGCTGTGGATGTGCAAATCTGCTAACGCTAGGAGTCTTTTGCTTCTTGTTGTCGCCAAGAATGTGCAAGATCAAAAACGTTGGCTGATCTGGTCCAAAACGCTAGGTTGATGTTGAGTTGCAAAAACACTAGGCTTGCTGTTGGGGGTCCTGCTAAGAAGGTGCCTATTGAGCGTGTGCTCCTATTGCCTCTTCTGCCAGAAAGTGCTAACTCTGGCTTATATATTATCTTAGCCAAATTGCCCTACCTAGTTTCCAACAAAAGTCACTTAATCAATAAGTGAAAAATGTCAAAAATAGGGAAAATAGGTTAAATGCACTAGAAAATTCCCCTGATGGATTGCGATGGATTCTTATGGGAATGCTTATGGTAATGCTATGTGCAATCGGAGGATATGCATCTAATCTAAGTGACTGGTCATGCACGGTCTGCGAACAGACTCGCAAAAGTGCCAGATCACTTCCTATTCTAGACTGACTTGATTGAACTAAACCCATATTATGAAGTAGCTTGTCTACGTACACATAGGGTTAGATGTGCACGTGACATCAGATTAGTGCCGACGACAACAGTACAGCAGATCAGCCCTAGCGTTAGCAGATTCTCCCTGCAGAATCCCAAAGCAGCCTAGCTTTTTTGGATCAGCAAGACTCCCAACGATTTGCAGATTCATCGCGACAAAGTAAGCCTTTGCATCAGCATTTTGCAATTTCAGCAGATAGACTCCGCAGCAGAACCCCCAAACCTCGTAGATCTCACCTTCCCGTAGTAGATCCTCGCCGCACGGTCAGATCCCGGCGAAGTTTGCAGATTCAGCCCTGAAAACGCAGATTTCAGCATCTGCGTTTTCAGCGTGTCATCGTCGCATCGTCATCATCGACATTGTCACCAACATAGAGTCAGAAGTCAGCATATAAAGATTTGCAGATTTCAGCCATTAGCATTTTCAGATTTCAGCCCGTCTCGTCGTCGTCCTCATCGTCGGCAAGTCCAAGCATTGTAGAGATTTGTGCAATCAATAGTATCCCGCTCTTGCCATAGAGAGTGGGGCCTTTGGAGGAGGGTTTGACAACATTCTGGTGTCGTATTCTTCTCTCTCTATCTCTCAATCTCAGCACCTTCATTCATAGTGTTCAACACTTTGTTTGTATCCATTGCCCTCTCTCACTAAAGGAACGGAAGGCTCTCCCTTCCGTAAGTAAAGGAACCTTGAGCAAAGTTCGGAGCACTCATCTTGAGCAAAGTTCAACATTCACTTTTGCTGCACCTTACATTGGTATCAGAGCTTTGACAGTGTTCTGTATCACTCAAGGAAAGAACCACAAGAACCACATAAGTTTTTTTTGCTTGTTGAGGTCGCACGAACCCAAGTTCACTTCGGCGTGTCGATTCCTAATCGTGTTTTTGAAGAGTGACAGGAAACTCAAGAAAGAAGGGCTCGTGATAGGCTATTTTGGCATCCGCTGGGGATTATATTGTACTCAGTAATATACAGCCCTGATTTTTTTCAAAAAAAAAAAAAGAAAGAAGAAGGGCTTGTTGAGCCTCCCCTTGTTCTCTTTTCACTCATTGAGAGCGGACCGTGCACTTAGCGGCCGGCCAATCGACGTGAGGTGGGAAAAAGCAACCTTGGTGTGAGCGCAAGGCTGCCAAGGGGTACGCCCGCTAAAAAGAGAAGAACTCGGGTGAAGAGAAGATCCTTCTCTAACACAGATTGCAAGCGAAAGAAGAACCTCAAGACCCTCAAGAACTCAAGAACCTAAAGAACCCAAGAACCCAAGACCCACAAGAACCCAAGTTCCTCAAGACCCTCAAGAACTCAAGAACCTAAAGAACCCAAGAACCCAAGACATCAGTGGATGGTCATCGCCCGAAGCGGAATGGATACTTTGCATGAAGGTGATGAGCATGGAGTTGGTGAAGAAGAATTTTCTCCACTAGGAGGTTTTTCTGACCCTCCCCCTTCCCCATCTACGCCAAGGATTGCACTAACTCCTATGGAGGAGTTGAAGCAGATGTTTATGGATAGCAAGTTAGAACGCGAAGCAAGAACAACAGAAAGAAAAGTAGATATTGATCGTGAGTACAAAGAAAGAATGGCAGCCATCGCGTGTGAGCGCGAGTAAGCACGCTTGGAAGCCAAAGTAAGACGAGCCGAATTTGATCGTGAGCGCGAAGAAAGAAAAGCAGAATTTGATCGCGAGAACAAAGAAAGAAAAGCAATGAACGACCGATATATGAAAGAGATGTTGTGACTCTTTTCTCAAGTGCAAGCACAGATGCAAGAGGTTCGGGAAAAGAAGACTCTCTCCGTCTCTTCTTCTGTCAAGCGTGCCACGCATGATTTGCATGATTATGATAAGCATAATGATTTGAATGATAATGACAAGCATGATGAGTTGCATGAAGATGATGTGATTGTTCACAAGGATGATGTGTTAGTTGATACTTTCTCTAGTGAAGCTAACCTCATTGCAAAGACGATCAATCACGAAGCACCAATCTTGGCTCTCGAGTCGAGGTCCAAAGAACCCTCTCGAGAAGAACCGATGTTGGCTCTCGGGGCTCGGTCCACAGACCCTCCCCAGGAAGTATTGTGTGTTTGCGTGATTAGTCAGCACGCATTGATTGAGTGTTTTATTTGTGATGCTTTCCTGTGTTTTAGTCATCGTCCTTATGTGATTCCTTTTCACATGCATGCCATATTGGACGATGAGCACGATTCACTCATGGATGAGCACGGATGTCTGCGGATTACTCATGGAAAGTTGAAATGTTTGCATGCAAGGAATTCACATTCCATGTCTCTTCCTTGGCATGATGTAATAGACTTGGGACACTCCAAGTCAAGAATTCTACCGCAATAGCACAAAATAACCACTTCAAAACAGTTGACAATTCACAATTTATTCGACATTGGCCTGGCGGAGTTTCTCCCTAGAGATATTGGTCTCAAAGACTGGCGCCCCTTTCGGTATTTCTTTTTGTATTAATCTGTGTTCAAAGTACAAGAGTGCGGGCAAGCGCTCACACTTGGACTCTGCGTTCAGATGCTCTGAGTTGTGAGTGGCCTACCCACATATTTAAAGAGTACAATGGATGCCAAAAGCAGAGCCCCAAAAGTTGAAATTCAAAAAGCCCAAATAAAGCAAAGGCTCTTTCTCTCTCTTGCTTGTAAAAATAAACCAAGTCCCAAAAAGCTGTCCATAATTAGCTTTTAAAAATAAAGCAGAAAAGCTCTCTCTTTCTCCCAACATGCGTAGCCAAAAAGCATGCCAAAATCTGTCGTTGAAACAGTCCGCAAAAAGCGCCGCAATCTGCGGACGTCCGTACAGCCTGCCACGTGTCCTGCATTCCGCGATTTTCGGGACTTGCAGCCACCTCAGCATTTTCAGCGACTCTGCATTTTCTTCCGGCTTGTGCAAGGTGTGTGTGTACACATGGGCAGCCACGTCATCACTTTGTGACATACCCCCCTCTTGAAAGCATTGTAATCGCCCTCAATTACGCTTGCAAAACAGATAGAAGCCATAAACTGCCTTAGCAGACACTGACAGGTAGTACCGACGCACTAGGAACACACATCTAGCACATGTACCAATCGGTAGTCACATCACACGACATCACTTGACATCACAGGACATCACATGACAAATCACATTAACATTCATTCGGATCTTAGAGCATGATTTATCGGCAATGCAGTTAGCAATCGCATCTAGATCCAGCCGGGACCTCATAGATGCCCGATTGACTAACCCCTATTGCAACCATGGCTATTCAAGATCATTTAGACCAAAATGCTGCAGTCATTTTGTCTATCAGTTCCTGCACTTAAAAACAAGTCAAGAACAAATTAGTTTCATATTCCGGATTTCCATTTCATAAAGTCATCCAGTAGAATACTGTCAGCTCTCAGGATCCCTGAAGCTCAAAGAGACATCAATGACTCTAGTATTCAAAAATCGAGGCATCTGTTGACAAAGGAGTTGAGTAACTCCCCTCTTGTGCAAACCCACTGCACCAGATCTACGGCCAAGCTGAATTCTGCGTCCCATTTGGAATAGACTATGCTAAACCAAAAGCTTCAAGGTAAAGATTCACATTCCGAGGAATATCTGCTAGGTCTTCCACCTCCATTCGCTTCGCATCGATTGCGAAGTAGGTGTTAAATTTAACCAAGAACTGTTATTTCTCTTTACCTTCTTTCTTTCTTTCTGTGCCAATTTCTGTTTTGGAACGAGTATCTTCTTGTTTTCGTCCAATTCGGGTTGCACCTCTGGCTTCCCATCATCGGGCACATCGCCTTCAAAAGGCTTTAAGAGACTCACATGAAAAACATTGTGAATCCTGTTGCTGATTGGACTATTTTCTAATTTTTAATGATTAATTTCTTTCTCTAGGATATTTTATTGTGTACACTAAGAACTGTTAAAAGATTGTAGCTACAGGAAGTGCCATCAAGAACGGACAACTCTGATGTGTCATTTGATGGGTGACGGTAAACATCGCGAAGGAGTTTCCGTAAGTTCGGTGGAAAGGGCCGGGTTACGAGTGCCTCTGATGCGTCACATGATGGGTGACGGGTGCATCAGAAAGGGGGCATTCCGTAGGCTCAGGAGGAAATCCGAACCGAGTAAGAAAATACGCGTAAGAACGCAAGCACAAGAATAAAGATGGGTTCAAAGAAGCTTTTTACGAAAAAGCAGGAACTTTCGCGGGAGGGCAGATGCTTTCCCGCGAGGAGTCTGTGTCTGCATTGCATCTGTGCCCGTGTTCTGCACCCGGGGACGCCTAGAATGTGTTCGTGTAGCATTGTTTTCACTAACTGAGTGAGTTTTTAAAGTTTAAACAAGTTCACACTTTATTTTATAAAGTGGCTGGTCACTTTTAAGTGACCAGCCCTCTTATAATTAAAAAAAGAAATGCTCTAAAAATCCTACGTTAAAAACTCTACAAAAAAAGCCTACGCAAGGCTGGCTGAATTCAGCGATCTCTCTCTCTCCTCTCGCTAGGGGTGCCAGGCTTTTGCTTTTCGGCTCCTATTCCGGCCGGGTGCAAGGGCCTATAAAAGGGCAGTTAGCGTTCCAGTTTTACACACGCCAGGAGCAGCAGGAGGAGTTGACGCTGAGAATTTGGAGCAGTCATTGCGAAGGAAATTCAGCAAGTGTTCGTGTGCCGACGGAGTGCGGAAGTCGCTTTCTCGAGCGAGGAGCAACAAGTATAATTTGTCGTTTACACATCGCGAGTATTGCTTTGTGTGGTTGTTTTTGCAGGAAACCTCCCTCACGGGAAGTACGGCTTTGCGCCTAAGTCCCTTACAGGAAAGTACGGCCTTGTGCCTAAGCCCTTTACGGGAAAGAACGACCTTCGGGTCTAAGATTACAGAACGGAGGGGTTTCCTCGGGTTCTCGTGCTTGTATACAAATTCTCCCTGAATAAAGAATACTCTTGACGGGGGGGGGGACCAGCCCATCTTCTGGTCCCCAATACTGTGTCGATCTTCTCCCTTCTCTCACATTTGCAAAGTATTTTATTTTTCAGATTTCTAAGTGCTTGTGTACGCTCCCGTTTTGTGACAGTGGTATCACAGCTCGGACTCCTCTCTTTCTCTGCAAAGAAGGACGATTCCGGGAAGAACCATGTCGAGCCAAGGGAGAAGAGTTGAAGGGGAGCTTCAACAAGTGCAAGCTCAGCTTGCGGATTTGCAACAAATCTTACTATTGCCAGATGTCCAAAAGCTCTTGGGCGGAATGAAGAGAACGAATGGAACCGATGCAGCCGGGCATCCAGACCACACTGTTGGCATGAGACCACAGGAAGAAAGAGAGGAAGAACGTGCCGAGGTGCACAAAGGATCTTCGGATCGGAATGAACGGCCTACTCCAAGGAAAGGCCAAGAAAAAGCGCTCTCTTTGCTAGACAAGAGCAAGGACATCTCTATCTCATCCCATCTTACTCTCCTGATTATACTTTTACTTCTCAATCGTCTCGCCAGAAGAAGGAAGCCGCTACTACTACTACCCTACATCAACCTAAAGATAAGCCTCGATTCAAGAAGCATGGTCGCAAGTCTCAACATCGCATGAGAGTCTTCAAATCGGGCGACAAGGACATCAAGTTTGAAACCTACAACGGACGGAGAGATATCTCCAAAGCACTGTCTATCATCAGACAGTTTGAAGTCGCCTTTACCAATGGGCACTTCACAGAAAGATCCAAATTGCGCCATGTGGGGATGCACCTCAAGGAAACGGCAAGTAATTGGTGGTTAGCCAAGATTCTAGAAGGTTCTCAGGCCAGAACTTGGGAGAGATTCAAATCTGAATTTTATGAACAATTTCTTCCGCGTGACTTCGAGCAGGACATACGGAAGGAATGGGACTGGCTTGCCCAGAAGGAACATGAGAGAGTCACGACCTATGTGGACAAGTATTGGTCGGTTCTTCTAAAGGTCACCCCCTTCATAAAGATTGCCGACGAGGAAAAGAAACGAAAGTTCGAAGCGGGTCTCCAACCCCAGCTTCATCCGCATGACACTCTTCAGAGGATGATGGAGTCAGCAATCATTGCTGAGGATTTGCACTCAACTAGTACGCCCAGAAAAATGGAGCATAGCACCTACCGTGCGAGACAGAGGGGTCTACGATAACCAAGGGGGCCAAGGAAGAAACCGTCCTCCATCTAGGGACCATGATCATTCTGAGAAGCCAGAGGGCAATGGCAAGCGAACTAAGTATCTCTCTCCTACTCAACTTCAAACTTTCAGAGAGGAAGGAAGATGCTTCTACTGTGGCGAGAAAGGACATATGAAACCGGATTGCCCGTTAAAGCAGTAACGGCAAGAACACGCCCCTACGAGGCAAGATAAAGCAAGGAAGGAACCCGCTCCACCAGGCTCGAACTCTATTCCAGATGTTCAAGGAAACACAGAAACGGAGAAAGGGAAGCGTTAGCTTCTGAAGGGCTGGGGGTCTTTGAACAACCAGCGAGTACTGATTCTTTATGATCCAGGATCCACGGATAACTTCATCTCCCTGGATATTGCGGAACGTTTGTGCCTCACACTGGTTTAGCTTGGCACACCGGTTACATCCGGATCGGCATTCGAGGGGTTGACAACCAATGCAACTTCCGTGCAAGGACAACTCAATCTTCGGATTGGCGAGTACAAGGACCGCGAATCATTTTTGATTGCACCCATCGAGGGATGTGATATCATCTTGGGTATGCCATGGCACTTCCACATGACACCTGTCCTCGGTTATGTAGAAAAGACCCTCACTTTTGATCATGGGGGTAAGAAAATAAAGATTCATGCTGATGTAGGAGATTGGCAGTTCCCAATTGTAAGCCATATCTCCATTAAGAAAGAAATGAAGAAGTGTGTTTCTGCTTACTTGATTTTTGCATGTGAGAAAAATAAAACTAGTGGGGATTCACTCTCTAGTCTGGAAATTAAGCGTTTTCAATTTATTGAAAAGTACAAAGATTGTTTCACAGAAACACTTCCTGATGAACTACCTCCGGTACGCCCGGAAGATCACCGCATAGATCTTATACCGGGTAGCTCGCCTCCCAATCAACCCCCTTATTGGGTGAGTCTTGCTCAGCAAGAGGAAATTTTGAAGCAAGTCAACGAGCTTGTAGAGAAAGGGTTAGTACGGCCAAGTGCTTCACCCTACTGCTCTCCAGTTCTACTGGTGCAGAAGAAAGATGGCACGTTTCGAATGTGCATAGACTATAGATCTTTAAACAAGATCACGGTCAAGAATTGCTTTCCGATCCCTCGGATTGATGATATACTTGATAAGTTGCAGGGTGCAAGTGTCTTTAGTCGTATAGACTTAAAGAGTGGGTATCATCAGATACGGATCGCCCCCGAGGATGTCCATAAGACTGCTTTCCGCACAACCTTTGGACTATATGAATTTTTGGTAATGCCTTTCGGCTTGACCAATGCTCCTGCGACGTTCAATCGCATGATGGACCGCATTTTCAGCCCATTCCCACTACGGTACATGATGTACGTAGCTTCCTAGGATTATGTTGATATTATCGAAGGTTTGTCCGAGGATTTGCCCATGTAGCAGGACAACTTCATGATTTGACAAAGAAGAAGATTCCTTTCAGATGGGGATCGAGACAACAAGGAGCTTTTGATCGGCTCAAGTACTTGCTAAGCCATGGACCTATTTTGATAGTGCCTGACTTAAGGAAACCATTTGAGGTTCACTGCGATGCTTCTGACGATTGCATCGGAGCAGTGTTAAACCAAGAAGGCCATGCAGTGGCCTACGAAAGCAGACGGCTTAAGGATGCAGAGTTGCATGCATCAATCTACGAAAAGGAACTTACGGCTGTGATTCACGCCTTATCCAACTGGAAGCACTATCTTCTAGGAGCGGATTTTGTGATCAAGACTGATCACCAGAGTTTCTTACGCAAAGGAAACTATCTGAGAAGTAGATGAGATGGGCAAACTTTTTGTCTATGTTTCACTTCCAGATCCTTCACACGGCTGGGAGTAAGAATGTGGTCGCGGACGCATTGTCTAGGCGGCCAAGGGTGAACGCTATCACTTCGGTGTATCACCAAGAATTAGAAGCACTACCGGATTTGTATCCGAATGATCCAGACTTCTCCACCGTTTGGGGAAAGCTACATCGTGGAGAGAATGAGTTTCCCTATTCCATTAAGAAATAGGCCATATGTGTGGCGGAACCATTAAGAAAGAAGATCATCAGGCCATATGTGTGGCGGAACCATTAAGAAAGAAGATCATGGATGAAGCACACGCTTCGCCTTATGCGGGTCATCGGGGTATTCTCCCTACGACCTTAGCAATGGAAAGATATTTCTTTTGGCCTAGCCTTAAAGCAGACATTGATAAGTATGTCAAGGAATGCTTGGTTTGCCAAAAAGTGAAGTATGATCGGCATAAGACGACTAGGTTGCTACAACCATTGTCTGTGCCTATTGAACCTTGAGAAAATATTGCCATGGACTTTATCACGGACCTCGCTAGAACTCAGACTGGAAATGACGCGATCTGGACCATTGAAGACAGGTTTAGCAAGCAAGCACACTTTATACCAGTCAAGAAAACGATCAAAGCAGATCATATGGCTAGGGTCTTCCTGGCACAGATCTTTAAGCATCATGGAATGCCTAAGTCTATTGTGAGTGATCGAGATCCTCGCATGACAGGAAATTTTTGGCGTGCCTTGATGGATAATCTTGGCACGAAGTTGAATTTTTCGTCTGCCTACCATCCTCAAACGGACGGGCAAAGTGAGATAGCCAATTCCACAGTATTGGATATGTTAAAAGCTTATGTGTCAGACCCGCAATCTGACTGGGAGAAATATTTGCCTCTTATCGAGTATGCGTATAACAATACCATACACTCATCGACGGGGAAGCACCTTTTGGGATTCTCTATGGTAAGCCTTTGCTTCCACCGATCCTTTTAACTAAGGATAAGATCTTTGCAGCAGATGAATTTGTCCGGGACTTGGACGCAGCTTACGGGCAAGTTAGGAGAACTATTCTACGCTCTCAAGAAAAGCATAAGAAAGCTGCAGAAGGCAAGACTTAAGAAACAAGCGTCTCATAAGGGAAAGGTGGTAAAACTTTCTACCCGTTATTATGGGCCGTTTAAGATCACTGAGCAAGTGAATGATGTCACCTTCCGATTAGAGCTACGCCTAATTGGAGGATCCATAATGCTTTCCATGTCAGTTTACTCCGGCCGTATGTGGGACCGCCTCCGAGTCAGCCTAGTGCTGAGGAAACTCGTGAGGTTGAGGAAACAGAAGAAATACTCCAACCGGAGCAGATAGTAAGTCATCAGGAGCGGCCCCTCAAGTCCGAAAAAATAACACGGAAGTATTTGGTTAAGTTTAAGAACTATTCGAATCTAGATGCTCAGTGGATGACGCAGGAGGAATTAGCAGCTTATCCCGAGATACTGGAGGTATATGTTCAAGCACTACAGTTGAGGTCAATTGTTTAGAAGCCAGAGGGATGTTGCTAATTGGACTATTTTCTAATTTTTAATGATTAATTTCTTTCTCTAGGATATTTTATTGTGTACACTAGGAACTGTTAAAAGATTGTAGCTACAGGAAGTGCCATCAAGAACGGACAACTTTGATGTGTCATTTGATGGGTGACGGTAAACATCGCGAAGGAGTTTTTGTAAGTTCGGTGGAAAGGGCCGGGTTACGAGTGCCCTTGATGCGTCACATGATGGGTGACGGGTGCATCAGAAAGGGGGCATTCCGTAGGCTGAGGAGGAAATTCGAACTGAGTAAGAAAATACGCGTAAGAACGCAAGCACAAGAATAAAGATGGGTTCAAAGAAGCTTTTTACGAAAAGCAGGAACATTCGCGAGAGGGCAGATGCTTTTCCACGAGGAGTCTGTGTCTGCATTGCATCTGTGCCCGTGTTCTGCACCCGGGGACGCCTGGAATGTGTTCGTGTAGCATTGTTTTCACTAACTGAGTGAGTTTTTAAAGTTTAAACAAGTTCACACTTTATTTTATAAAGTGGCCGGTCACTTTTAAGTGACCAGCCCTCTTATAAATTCAGCGATCTCTCTCTCTCTCCTCTCGCTAGGGGCGCCAGGCTTTTGCTTTTCGGCTCCTATTCTCGCCGGGTGCAAGGGCCTATAAAAGGGCAGTTAGCGTTCCAGTTTTACACACGCCAGGAGCAGCAGGAGGAGTTAGCACTGAGAATTTGGAGGAGTCATTGCGAAGGAAATTCAGCAAGTGTTCGTGTGCCGACGGAGTGCGGAAGTCGCTTTTTCGAGGTAGGAGCAACAAGTATAATTTGTCGTTTACACATCGCGAGTATTGCTTTGTGTGGTTGTTTTTGCAGGAAACCTCCCTCACAGGAAGTACGGCTTTGCGCCTAAGTCCCTTGGGAAAGTTCGGCCTTGTGCCTAAGCCCTTTACGGGAAAGAACGACCTTCGGGTCTAAGATTACATAACGGAGGGGTTTCCTCGGGTTCTTGTCACAAAACGGGAGCGTACACGAGCACTTAGAAATCTGAAAAATATAATACTTTGCAAACATGAGAGAAGAGAGAAGATCGACACAGTATTGGGGACCAGAAGATGGGATGGTCCCCCCCGTTAAGAGTATTCTTTATTCAGGGAGAATTCTTATACAAGCACGAGAACCCGAGGAAACCCCTCCGTTCTGTAATCTTAGACCCGAAGGTCGTGCTTTCTCGTAAAGGGCTTGGGCACAAGGCCGTTCCTTCCCGTAAGGGACTTAGGCGCGAAGCCGTACTTTCTCGTAAGGGACTTAGGCGTGAAGCCGTACTGCCCGTGAGGGGCTTTCCCGTAAGACGGGAGATTCCTGCAAAACAAACCACACAAAGCAACAATTCTCAATGCGTATCAACACCTTATACTTGTCGCTCCTTGCTCGGAAAAGCGACCTCCGTACTCAGTCGTCACACGAACACTTGTAATTTCCGTCGCCAACCTCTGCTCCAGAATCCCAGCGCTAGCTTCCTCTGCTGCTTCCGGCGTGTTAAAATTGGAACGCTGGCTACTACTTTATAGGGCCTGGCACCCGGCGGGAATAGAGTCGAAAAGCAAGACCTTGGCGCCCCCCTAGAGAGAGGAGAGAGAGAGATCGTTGATTCAGCCCCCTGCGTAGCTTTTTAGCGCTGGCTTTTTTTTTTAAAGAAGAGCCTTGCTTTATTTTATTAATAAAAGGGCTGGTCACTTAAAATTGACCGGCCACTTTATAAAATAAAGTGTGAACCTGTTAAAACTTTAAAAACTCACTCAGTTAGTGAAAACAATGCTACACGTACACATTCCAGGCGTCCTCGGGTGCAAGACACGGCACAGATGCAATGCAGACACAGACTCCTTGCAGGAAAACATCTGCCCTCCTGCGAATGTTCCTGCTTTTCGTAAAAAGCTTCATTGAACCCATCTTTATTCTTGTGCTTGCGTTCTTACGCGTATTTTCTTACTCAGTTCGGATTTCCTCCTTAGCCTACGGAATGTCCCCTTACTGATGCACCCGTCACCCATCATGTGACGCATCAGGGGCACTCGTAACCCGGCCCTTTCCACCGAACTTACGGAAACTCCTTCGCGATGTTTACCGTCACCATCAAATGACACATCAGAGTTGTCCGTTCTTGATGGCAGTTCCTGTAGCTACAATCTTTTAACAGTTCTTAGTGCACAGAATAAAATATCCTAAAAAAGAGATTAATCACTAAAAATAAGAAAATAGTTCAATTAGCAACATCCCTCTGGCTTCTAAACAGTTGACCTCAACTGTAGTGCTTGGACATATACCTCCAGTATCTTGGGATGAGTTGCTAATTCCTCCTGCGTCATCCACTGAGCATCTAGATTCGAATAGTTCTTAAACTTAACCAAATACTTCTGTGTTATTTTTCCGGACTTGAGGGGCCGCTCCTGATGACTTACTATCTGTTCTGGTTGGAGTATTTCTTCTGTTTCCTCAACCTCAGGAGGTTCCTCAGCACTAAGCTGGCTCGGAGGCGGTCCCACGTACGGCTGGAGTAAACTGACATGGAAAGCATTATGGATCCTCCAATTAGGTGGTAGCTCTAATCGGAAGGTGACATCATTCACTTGCTCAGTGATCTTAAACGGCCCATAATAACGGGTAGAAAGTTTTACCACCTTCCCCTAATGAGATGCTTGTTTCTTAAGTCTTGCCTTCTCAAACTTGAGTAAGACTAACTGTCCGACTGTTAAGTCTAGATTCCTCCTGTGCTTGTCTGCAGCTTTCTTATGTTTTTCCTGAGAGCGTAGAATAGCTCTCCTAACTTGCCCGTAGGCTGTGTCCACATCCCTGACAAATTCATCTGTTGCGAAGATATTATCCTTAGTTAAAAGGATCGGTGGAAGCAAAGGCTTACCATAGAGAATCTCAAAAGGTGCTTTCCCCGTCGATGAGTGTATAGTATTGTTATACGCATACTCGACAAGAGGCAAATATTTATCCCAGTCAGATTGCCGGTCTGACACATAAGCTTTTAACATATCCAATACTGTGGAATTGGCTATCTCACTTTGCCCGTCCGTTTGAGGATGGTAGGCAGATGAAAAATTCAGCTTCGTACCAAGATTATCCATCAAGGCACGCCAAAAATTTCCTGTCATGCGAGGATCTCGATCACTCACAATAGACTTAGGCATTCCATGATGCTTAAAGATCTGTGCCAGGAAGACCCTAGCCATATGATCTGCTTTGATCGTTTTCTTGACTGGTATAAAGTGTGCTTGCTTGCTAAACCTGTCTTCAATGGTCCAGATCGCGTCATTTCCAGTCTGAGTTCTAGCGAGGTCCGTGATAAAGTCCATGGCAATATTTTCTCAAGGTTCAATAGGCACAGACAATGGTTGTAGCAACCCAGTCGTCTTATGCCGATCATACTTCACTTTTTGGCAAACCAAGCATTCCTTGACATACTTATCAATGTCTGCTTTAAGGCTAGGCCAAAAGAAATATCTTTCCATTGCTAAGGTCGTAGGGAGAATACCCCGATGACCCGCATAAGGCGAAGCGTGTGCTTCATCCATGATCTTCTTTCTTAATGGTTCCGCCACACATATGGCCTGATGATCTTCTTTCTTAATGGTTCCGCCACACATATGGCCTATTTCTTAATGGAATAGGGAAACTCATTCTCTCCACGATGTAGCTTTCCCCAAACGGTGGAGAAGTCTGGATCATTCGGATACAAATCCGGTAGTGCTTCTAATTCTTGGTGATACACCGAAGTGATAGCGTTCACCCTTGGCCGCCTAGACAATGCGTCCGCGACCACATTCTTACTCCCAGCCGTGTGAAGGATCTGGAAGTGAAACATAGACAAAAAGTTTGCCCATCTCATCTACTTCTCAGATAGTTTCCTTTGCGTAAGAAAATACCGCAAACTCTGGTGATCAGTCTTCATCACAAAATCCGCTCCTAGAAGATAGTGTTTCCAGTTGGATAAGGCGTGAATCACAGCCGTAAGTTCCTTTTCGTAGATTGATGCATGCAACTCTGCATCCTTAAGCTGTCTGCTTTCGTAGGCCACTGCATGGCCTTCTTGGTTTAACACTGCTCCGATGCAATCGCCAGAAGCATCGCAATGAACCTCAAATGGTTTCGTTAAGTGAGGCTGTCACCAGCGTGTGACTACTATCTATCCTTTTTGTTGATTTCTTTCTTATTATCTATTTACTTTCACTTTTTGGAAACACCCCTCGGGAAATCTAACTGCCCTGCATTGCATAGCTAGTGTGGAACTGTCCAGAGGGAGTCCAGGCCTGAGGGCAAGAGAGCACTAAGGTTGGACAAGGACTATGGTTAGCCAAGTGGGGTCATTGACTAGCCAAAGTGGAATCCTTTGCTACAGAGGCTACATTTCAGTTTTGGATGTGGCCACAGTGTACAAAGAGGGTCGGATGACCTAGAAAGATATAATGGCAGCATCTCCTAAAATTTAGGGAACTGCTATTTTGGGACCTGAAAATGTCTTCGCGTCATTACGTGCAGTTTGACATGGGGATCATTTTGTTACTCTGTGGCCAAGTCAACAGAGGCTGCAGGTGAGATATTTTTAGACCCGAGGGTCTAAAGCGGGAAAATGCACAAATGAGTGACACTTGGCACTCTGAGGCCAGTTTACTACTTATAGAGAAGGCAAAAACGTGATTTATAGCTGGGAGGCTCATTTTGCAAGTCTCTGTCACAGGTTAAGAGCTATGGAGTGCTTGCTTTCCCTCTTATGCACAGTGCGGTGCCAGGAGTGATGCCCTGCACGCTACGCACTGCCCTCTCTCTCCCCTTTGGCAGTATGTTATGCCCCTCTAGTGGGCTCTTCATTTGACCAATGTACAGTTGTGTGGGTTCATGCGCGATTGCCGAGGCAAGAGCCTCTTGCACAGGTACTGGATTAGCTAGCGGCTAATCCCCCCGCAGGTACAGGTGAATTCGGAGAGGTTTCACGCCAGAAATCTCGTCCGATTCAAAGGGCAAGTAGCCCTACAGGTGCGGGAGCTCGAGGACTTGCTAGGGATGCGACCGGCACGCGAAACGGAGCCCGAAACAGTGAATTACAGCCTGCTGTGTATTTTTGCAGGTTTAGGGTTTTGGCCCTAAACGGACCCTAATACCCCCAGGAGGTTCGGGGACGCAAGGGGACCGCTGTACAGGCGATCTGGCGTATTTTCAGGGCTGAAAACAGAGAATTCAGCGTGCTGCAGATTCTCGCCAGGTTTTGCAAAGTGCCCGTAGGCGTCGGGAAAGTCAGTCAATGCGTGGGAATACTGACCGTGAAGGGTTCTAGTACAGTTATGCTGCCGAAATCAGGCTGGAACAGTGGAAATTCAGCCGAGTTTGTGCGGGGCAGCTTGTAGGGAACCACAACGTTTATTCCCTCTTTTGAACAATAAAGAAATACCGAAAGGGGCGCCTAAGTTAGGGGCCAATCTGGTGTCCGTCTACTCATACAGGTGCAATCTAGCAGCCTGTATCCCTCTCCCCTTTGTTGTGTCTTGAAAGTACAGGTAAAATAGACGACTAATAATGGGTGAAAGCTAAATCAAGGTTTAAAGTAAAGTCTACCGCCCTTTTTGGATTGAACAGGCCGGTTTCATGGTTCCATCGACGGGACTAAATCACTTTTTCCCATAGAAGTGAGCCTTGGGCAGTTTTCGGCTTGAAGACACAGGGGATCATAGACGAGACACAGGGAATTGTAATTATGGCTGACAAACCAGATGATGTGACTGAAGAGGTTTGCTCTTCACAGGGTCAACAGACACATGAAGTGGGTGAGTCCTCAAGACCACCACAGACTGATGATGATATATTCAGGACCCAGTTGGCTACTGCTGTGGCTATGTTCACACAAGTAATGCAGAACCCAAGGTTTTTAGCCTTTCTGCAACCTCCTGTTCCGTCTCAGCAAGTTGGGTCACTGGATCATATTCAAAAGCCTGTTAAGGCTCGAGCACAGGTGATTCATACCGCACAGTCAATGGAAACACCTGTACACTTGACGGAGAACATGCAGTCTCCACAACCTGTGCCTAAGGTGCAAGAACAGGTGGCTGAGATGCCAGTTTTTCAAGCTGTACCAGTTCAGCCCGCCACCTTTCAGCAGCCTATAGCTGGTTCTAATGGGCAGGGAAGCAACTTACAGGCTATGCAACAGGTCTTCCCACCACCTTCAGTACACCCTGGCTATTTTGGAGGTGGATCGGTATTTCAGAGCATGGCTGGTCATGCACCTGGAAATCAGTTTTATACGCCAGGAACAGTGTTTGGGGGTGCTCAAACGATGATGCCTAACCCCATGTACAGTGTCATGGGTATGCAACCAGGGTTTCAAAGCACTCAGGGACAATTTGGGATGCCACAAGCAAATTTTGGTATGGCTGGAATTACAAATCAGCAGCCAAATATGGCATTTCCAGGTCAAGTTAATAGCGGCCAAGGAACACAGATGAACCCTAATAGTGTTCCCATGTTTCAGTCACTTCCATATGACAATTTAACGCCGCTGGAGAGGCCAACTCCATACAAAGAAGGTGGCAAAGGTGTGTCATTCACAACCTTTACAGGGTTTGATGACAGGAAGAAGGCTCTTTCATTCCTCCAGCAGTTTGACAAGGCCTATGCAGGGGGAAACTTTACAGAGGCTTCAAAGGTCCGCAAGGCAGCCACTTTCTTGACAGGGAATGCGGGACAATGGTGGACAACTTTATTGCTTCAAGGGCAAGCTCCGTCCACATGGATTTACTTCAAGCAGATTTTTGCAGCAGCATGGTTATCTGATGATTTCGAAGCAGATGTCATGACAGAATGGCACCAGCTAAATGCTGCCACTTGCAGAAATCTGGATGATTACAATCGGAAGTTTTGGAAAGCTCTACTTCCAGTAACTTCCTATAGGTTTGTGCCATTGACAGAACAGATTGAAAAATACTGTTGTGGCCTACCTAAAGGATTGAGAAAGTACTGTACGAAGACAAAAGTCACTACTTTGACGCAGCTCATCGAGGTAGCAAACACTGGCAATGGTTTGCTCAAGGGAGAAGATTGTGAATTTAACACTGGCGTCAAGGCAGGATCAGGCAAGAAAAATTCAGCCAAGAAGCACGTTCCCAATGAGGCTCCTAAAGGGACTCAGGAGTCGGCCAACGCAGGGAAAGACAAAGCTACGGCTGAATCAGAAAAAGGACCCGCAAAGAAATGGAAAAGACGTTTTCCTCGCAAGTCAGAAGAGCAAAAGAAGGTCCTGAGGACAGAGAACAAATGCTTTATATGTGAGCAGCCTGGCCACATTGCTTACAACTGTCCTACAAAGAAAAGGCCAGCTGATTCTGAAGACAAGGAGGACAGGAAGGGAAAGAAGCCCATGGCTGGTCTAGTGCCAGATATGGTGGGCGACAAGCCAAATTCAGATGCAAGTGAGCTTTGCAGAGCATGGGGAAAGGTTAGGGATCAAACAGTGCTTATCTTCTTTGATCCAGGTGCCAAAGCCAACTTTATTTCCCCAGAATTGGCTTCAAAGTTGGGAATCAGACCTGAAGAGATGGGGTATACAGCAGAGGCAGGTTTGGCATGTCCTGGCCATACAGAGGCTGTGACACCCATCATTGGAAAGTTGCGTCTACATATCCAGTCCTATGTAGATGCTGAAGAATTTTACATCATGCCACTGGACGGATGTGATGTGTTGTTAGGTATTCCTTGGTTATTTCGTGTACAGGGAATCATGGATGCCTACAACAAAAAGATCACTGTACAGAGCAGGGGAAAGACTCACATTCTGGATGTAAAGCTTAAAGGGGAGTCTATTCCTACTGTATCAGCTTCTGCTATTACTTCTGTAATGAAAAAGCATCTTTCTGCGTACTTGGTTTTTGCACGTGAAGTGTCAGATTGTGATGAATCAAATTTATCTGTGCTAGATAAAGAAAGGTCAATGTTTTTACAACATTATAGTGACTGTTTTTCCGATTCATTACCGTCTCAATTACCGCCAGAGAGACCCGAGGACCATGCGATAGATTTGGTGCCAGGCTGTAGCCCACCAAATAAGCCTCCGTACAGGGTTAGTGCGGCTCAGCAGAAAGAGATAATGGGCCAAGTACAGGAGCTGTTAGAAAAAGGGCTGATTCAGCCCAGTTCATCTCCATTCTGTTCTCCAGTATTGTTGGTGCAGAAAAAAGATGGCTCATGGCGTATGTGCATCGACTACCGTGCACTGAACAAGAATACCATCAAGAATAGGTTCCCTATACCTAGAATTGATGATATTATGGACAAATTAGAAGGAGCAGCTATGTTTAGCAGGATAGATCTAAAGAGTGGGTATCATCAGATCCGCATTAGATCAGAGGATGTGCACAAGACTGCTTTTAGAACAACGTTTGGCCTTTACGAATTTTTAGTGATGCCCTTTGGTCTCACAAATGCTCCTGCTACGTTTAATAGGATGATGGACAGAATTTTCCGTCCACACCAGCAGTTTGTTGGTACGTTCTTTGATGACATGATAGTCTATTCAAAGAATGAAGAGGAGCATAGGCATCACTTGGCCATTGTGTTCAAAGAGCTACGCAGTCATAGGTTGCTCATCAATGCAAAGAAAAGTGAGTTTTTTCTGGAAGAGATTCACTTTCTGGGACACATTGTCTCAAAGGATGGTGTCAGAATGGATCCTGCAAAAGTCGAAGCGATCAAGTCATGGCCAAATTTGAAGACGGTGCATGATGTCCGAAGCTTCTTGGGACTATGCTCCTATTACAGAAGGTTTATCCGAAATTTCGCTGAGATTGCTTCACCTTTACATGCTCTTCAAAAGAAGGCAGTCACCTTTAGATGGACACAAAAAGAGATTTTAGCTTTTAATCTCTTAAAGGAAAAGATGACTTCGGATCCAGTCATTGTGTTGCCAGATCTTAGGAAGTCATTTGTGGTCCAGTGTGATGCCTGCGGTAGTAGCATTGGTGCTGTGCTAATGCAAGATGGCAGGGTAGTAGCCTATGAGAGCAGAATTTTGCAAGGGCCAGAGATGACCATGCAGGTCTATGAGAAAGAGTTACTGGCTGTGATTCATGCGCTCTTAAGTTGGAAACACTACCTGCTAGGTGCAGACTTTGTTGTCCAAACGGACCATCAGACCTTGCGATACTTCTTGACACAGACAAAGTTATCTGAGAAGCATATGCGATGGGCAAATATCTTGTCCATGTTCCATTTTCAGATTGTGCATGTGGAAGGCAAGAAGAACGTTGTGGCTGATGCCTTGTCAAGAAAGCCACAAATTTCAGCTGTGTCGATTCCTTATCATCATGAACTTGATGATATGAGAGAACAGTATGCAAATGATGAAGATTTTGCAAGGGTCTTCGAGCAACTAATGGATGGACAACGTCATGAACACTATCTTCTTAAAGACGGGTTCATGATGATGCATGGCAGATTGTGTGTCACAAAGCCATTGCGACGCAAAGTTATGGAAGAGAGTCATGTCCCACCGTATGCAGGGCATCGTGGTATCGATGCTACAGTGAAAGCGGTTGAGACATTCTTCTATTGGCCTACATTGAGAAGGGATGTGGATGCCTTTGTGCGAGAATGCCTAATATGCCAAAAGGTCAAGTTTGACAGGCAAAAGGCACCAGGGTTATTGCAACCACTACCTATTCCAGATAAACCATGGGAAAGTATTGCTATGGATTTTATCTTTGATCTTCCGAGAACGCAGACAGGAAATGATGGTATTTGGACCATTATTTGCAGATTCAGCAAACAGGCTCATTTTATTCCTGTCAGGAAGAAGATAAAGCCAGATCAGATGGCACGCTTGTTTATGAGCAATATTTTCAAGTATCATGGCATGCCACAGTCGATTATTAGCGACCGTGATCCACGCATGACTAGTTTGTTCTGGAAAGGCTTGTTTGAGAATATGGGTACCACGCTCAAATTCTCTTCGTCATTTCATCCTCAAACAGATGGGCAGTCAGAAGAGGCAAATTCTACTGTCCTAGATCTGCTGAAGTGCTATGTGTCAGAGCATAAAGGAAAGTGGGAGCAGTATTTGCCATTGGTGGAGTATGCATACAATAATACAGTGCATTCATCAACTGGCAAGGCACCTTTTGAGATAGTTGAAGGTGGCAAGAAAATTCCTCCCATACTGCATACAAAGGATAAGATATTTGAAGCAGATAAGTATGTTCAAGACATGGATGAAATGTACAAGAAGGTCAAAGTGGCCTTAGAAAGAACTCAGGCAAAGCAAAAGAAAGCAGCTGATCGTCACCGTCGTGAAGTGGTATATTCACTTGGTGATTGGGTGCTTCTACGGTTTGAAAAGGCAAGGTTAAAGAAGATGAAGGGCAAGGAAAGACTGTTTCCAAAGCTCAGCATGCGTTACTATGGGCCTTTTCAAGTGTGCGACATAATCAGTGATGTTGTATATAGGCTGAAATTGCCTGACAGTTGGAAGATTCACAATGCGTTTCATGTGAGTCTTCTCAGACCCTATGTGGGTGATGTGCCAGAAGATATGCCAGCTGAAGATCAGCCGGAAGTCGAGGAACTTGACGAGATCTTGGTCCCTGAACAGATTTTGGCACACAAAGAAAGGAAAGTGAAAGGCAAGGTTGCTAGGCGTTACTTGGTAAAGTTCAGAAACTATCCACCAATGGATGCTAAGTGGATAGAAGAAGGTGAACTTGCAGAGTCACCAACTGTGTTATCACTTTACCTGGAAGCCTTCGATTTGCAACCTACCTTGACCCCTTGAGTTTCAAAGCTAAATGGATTGTCAGTGTGACAATGGCTTCTGAAACAAATGATGTACATGGTATTTAAAGTGAGCTCAAATGAAATACCTGTTACATGAATGTTAGAGCTGTACAGATTGTCAGTTTGGCAATTGCTCTTATGGAATGTCCAAAAGTTTGGTTAGTGCTATAGAAGTGAGTATTTCTTGTCAGTTTGTCAAGGATACAATGATTGCTTCTATTCAGGAGTACATGTGTAACTGCATTCTTAAACTGTCGGTTTGGGTATGCTCGAAAGTGTTACGGGATCCAACGTGTACTATAAGACAGTGGCAAAATGTGCAGCTACCATTTTGTCATTGGAAAGTTAGTGACTCAAAGCAATGGCAGAGTGTGCAGCTACCACTATGTCATTGGGACAGGGTTCACACGCAGGCAATACATGAGTCGACGAGGTGTTGAATACACCAGGGTTGACAATGAGCATGTATGTGTCGTATATGTGTCGACAGGTGTTGAATACATCAGTGTTGACAGTAAGCATGTACGACATAGATGCAAACGAGGACGTTTGAGATTTCAAGAGGGGGGTATGTCACCAGCGTGTGACTACTATCTATCCTTTTTGTTGATTTCTTTCTTATTATCTATTTACTTTCACTTTTTGGAAACACCCCTCGGGAAATCTAACTGCCCTGCATTGCATAGCTAGTGTGGAACTGTCCAGAGGGAGTCCAGGCCTGAGGGCAAGAGAGCACTAAGGTTGGACAAGGACTATGGTTAGCCAAGTGGGGTCATTGACTAGCCAAAGTGGAATCCTTTGCTACAGAGGCTACATTTCAGTTTTGGATGTGGCCACAGTGTACAAAGAGGGTCGGATGACCTAGAAAGATATAATGGCAGCATCTCCTAAAATTTAGGGAACTGCTATTTTGGGACCTGAAAATGTCTTCGCGTCATTACGTGCAGTTTGACATGGGGATCATTTTGTTACTCTGTGGCCAAGTCAACAGAGGCTGCAGGTGAGATATTTTTAGACCCGAGGGTCTAAAGCGGGAAAATGCACAAATGAGTGACACTTGGCACTCTGAGGCCAGTTTACTACTTATAGAGAAGGCAAAAACGTGATTTATAGCTGGGAGGCTCATTTTGCAAGTCTCTGTCACAGGTTAAGAGCTATGGAGTGCTTGCTTTCCCTCTTATGCACAGTGCGGTGCCAGGAGTGATGCCCTGCACGCTACGCACTGCCCTCTCTCTCCCCTTTGGCAGTATGTTATGCCCCTCTAGTGGGCTCTTCATTTGACCAATGTACAGTTGTGTGGGTTCATGCGCGATTGCCGAGGCAAGAGCCTCTTGCACAGGTACTGGATTAGCTAGCGGCTAATCCCCCCGCAGGTACAGGTGAATTCGGAGAGGTTTCACGCCAGAAATCTCGTCCGATTCAAAGGGCAAGTAGCCCTACAGGTGCGGGAGCTCGAGGACTTGCTAGGGATGCGACCGGCACGCGAAACGGAGCCCGAAACAGTGAATTACAGCCTGCTGTGTATTTTTGCAGGTTTAGGGTTTTGGCCCTAAACGGACCCTAATACCCCCAAGAGGTTCGGGGACGCAAGGGGACCGCTGTACAGGCGATCTGGCGTATTTTCAGGGCTGAAAACAGAGAATTCAGCGTGCTGCAGATTCTCGCCAGGTTTTGCAAAGTGCCCGTAGGCGTCGGGAAAGTCAGTCAATGCGTGGGAATACTGACCGTGAAGGGTTCTAGTACAGTTATGCTGCCGAAATCAGGCTGGAACAGTGGAAATTCAGCCGAGTTTGTGCGGGGCAGCTTGTAGGGAACCACAACGTTTATTCCCTCTTTTGAACAATAAAGAAATACCGAAAGGGGCGCCTAAGTTAGGGGCCAATCTGGTGTCCGTCTACTCATACAGGTGCAATCTAGCAGCCTGTATCCCTCTCCCCTTTGTTGTGTCTTGAAAGTACAGGTAAAATAGACGACTAATAATGGGTGAAAGCTAAATCAAGGTTTAAAGTAAAGTCTACCGCCCTTTTTGGATTGAACAGGCCGGTTTCAGAGGCACTATCAAAATAGGTCCATGGCTTAGCAAGTACTTGAGCCGATCAAAAGCTCCTTGTTGTCTCGATCCCCATCTGAAAGGAATCTTCTTCTTTGTCAAATCATGAAGTGGTCCTGCTACATGAGCAAATCCTCGGACAAACCTTCGATAATACGAACATAATCCCAGGAAGCTACGTACATCATGTACCGTAGTGGGAATAGGCCAATCTTCTACCACTCGGATCTTGGCAGGATCCATACTCACTTGATTGTGAGAGACTATATGGCCGAGATAGTGTATCTCTGAGAAAGAACTCGCTCTTCTTTGCATTCACATGCAACTCATGCTTTCGCAATTCTTGAAACACTAAGTCCAAGTGCTTCCGATGTTCCTCTTCTGACTTAGAGAAGATGAGTATGTCGTCAAAGAATACTCCCGTAAAAGCTCGATACGGGCTGAAAATGCGGTCCATCATGCGATTGAACGTCGCAGGAGCATTGGTTAAGCCGAAAGGCATTACCAAAAATTCATATAGTCCAAAGGTTGTGCGGAAAGCAGTCTTATGGACATCCTCAGGGGCGATCCGTGTCTGATGATACCCACTCTTTAAGTCTATGCGACTAAAGACACTTGCACGCTGCAACTTATCAAGTATATCATCAATCTGAGGGATCGGAAAGCGATTCTTGATCGTGATCTTGTCTAAAGACCTATAGTCTATGCACATTCGAAACGTGCCATCTTTCTTCTGCACCAGTAGAACTGGAGAGCAGGAGGGTGAAGCACTTGGCCGTACTAACCCTTTCTCTAGAAGCTCGTTGACTTGCTTCAGAATTTCCTCTTGCTGAGCAAGACTCACCCGATAAGGGGGTTGATTGGGAGGCGAGCTTCCCGGTATGAGATCTATGCGGTGATTTTCCGGGCGTACCGGAGGGAGTTCATCAGGAAGTGTTTCCGTGAAACAATCTTTGTACTTTTCACTAAATTGAAGACGCTTAATTTCCAGACTAGAGAGAGAGTCCCTACTAGGTTTATCCTTCTCACGTGCAAAAATCAAGTAAGCAGAAACACACTTCTTCATTTCTTTCTTAATGGAGATATGGCTTACAATTGGGAATTGCCAATCTCCTACATCAGTATGAATCTTTATTTTCTTACCCCCATGATCAAAAGTGAGGGTCTTTCCCACATAATCGGGAATAGGTGTCATGTGGAAGTGCCATGGCATACCCAAGATGATATCACATCCCTCGATGGGTGCCATCAAAAATGATTCGCGGTCCTTGTACTCGCCAATCCGAAGATTGAGCTGTCCTTGCACGGGAGTTGCATTGGTTGTCAACCCCTCGAATGCCGATCCGGATGTAACCGGTGTGCCAAGCTGAGCTGGTGTGAGGCACAAACGTTCCACAGTATCTAGGGAGATGAAGTTATCCGTGGATCCTGGATCATAAAGAATCAGTACTCGTTGGTTGTTCAAAGACCCCCAGCCCTTCAGAAGTTGACGCTTGCCTTTCTCCGTTTCTGTGTTTCCTTGAACATCTGGAATTGAGTTCGAGCTTGGCGGTGCGGGGTCCTTCCTTGCTTTCTCTTGCCTCGTAGAGGCTTGTTCTTGTCATTGTTGCTTTAGCGGGCAATCCGGTTTCATATGTCCTTTCTCGCCACAGTAGAAGCATCTTCCTTCCTCTCTGAAAGTTTGAAGTTGAGTAGGAGAAAGATACTTAGTTCGCTTGCCATTGCCCTCTGGCTTCTTAGAGTGATCATCGTCCCTAGATGAAGGACGTTTTCTTCCTTGGCCCCCTTGGTCATCGTAGACCCCTCTTTGTCTTGCACGGTAAGTGCTATGCTCCATTTTTCTGGGCGTCCCATTTGAGTGCAAATCCTCAGCAATGATTGCTGACTCCATCATCCTCTGAAGAGTATCATGCGGATACACTTTCATACTCTTTCGAAGCTGCGGTTGAAGACCCGCTTCGAACTTTCGTTTCTTTTCCTCGTCGGCAATCTTCATGAAGGGAGTGACCTTCAGAAGAACCGATCAATACTTGTCCACATAAGTCGTTACTCTTTCATGTTCCTTCTGGGCAAGGCAGTCCCATTCCTTCTGTATGTCCTGCTCGAAGTCAGGTGGAAGAAATTGTTCATAAAATTCAGATTTGAAGCTCTCCCAAGTTCTGGCCTCAGAACCTTCCAGAATCTTGGCTAACCACCAATTACTTGCCGTTTCCTTGAGGTGCATCCCCACATGGCGTAATTTGGATCTTTCTGTGAAGTGCCCATTGGTAAAGGCGACTTCAAACTGTCTAATGAAGGACAGTGCTTTGGAGATCTCTCTCCGTCCGTTGTAGGTTTCGAACTTGATGTCCTTGTCGCCCGATTTGAAGACTCTCATGCGATGTTGAGACTTGCGACCATGCTTCTTGAATCGAGGCTTATCTTTAGGTTGATGTAGGGTAGTAGTAGTAGCGGCTTCCTTCTTCTGACGAGATGATCGAGAAGTAGAAGTATAATCAGGAGAGTAAGATGGAGATGAGATAGAGATGTCCTTGCTCTCGTCTAGCAAAGAGAGCGCTTTTTCCTGGCCTTTCCTTGGAGTAGGCCGTTCATTCCGATCCGAAGATCCTTTGTGCACCTCGGTACGTTCTTCTTCTCTTTCCTCCTATGGTCTCACGCCAACAGTGTTGTCTGGATGCCTGGCTGCATCGGTTCCATTCGTTTTCTTCATTCCGCCCAAGAGCTTTTGGACATCTGGCAATAGTAAGATTTGTTGCAAATCCGCAAGCTGAGCTTTGCACTTGTTGAAGCTCCTCTTCAACGCTTCTCTCTTGGCCTGACATGGTTCTTCCCGTTCTTCCCGGAATCGTCCTTCTTTACAGAGAAAGAGAGGAGTCCGAGCTCTGATACCACTGTCACAAAACGGGAGCGTACACGAGCAATGGGGGGGGGAAGGGGGGGGCGTAGTGCAGGGGATATAGCAGCAGCGAGCGTCCAGTGAACCACCACTTCATGGACATTCTTCAAATCGGGCCAATCATGAATAGTCTCTATCTTGGCCGGATCCATCTGCACTCCTGGTGTTGACCCAATATGTCCCAAAAGGTGTATCTTTGGTAGGAAAAATTCACTTCTCTTCGCATTAATCACTAACTTGCGATCTCGTAATGCTTGAAAGACTTGAAGCAGATATACTCTATGTTCTGCCTCATCCTTGGAGAAAACAATGATGTCGTCAAAGAAGGTGCCAACAAATAGTCTATACTCTCGAAAAATCCTGTCCATCATTCGGTTAAATGTCGCAGGAGCATCGGTTAAGCTAAAAGGCATCACCAAAAACTCAAATAACCCAAAAGTCATCCGAAAGGTTGTCTTGCAGGCGTCTTTCGGCGCAATTCGGATCTGATGATATCCACTCTTCAAATCAATCCTGCTAAAACAGGAGGATCCGTGTAATTTGTCGAGTATATCATCGATCCTAGGAATCGGAAATCTGTTCTTGATGGTGATTTTGTTGAGAGCTCTATAATCGATGCATATTCTCTAAGATCCGTCTTTCTTCAAAACCAACAACACTGGAGAGCAGTACGGTGAAGTACTAGGTTGGACAAGACCCTTTTCCAAGAGGTCTTTCACTTGGTTCATAATCTCTTCGTTCTGGGCTCGGCTCACACGATAAGGTGGCCGGTTTGGTGGTGTGCTTCCCGGTATCATATCAATAATATGATCCGCAGGACGAGCGTGTGGTAACTCGCCTGACAGGCCCTCTGAAAAAGCAATCGGCATGCGTGTGGAGAAAAATCTTGGCGTTCTTTTGTTCAGGTCAAAACATATTCGACCTTCATCCATCGTTCAGTTCTCTCCCAAAAAGAAAAGTGAGTAAAGAAACTGAAGTTCATCAAGTACAACCTCTGACCCCTTCATTTGTCAAAGTCACTTTCTCGGCCCGATAGTCAACCACGGCGTTGTTGTTGTGGTACCAAGGGATTTCGAGTAGAACATCACAACCTTCTAAGGCAAATACGTAAAACTCCTCGTGCCCTAAACACCCCTGTCATTGCAAACGAAGTTTGCCAATGCTCGGTGTAATGGCAACATCCCGGCCGGGTGCCACTCGAACTACCTCCGCCTGTGGCCCCAGCCTATCGGACGTAATTCCAAATCGAGCCGCCAATTCCAAGTGAAAAGAAGTTGGTCTTGGCTCCTTCAAAAGAGCTTCCCGATCTTTCACTTTGCCCCCAAAAGCGGCAAAGTTTGTACTTTCATTCATTTGATTCGGTTCAGGCCCCACGCAATGTGGTACCAGTTCTGCTTTTTATCTGCCTTTTCTGCCACATCTCTCAATTGTTTGGGAACTTTCTGGCCTTTCTTCATCCTGTTCATTCGGTGCCTTGTTATAGCACTTCGCGGAGATATGCCCAGTTTCCCCGCATTCAAAGCACTTCCCCTCCTTTATGTAGAGAGCCCTCTCTTGAGGACTAAGCTTGGGTCGTGCATCCTTATCTTTGTGTTTTGGGTTGCTCTTTCTCTTTCTACTTTCATTTTTCAAAGTCTGTTCGACTCTGTGTGTCATGATCTCATATGTGAGGTAGGTCAGACTGCCAGAGTGAATGGCAAAACCCGTTTTGCATGACTCATCGACTCCTGAATGAAAGCTGACTTTTGTTCTTAGCAGTGATTTGGGATCTCTGTAGGTAGACCCGAGGTAAACCGCTCAATCTGCTCCTTGAACGAGATCTTAAATGAAGAGGCGGGTAGAAAAGAGCTCCAGAATCTCTCGCAATAAGCGTCCAGTGTATCCTTCTTGGTCATCCGAAGATGGTTCCAAGCAGTTCGTATATCACGTTCATACTCTCAAGTCAGCCAAGAAGAAATAAAAAGCTTTTTAAATTTCAGCCATTTAACTGGCGTTGTCTTGTTCAATAGAAGCATGGACCACCAAGTTCGAGCATTCCCCTTAAAGTAAGAGGCAGCTCTCCGAATCTTAGAGTGCTCTGAGTAACGCCCTCCCGCGGAAGCGATGTCAAACTGCTGTATAAAAGACAAAGCCTTCGAAGCATCTCTATAACCAGAAAACATGTCAAATTTAATCGACTATCCACCTTCCTTGAACTCTCGGACTTTCTTGCTTTTGTCTGCCGGAAAGTCTTACTGGTTGGCTTTGTAAAAATTCTTCTTCTTTGCATAAAAGTTGCTGTCATTAGAGTCTGAACTGTCTGTAGACGAGTCCTCTGTAGAACTGTCACTCACGTGGCGAGATTTAGACTTCTTTGCCTTTTTCTTGCCCTTCTCGAAGCGTTGCTTTTTGCTTCGCTTTTTGCCTTTTCGATCTTCTTCGCTCGAGCCAGATGAGCTAGAACAACTGTCAGAAGAAGAAGAGAAGAAGAACTGGGTACTTCGAACACGCTTCTTCTGCTTTCTTGCCTTTTCAAATGTAGACTGACGACCCAAATAACCTGGGAAGTCAGTGCCTTTCTTCTGCTTTTTGCCGTGCTTTTCAGCTTTGTTCTGTGCGTCAAAAAGCTGAGCAATTCGTGCATCAACCACCTCTTCTAATTCTTGCTCTATGTACATCTTGGGAGTAGGAGGTTTCTTGGGTGGTTCTATGGTCTGTCGCCACTGCGCGTGCATCTCCTCGAAAGAGGTCTTGCTCATATATTTTGCAAATTTTGGATCCTTCGCAAAATTGAGCATCATCTTTGTTGCGTCGCCGATCAATCGTTGACGCTCCATCTCTTCGAGCTCCGCCTAAGTAGGCCGAGGCGGGCCATACTCCTTACTTGAATCTTCGTTGTGATCCCTTTCCGCATCTTCGGATGCACAGGGAGTCGACTGATCCTTGCCTGAAGCCATAGGTGCCGCGGAAAAAAAAATTAGGGATCGGATTTCCCGTAAAAGAGAAATCGGCCGTGCTCTGATACCACTGCAATAGACTTGGGCACTCCAAGTCAAGCATTCTACCGCAACAACACCAAATAACCTCTTCAAAACAGTTCACAGTTCACAATTTATTGGACATTGGCCCGACGGAGTTCCATGCATAGAGATATTGGCCCCTTAGACTGGCGCCCCTTTCGGTATTTCTTTTTGTATTAATCTGTGTTCAAAGTACAAGAGTGCGGGCAGGCGCTCACACTCAAACTCTGCGTCCAGATGCTCTGAGTTGTGAGTGGCCTACCCACATATTTAAAGAGTATAAGGGATGCCAAAAGCAGAGCCCCAAAAGCTGAAAATCAAAAGCCCAAATAAAGCAAAGGCTCTTTCTCTCTCTTGCTTGTAAAAATAAACCAAGTCCCAAAAAGCTGTCCATAATTAGCTTTTAAAAATAAAGCAGAAAAGCTCGCTCTTCCTCCCAACATGCGTAGCCAAAAAGCATGCCAAAATCTGCCGCTGAAACAGCCCGCAAAAAGCACCGCAATCTGGGGACGTCCGTACAGCCTGCCACGTGTCCTGCATTGTGCGATTTTCGGGACTGGCAGCCACATCAGCGTTTTCTTCCGGCTTGTGCAAGGTGTGTGTGTACACACGGGCAGCCACGTCATCACTTTGTGACACATGACACAATATCCGCAAGAGCACAAGAAGGATTCAGCATCAAGCATAGGCATTTCCATTGTGTTGATTGATTTAGATCAGAAAGTCAAGACGTGTGTTTGATGAATGGTTTGGCACTCCATCACTTTGTTCATCTGCATTGCATGCACAATTTTTTTGAAGGAATAGAATTTTTCCAGTCACTTTACATGGAATGGGTATGTTCATGTTTTTGTGTTGGGAGTGGTTTCAGGAATTTTCATCCTCGGAGATTCTTGAAGAAGGTAGCCGCATGACTATAGATGAAGTTGAAGCATTGAAGGAGCCACATAAGACTTTGTGTCGCTTTCGGCGGGGCCCATAGAAGCAAGCGTTGCAGACCTTTATGAAGTTCAAGTATCGCACGACCCACACATCAGAGTGGGCCGGCGAAGAGTCCTTTCGAGGATTCCGGATGCTGTTGGCAATCTTCCTCGACGCCATACAATTCGGCACCAGTACCTCACTTTGAAAAGGAGGGGATGTCACGTGACACATCTATCCCTATGTGCACGTGGACAAGCTACTCCATGACATGGGTTCAGTTCAGTCAGTTAGCCTAGCTTAGGAAGTGATCTTGCACTTTTGTGAGTCTGTTCGCAGACCGTGCATATCCAGACACTTAGAGTAGATGCATATCCTCTGGTTGCTCACAGCATGATCATCAGATTTTAGTCAGAATCCATCAAGAGCATTTTTACAGTGCATAGACCTATTTTTCCTATTTTTGACATTTTTCACTTATTATTTTTAAGTGACTTTTGTTGGGAACTAGGTAGGGCAATTTTGCTAAGATAGTGTATAAGCAAACCTAGTGCTAGCACTATCAGCAGAAGAGGCAGCAGGAGCACTTGCTCAACAGGCACCTTCTCAGCAAGACCCCCAACAAGTGAACCCTAGCGTTTTGCAACAAACAGAACCTAGCGTTTTTGCATGACAAACCAAGTCTAGCTTTTTTCAGCATTGCAGATACTTCAGCATTTTGCATTGCAGATCAGCCCCGGCGATAGCAGATTCTCCCCGCAGAACCCCAAATCAGCCTAGCATTCTTGGATCAGCAGGACTCACAGCGATTTGCAGATTCATGGCGACAAAGTCAGCCTTGGCATCAGCATTTTGCAATTTCAGTAGATAGACTCCGCAGTAGAACCCCCAAACCTCGCAGATCTCACCATCCCGCAGGAGATCCTCGTCGCACGGCCAGATCCCGCGAAGTTTGCAGATTCAGCCCGGAAAACACAGATTTCAGCATCTGCGTTTTCAGCGCGTCGTCGTCGCATCGTCGTCACCGGCATAGAGTCAGAATTCAGTAGATAAAGGTTTGCAGATTTCAGCCATTAGCATTTTCAGATTTCAGCCCGTCTCGTCGTCGTCCTCATCGTCATCGACATCATCGGCAAGTCCAAGCATTGTAGAGATTTGTGCAATCAATAGTAGACCGCTCTCGCCATAGAGAGTGGGGCCTTCGGAGGAGGGTTTGACAACATTCTCGTGTCGTATTCTTCTCTCTCTATCTCTCAGTTTCAGCACCTTTATTGTTAAGTGCAGCGGAATGAATGTTGTATTTTCTCAAGATTAGTGAACTTTATTGCTCAAGGTTCCTTTTAGTTCTTAGAGAGTTTTCCGTCTTTAGGGAGAATGCTATGATCACGAACAAAGTGAGTGGATATTGTGCGTGCAAGTGAATGAGACTGAGAGAAGGAGAGAGAGGAGATACGACACTGAGAGGTTGTAAAACCCTCCTTCGAAGGCCCCACTCTTGTCGGCGAGAGTGGTCTATGTCTTGATTGCACAAAGGTGTACAATGCGTATGCAATGGACTATGCAACTTGGTCTATGCCGATGACGACGATGGTGACGACGATGACGACGACGATGGCTGAAATCTGAGATCTTCTAACTGCTGAATTTCGGGACTGTTTCGGTGGCTGAAAATGACTGTTTTGGCTGTGTTTTTATGGCTGAAAATGGGGAACCATCTGCAACTTTCTTTGGGGGAATCTGCTACTGTTCATAAGGCTGAAAATCTGCGTTTTGCCACTGCTGAAACTGCAGCTTTCCTAGCATTAGTAAATGGGCTGAAAACGCTAGAGAACTGCTGAAGACTTGCTGGCGTTTTTGGATGGAAAACGCTGATGAAGGGGCTGAAATTGCTGGTTTATTGCAGTTCTAAGGGGCCTGAAATCCTTGCCATGTTTAGGTGCTGAAAACGCTGTAGATATGCAACTTGAATGCTGGCATTAGTAAATATGGGGGCTGTTGCTAGTGAAGAGCAAAAACGCCAGGCATGAGGGAGCATAGAGGGCGATGTCTGGCCTTGGAGAACGCCAAAGGAGCGGGTCTTATGGCGATGGCTGTGGTGAGGAAAAACGCCAAGGGAAGCGGGAGGATGGCGAGGATCTACTGCTGGGGGGTACTGCTGAGAAGTTGCCTGTTGAGCGGGAAGCTCCTGCTACCTCTTCTGCCAGAAAGTGCTAACTTGGGTTTGCTTATATACAAACTTAGCAAAATTGCCCTACCTACTTTTGTAGGAAAGTCACTTAAAAATAATAAGTGAAAATCTCAATAAATAGGAAAATAGGTTAAATGCACTGGAAAATTCCCCTAACCGATCCTAATGGATTCTAATGGGAATTCCGATGATCATGCTGTATGCAACCGGAGGATATGCATCTATGCTAAGTGATTGGGCATGCACGGTCTACGAATAGACTCACAAAAGTGCCAGATCACTGCTAATCTAAACTTGACTTGACTTGATTGAACCCTGTTGTGGTGTAGCTTGTCCACGGACACATAGGGTTGGGATGTGTCACGTGACATTTATTCATAGTGTTCACCACTTTGTTTGTATCCATTGCACTCTCTCACTATAGGAACGGAAGGCTCTCCCTTCCATAAGTAAAAGGAACCTTGAACACAGTTCAGAGCACTCATCTTGAGCAAAGTTCAACATTCACTTCCGTTGCAGCTTACATTGGTATCAGAGCTT
The DNA here is from genome assembly GCF_014529385.1 of Adiantum capillus-veneris. Taxonomy (NCBI): domain Eukaryota; kingdom Viridiplantae; phylum Streptophyta; class Polypodiopsida; order Polypodiales; family Pteridaceae; genus Adiantum; species Adiantum capillus-veneris. The sequence continues at coordinate 157,377,378 of NC_140939.1, forward strand.
TGACAGTGTTCTGTATCACTCAAGGAAAGAACCACATAATTTTTTTCCTTGTTGCGGTCGCACGTCACCCAAGTCCACTTGGGCGTGTCGATTCCTAATCGTGTTTTTGAAGAGGGAGAGGAAACCCAAGAAAGAAGGGCTTGTCCAGCCTCCCCTTGTTCTCTTTTTACTCATTAAGAGCGGACCGTGCATTTAGCGGCCGGCCAATCGACGTGAGGTGGGAAAAAGCAACCTTGGTGTGAGCGCAAGGCCGCCAAGGGATGCGCCCACGGAAAAGAGAAGAACTCGGGTGAAGAGAAGATCCTTCTCTAACACAGATTGCAAGCGAAAGAAGAACCTCAAGAACCTCAAGACCCTCAAGAACTCAAGAACCTAAAGAACCCAAGACCCACAAGAACCCAAGTTCCTCGTGAACTTAAGCACCCAAGACTTCAGTGGATGGTCATCGCCCGAAGCGGAATGGATACTTTGCATGAAGGTGATGAGCATGGAGTTGGCGAAGAAGAATTTTCTCCACCAGGAGGTTTTCCTGACCCTCCCCCTTTCCCATCTACGCCAAGGATTGCACTAACTCCTATGGAGGAGTTGGAGCAAATGTTTATGGACATGAAGCTAGAACGCGAAGCAAGAACAACAGAAAGAAAAGCAGAAATTGATCGTAAGTACAAAGAAAGAATGGCAGCTATCGCAGGTGAGCGCGAGCAAGCACGCTTGGAAGCCAGAGTAAGACACTCCGAATTTGATCGTGAGCGCGAAGAAAGAGAAGCATAATTTGATCGCGAGAACAAAGCAAGAAAAGCAATGAACGACCGACACATGAAAGAGATGTTGTGACTCTTTTCTCAAGTACAGGCACAGACGCAAGAGATTCGGGAGAAGGAGACTCTCTCTGTCTCTTCTTCTCCCAAGTATGCCACGCATGATTTGCATAATTATGATAAGCATGATGATTTGAATGAATGATAATGACAAGCATGATGAGCTGCATGAAGATGATGTCATTGTTCACAAGGATGATGTGTTAGTTGATACTTTCTCTAGTGAAGCTAACCTCTTTGTAGAGACGATCAATCAGGAAGCACCGATCTTGGCTCTCGAGTTGAGGTTCAAAGAACCCCCTCAAGAAGAACCGAACTTGGCTCTCGAGCCTCGGTCCATAGACCCCCCCCCCCCCCCCCCCCCCCCCCCCCCCCCCCCCCCAAGAAGTATTATGTGTTTGCATGATTAGTGAGCACACATTGATCGAGTGTTTTATTCCTGATGCTTTTCTGTATTTTAGTCTCCGTCCTTATATGATTCCTTTTCACAGGCATGCCATACTGCACGATGAGCACGATATACTCATGAATGAGCACGGATGTATGCGGATTACTCATGGAAAGTTGAAATGTTTGTATTCAAGGAATTCACATTCCATGTCTCTTCCTTGGCATGACACAGTATCCGAAAGAGCACAAGAAGGATTGAGCATCAAGCATATAGGCATTTGCATTGTGTTTTGCCAGAGTTGATTGATTTAGATCAGAAAGTCAAGACTCGACCCCATTGTTTGCGTGTGTTTGATGAACGATTTGGCACTCCTTCACTTTGTTCATCTGCATTGCGTGCATAATTTTTTCGAAGGAATAGAATTTTTCGAGTCGCTTTACATGGAATGGGTATGTTCATGTTTTTGTGTTGGGAGTGGTTTCATGAATTTTCATCCTCGGAGATTCTTGAAGAAGGTAGCCGCATGACTATAGACGAAGTTGAAGCATTGAAGAAGCCACATAAGAATTTGTCGCTTTCGGCGCGGCCCAAAGAAGCCAGCGTTGCAGACCTTTATGAAGTTCAAGTATTGCACGACCCACACATCATAGTGGGCCGGCGAAGAGTCCTTTCGAGGATTCCGGATGTTGTTGGCGATCTCCCTCGACGCCATACAATTCGGCACGAGTACCTCACTTTAAAAAGGAGGGGATGTCACGTGACACATCTAACCCTATGTGCACGTGGACAAGCTACTTCACGACATGGGTTCAGTTCAGTTAGTTAGCTCCTCTTAGGAAGTGATCTGGCACTTTTGTGAGTCTGTTTGCAGGCCGTGCATGTCCAGACATTTAGAGTAGATGCATATCCTCTAGTTGTACACAGCATGATCATCAGATTTCAGTCAGAACCCATTAGGAGCATTTTAACAGTGCATAGACCTATTTTCCCTATTTTTGACATTTTTCACGTATTATTTTTAAGTGACTTTTGTTGGGAACTAGGTAGGGCAATTTTGCTAAGATAATATATAAGCAAACCTAGCGCTAACACTCTCTGGCAGAATAGGCCGCAGGAGCACTTGCTCAACAGGCACCTTCTCAGCAAGACACCCAACAGGTGATCCCTAGCGTTTTGCAAAAAACAGGACCTAGCGTTTTTGCATGACAAACCAAGCCTAGCGTTTTTCAGCATTGCAGATACTTCAGCATTTTGCATTGCAGATCAGCCCCGGCGATAGTAGTACAGTAGATCAGCCCTAGCGTTAGCAGATTCTCCCCGCAGAACCCCCAATCAGCCTAGCAGTTTTGGATCAGCAGGACTCCCAGCGATTTGCAGATTCATGGCGACAAAGTCAGCCTTGGCATCAGCGTTTTAAAATTTCAGCAGATAGACTCTGCAATAGAACCCCCAAACCTCGTAGATCTCACCTTCCCGCAGTAGATCCTCGCCGCACGGTCAGATCCTGCGAAGTTTGTAGATTCAACCCGGAAAACGCAGATTTCAGCATCTGCGTTTTCAGCACGTCGTCGCCGCATTGTTGTCATCGACATCGTCACCGACATAGAGTCAGAATTCAGCAGATAAAGATTTGCAGATTTCAGCCATTAGCATTTTCAGATTTCAGCCCGTCTCGTCGTCGTCCTCATCGTCGTCGACATCATCGGCAAGTCCAAGCATTGTAGAGATTTGTGCAATCAATAGTAGACCGCTCTCGCCATAGAGAGTGGGGCCTTTGGAGCAGGGTTTGACAACATTTTGGTGTCGTATTCTTCTATCTCTATCTCTCAGTCTCAGCACCTTTATTCATAGTGTTCACCACTTTGTTTGCATCCATTGCACTCTCTCACTAAAGGAACGGAAGGCTCTCCCTTCCATAAGTAAAAGGAACCTGGAGCATAGTTCGGAGCACTCATCTTGAGCAAAGTTCAACATTCACTTCCGTTGCACCTTACATTGGTATCAGAGCTTTGACTGTGTTCTATATCACTCAAGGAAAGAACCACATAATTTTTTTCCTTGTTGCTGTCGCACGTAACCCAAGTCCACTTGGTCGTGTCGATTCCTAATCGTGTTTTTGAAGAGTGACAGGAAACCCAAGAAAGAAGGGCTTGCCCAGCTTCCCCTTGTTCTCTTTTCACTCAGTGAGAGCGGACCGTGCACTTAGCGGCCGGCCAATCGACGTGAGGTGGGAAAAAGCAACCTTGGTGTGAGCGCAAGGCCGCCAAGGGATGCGCTCGCGGAAAAGAGAAGAACTCGGGTGAAGAGAAGATCCTTCTCTAGCAGAGATTGCAAGCGAAAGAAGAACCTCAAGACCCTCAAGAACTCAAGAACCTAAAGAATCCAAGAACCCAAGACCCACAAGAACCTAAGTTCCTCGTGAACTTAAGCACTCAAGACTTCAGTGGATGGTCATCGCCCGAAGAGGAATGGATACTTTGCATGAAGGTGATGAGCATGGAGTTGGTGAAGAAGAATTTTCTCCACCAGGAGGTTTTTCTGACCCCCCTCCTTCCCCATCCACGCCAAGGATTGCACTAACTCCTATGGAGGAGTTGGAGCAGATGTTTATGGACATGAAGCTAGAACGCGAAGCAAGGAAGCTAGAACGCGAAGCAAGAACAGCAGAAAGAAAAGTAGAAATTGATCATAAGTACAAAGAAAGAATGGCAGCTATCGCGCGTGAGCGCGAGCAAGCACGCTTGGAAGCCAAACTAAGACAAGCCGAATTTGATCGTGAGCGCGAAGAAAGAGAAGCAGAATATGATCGCGAGAACAAAGCAAGAAAAGCAATGAACGACCGACACATGAAAGAGATGTTGTGACTCTTTTCTCAAGTGCAAGCACAGATGCAAGAGATTTGGGAGAAGGAGACTCTCCCCGTCTCTTCTTCTCCCAAGCATGCCACGCATGATTTGCATGGTTATGATAACCATGATGATTTGAATGATAATGACAAGCATGATAAATTGCATGATAATGACAAGCATGATGAGTTGCATGAAGATGATGTGGTTGTTCACAAGGATGATGTGTTAGTTGATACTTTCTCTAGTGAAGCTAACCTCATTGCAGAGACGATCAATCAAGAAGCACCGATCTTGGCTCTCGAGTTGAGGTCCAAAGAACCCCCTTAGGAAGAACCGATCTTGGCTCTCGAGCCTCGGTCCATAAACCCACCCGCCCCCTCCCCCCAAGAAGTATTAGAAGAGGCAGCAGAACTTTCTCAACAGGCACCTTCTCAGCAAGACCCCCAACAGGTGAACCCTAGCGTTTTGCAACAAACAGAACCTAGCGGTTTTGCATGAAAAACCAAGCCTAGCATTTTTTAGCATTGCAGATACTTCAGCGTTTTGCATTGCAGATCAGCCCCGACGACAGCAGTACAGCAGATCAGCCCTAGCGTTAGCAGATTCTCCCCGCAGAACCCCATATCATCCCAGTGATTTGCAGATTATCGCGACAAGGTCAGCCTTCGCATTAGCGTTTTGCAATTTCAGCAGATAGACTGCGTAGTAGAACTCCCAAACCTCATAGATCTCACCTTCCCGTAGTAGATCCTCTCCGCACGGTCAGATCCCGCAAAGTTTGCAGATTCAACCTGGAAAACGCACATTTCAGCATCTGCGTTTTCAGCTGAAATCTGCGTTTTCAGCGCGTCGTCGTCACATTGTCGTCATCGACATCGTCACGACATAGAGTCAGAATTCAGCAGATAAAGATTTGCAGCTTTCAGCCATTAGCATTTTCAGATTTCAGCCTGTCTCGTCGTTGTCCTCATCGTTGTCAACATCGTCGGCAAGTCCAAGCATTGTAGAGATTTGTGCAATCAATAGTAGACCGCTTTCGCCATAGAGAGTGGGGCTTTCGGAGGAGGGTTTGACAACATTCTGGTGTCGTATTCTTCTTTCTCTATCTCTCAATCTCGGCACCTTCATTCATAGTGTTCACAACTTTGTTTGTATCCATTGCACTCTCTCACTAAAGGAACGGAAGGCTTTCCCTTCCGTAAGTAAAAGGATTCTTGAGCACAGTTCGGAACACTCATCTTGAGCAAAGTTCAACATTCACTTCCGTTGCACTGTACAAGATTTGCGTCGAATCTTTTCGTTAAGGATAGAGCCACGCACACCATCATATGAAAGATTTGGGTTATTACTCAAAAGAGACCACAAGTGTTTCCCATGAGTCAATGTCATAAGCAAGAAAATGGCTTTCAGCTTGTCATCAAATCCCTGAAGCCCAGTGTCTTGCAACCGATTTAGAATACCTGTGAAGGCACGCAAGTGCTCAGATGTTGACCTAGCCTCATCAAGTTGCGTATTTACCAACTTACGCATCAAATGCACCTGATTAACAGGTGTGGTATTCTCATAAGTGGACTTAAGCTTTTTCCAAATCGCATAAGCCGTGTCCAATCCTTTGATATCCACAAGAATATCATCATTTATAGCTATCTTGATGTAGGCCATAGCCTTTTTGTTCAGCTTAGCCCATTCCTCATCTGACATTTGAGGCTTATTCTCTTCCAAGGCATCCTCACAATCTTTCAAGAAGAGAATACTTTGCTTACCATCTTTCCAAATATCAAAAACCTGACCATCAAATCGTTTGATCGTTTCGGAATCCTTCGGTACTCTAAGCACACCCACATGCCTTCCTAGAGTTTGCGGGGTTGCCAATTCCGATCAGTGTAAAAAGTGTCACGATCTTGTGCCGTCTTTATACTGTCTTTTGCGATCTGAAGCATTTCTTGCATATCAAAGGAATCGGCTTTGCTGACCACATTTTGATCCCCTTGAATCTGGTGGCAATTTGTAATTTGGGCTCATAACCGTACATAAGCATAAACGGGCTATACCCAGTAGCCGAGTGCTTTGTATTGTTATAAGCAAACTCAATCTGTGGGAGATAACGTTCTCAACCATATTGACGTCGAGAGACATTTTCTCGTAGCATGTTCTCCATAGTTTGATTTGTGCGTTCGGTCTGTCCATCAGTTTCAGGATGATTTGAGGACGACATGCACAGACAGGTCTCCAATTTCTGGAAGACCGTTTTCCACAAATTGCCTGTGAATTTTGGATCACGATCGCTGACAATTTCATCGGGCAAACCATATATTTTGTATAAGTGTTCCACAAAAACTTGAGCTAACTCATGGCTTTTACAGTGGAAAGTGTAGGGATAAATCGTGCCATCTTTGTAAGTCGATCGACGACGACTCAAATGGCATCGTGCCCATGGTTGGTTTGAGGTAATCCAACTACAAAATCTATAGAAATGTTGGTCCATTTGCTATTGGGAATTTGCAAAGGTTGTAATAACCCGACGCATTTTTGTTGTTCAGCTTTGTTGAACTTACATTGCGCGCATTCCCACACGTACTTTTCAAAAAAAGCTTTTATGTGCGGCCAATAAAAATACCGGCCAACCAAGGCCAAAGTACGGTGTATATCAGGGTGTCCTGCACTTGATGCATCATGACACTCGAACAAAACTTGCTTGTGGGTATCCTCATCAACGGGCGCACGCACTTTGCCATGCTTGAAAAGTAATCCATTACGAACGAAATACTTCTCCACTACCTTTCTCTCCGTAGCTAGCTTAGCGGCGCCCGGACCGCCATAGCTTTCTGGCCTACGTATTCCCTCTTGGACTCGTTGCCAGATTGCACCAAAGTGACCATCGTTTTGCCAACGCCCTTTAAGAGAAAGATAGAAGTCAATCAAAATTTCAGCAAACAAAAGCGTATTGACCTCCCGAATTCTACTAAGGGCATCGGCTATCATATTGGTAGCACCCTTACGGTAGCGTATCTCAAAGTCGAACTCTTGCGTGAGTTCAGCCCACCTTGCCTTTCGACCACGAAGGTCGGTTCTTTTTTTGCCCCCCTCCCTTTCTCGTACATCTAAAAAATGAAGTCCTTGCTTGATAGTGAGATTTTTCCATTCCTTGAGTATTTCATGTTGCAAGGGATCTTTGTTTTGCAAAATATGGTCCATGTAGGTAGAGAATATGCTAAAAAATGAAAAAATTTGTTAATTGAACTCATAGGATGCAATGTGAAAAACTATCTAGACTTTAAGAAGTAATTGAATACTCACCAAATAATATGTGGTGTCTTTTTCTCCCCAAGCATCTGTGATAGAAATAATTAAAAGCTTTATTGCCTTCTTAAAGTCATCTGCATAAGTAGTTGAGCTAACTTGTTGTCTCAAGACTTTCATAAAATTGTTGAGGTTCTTCTACACTTCCATGTGTTTGTTGGTTACATTTGGTCTACTTTTGACATTGGTTGTTATGACACAGAGATCCTTCCAGCAGTTCCACATAGCGTCGACATGTTTGCCGTCATGGTTGCTCAAAAATCTTCTGGGTTTTACTTCTCCCATTGAAACATCTTGCAAAACATCACCCGTCAGACGTCTAAAAGACAGCTGACTTTTTGGATTTTCAGAGAGTACCGATCATTTGTGGGTTTTCCAAACATTGTGGAAGCATAAATTGCTTATAAATGTGAAAAAGAGCGAGTTTTCTTGCCTGAGAGACATTTCTTGGGACACATTGTCTCAACAGAAAGGGTACAAATGGATCCTGCCAAAAGTGATACTATCCGCGATTGGCCTAACTTTAATAATGTTCATGAAGTTGGAATCTTTCTGGGCTTGTGGTTCATTTGGAAATTTGCAAAGGTAGCTTCGCCTTTGCACTTATTGACTCAGAAAGGAGCTATTTCTCGTGGGGACCGACAAAGGTGCACTTATAGGAGAAATTGACTACTGGACGAGTGTTGGCTTTACCAGACTTGCAAAAGCCATTCGAAGTATATTGTGATGTTTGTGGTTGTAGTCTGGGAGCGGTCTTGATGCAAGAAGGCCATGTGATTGCTTAATGTTTTCAAGGCCAGAATTGGTAGCACAGATTTATGAGAAAGAGCTATTGGAAGTAATCCATGCTCTTACTCAGTGGCGACGTTATCTACTCGGAGCTGATTTCACGGTCTTTACTGATCATCAGAGTCTATGCTACTTCTTGTTGTAGAAGTAGCTTTCAAAAAAGCAGATGCGGTGGGTTAACATCTTGTCATAGTTTCACTTTCAGATTGTCCATGGTCAGGGACAGAAAAACTAGGTGGCAGATGCTTTGTCTCGGAAGCCCCTCGTCTTGGCTATTTCCGTGATCCACCATAGAAGCTTCGAGGATATGGTTGACCAGTACGCCACCGATCCGGATTTTTCCAATGTGTTTACTCGGATACAGAACGGGAAGATAGTGCCAGGATATTCCATACGGGATTGGTACTTGATGAAGAAAACAATGTTGTGTGTTACACAGCCGTTTAGGGAAAAGGTTTTGACTGAGTGCCATCGTCCACCTTTTACAGGTTATCGTGGCATTGATACCACCTTGAAAGGTGTGGAGCATTATTTTCTTAGACCGAGACTCAAGAAGGATGTGTATGACTTTGTTCGCAGTTGTTTCGTATGCCAGAATGTCAAGTTTGAGAGGCATAAGGCACAAGGATTACTACAGCCTTTACCCATTACACCCGCCCCTGGGAAAGTATTGCAATGAATTTCATCTTGGCAGACATAGAATGGGCATGATGGCCTTTGGATGGTCATCAACAGATTCAGTAAGTAGGCCCACTGCTTTGCAATAAAGAAGATAGTTAAGCCCGATCCTTTGGCGAAATTGTTCGAATATATGGCATATCTGAGTCCATTGTTTCTGACAAAGATCCTCGGTCTACTAGATGTTTTGGACGGCAATCTGAGAGAACATTGGTACGTGGTTCATAGTTACCGGGGAACGCCCCCTAGCCCCCGTTCCGGCGTTCCGGGGGGCAGTTCTCTTCTCGAACGTTCCGAAACGTCCCGGAACGTCTGACGTTTCGGGTGGCCAGTGCAAACCGGAACGGCCGTTCCGGAACGTTCCGGAAAGCCCCGGAACGTTCCGGAATTCCCCTGGAACGGCCAATGGCTACAAACAAATTTGGCAAAAATTGAAAAAATTGAAGTAAATGTTTGGGCTTCTTTTTGAAGTGTGCAAGGCCTCAAGGACTCATAAAATGCACCCCCTCCCCCTTTCTCTCCACAAGCTAATCCTCAAGGCTCAAGCTCTCTCCCTCTCACACTCTCAAGATCTCTCCCTCTCAAGACTCTCTTTCTCAAGGCTCAAGGCTTCAAGCTGTCTTCCTCTCCCTCCCACTCTCTCAAATCTCTCCCTCTCCCTCTCACTCTCTCGAGTCTCTCTCTCTCTCTCATCATCTAGTCATAGCAAGGTTGAATGGTCTTCAAAACGAGTTTTTTGTGAGTATTAAAGTCAAAGCACTCTAATACTCCTTGTATTTAAACACAAGGAGCTAAAAAATGCACTATTTGGGTGTTTTTTATACCTCCCGTTCCGCGCCGTACCTGTTCCGGACCCCTAGCCGTTCCCTCGTTCCGCGGGGATCCCGTCGCCGTTCCCGTTCCGCGTTCCGGGTAACTATGACGTGGTTGCAGTTCTCGTCCTCGTTCCACCTGCAGACAAATGGACAATTTGAAATAGTCAATTCAATGGTTTTGAATTTGTTGAAGTCTTCTTCTTCGGATCACAAGACTGAATGAGAAAAGTATTTTCCCTTGGTGGAGTTTGCCTACAACGACACACGGGGAAGGCGCCATTTGAAGTGTTCGAGGGGTGCGAAGAAGCTTCTTCAATTTCTAAGCACCTAAGACAAGATTCTTTTGAAGAAGATTTTTGAAACAAAGTCTAGAAGGCATGGAAGGCCATCTAGCCGTTTAAAGGAGGAGAGCTCGTCCTCTTTTGACAATGACCAGATCAACAAGAAAACCAAGGAGTTCAAGGAAGGTAGTCAGGGCACGACACCCATCGAGCCTTTGAGTTTGTACAACAGTTTGACGTCGCCTTCTCTGGAGAGCGGTTCTTAGAACATTCCAGGGAGCGAAAAGAGGCATCTTACTTTGTTGTTACACAAAGAAACATTTACGACGTGGTTGAAATTCTTTTTCTTTTATGTCAACTTGGATATTAGATGAAAATGCAAGAGATGTCATCACGCCTTGGCATCACTTGAAAATGACTGAGAAAGATACATTGGATGACTACTGCCAGATGTTTTGGGATACGGGTGGAAGATTCTTTTGAAAGACCAAATCATTCTCCTTTATACACCGTTTGTGGGACCTTCCCAGAGACAGACATGCCCGCTTAGCACTTGAGTCCTCTCGACAGTTAGCTTTGCAAGGAGACACGACATGCTGGTATGGAGAGATGACATCATGGTTTGAGCTACATGGATTGAGCATGGACAGACTACCCTTCCCTTCCAGTACTCATTGGATGCCCCCTCTCTGACTCTTACACAGTCCGAGATCACCAGACTCAATTCGCCAGAACATGACTCAGTTGGATACCAGGAGGACTTGATTCATCCGACACAGGAGTTGGGCACGGAGATGGCTTTCTATAGGGAGCATCTTCTCCAGCTCACTCAGGATGGTTTTGTGTTGAGGCCTAGATACATGGACACCACTTATCTCACGGGATTCGTGTGCTATTGGCCAGATACGCACATCTGCACACCAGCTTCGGGTGGAGACTTGCAGATACATTGGAGTGTCAACAGAGGCCTTGACATGTCCCCTATGTCATACGGAGGCTGAGACAGAGTTGCACTGTCACAAAGTGATGATGTGGCGGACAACAGAAACCCTAATTTTTGCTAGAAACCCTAAAATTCCTGCAAACCCTAATTTTTGCCAAAAACCCTAATTTCCGGAAGTAGCGGAAGGCTACTAAAAAAAATTTAATAATGTATATATATATATATTTTTGAAATGATGAGCGACGCGAATTTTGTTTTTTTCTTTATAAAAAAAGAAAAGACTCTCTAAAGAGAGAGAGAGGACTACTGCTTTTGATTTTAAAAGCTTTTGGGGCTCTGCTTTTGGGCATCCCTTGTAACCTTTAAATTAGTGGTGAGGGCCTCACTTCTCAGAGCATCTGGACGCAGAGTCTGAGAGTGAAATCCTAACCACTCTCTTGTACTTTGATGATTTACTAATACAAAAAGAAATACCGAAAGGGGCGCCAGTCTTTGGGGCCAATATCTCTAGGCACGGAACTCCGCCGGGCCAGTGCAAATCTATTGTGATCTGTGAATTTTTTTGAAGTGGTTATTTGGTGCTGTCGCGGTTGATTCTTGACTTGCAGTGTCCAAGTCTGTTACAGTGGTATCAGAGCACGGCCGATTTCTCTTCTACGGGAAATCCGATCCCCGATTTTTTTTTTCCGCTGCACCTATGGCTTCAGGCAATGATCAGTCGACTCCCTCTGCATCTGGAGATGCGGGCTGGGATCACAACGAAGATTCAGGCAGAGAGTATGGCCTGCCTTGGCCTACTTAGGCGGAGCGGCGAGAGATAGAGCGTCGCCAATTGATCGGCGATGCAACAAAGATGATGCTCAATTTTGCCAAGGACCCGAAGATGGCAAAATATATGAACCAGACCTCTTTGGAAGAGGTACAGATGGAGTGGCAGAGAACCACAACACCACTCCCGAAGCCCGCTCTCAAGAAACCTTCTACCTCCAAGAAAATATACGGAGAAGGAACTGGAGAACGTGGTTGATGCACGGATTGCTCAGCTTTTCGACGTGCAAAAGAAGGATAAAAAGCACGGCAAAAAGCAGAAGAAAGGCACTGACTTCCCGGGATATTTGGGTCGTCGGTCGACTTTTGACAAGGCAAAGAAACAGAAGAAGCGTGTTCGATTTGAAGGAGTACCCAGTTCTTCTTCTTCTTCTTCTGACAGTTCTTCTAGCTCTTTAGATTCGAGCGAAGAAGACAGAAAAGGTAAAAAAAGCGAAGCAAGAAACAAAGCTTCGGAAAGGCAAGAAAAAGGCAAAGAAGGCTACATCTCGCCCAGAGACTGATAGTTCTACTGAGGACTCGTCTACAGACAGCTCAGATTCCGACGACGGAAAGTTTTATGCGAACAAGAAGAATTTTTACAAAGCCAACCAATATGACTTTCTTGAAGATAAAAGCAAGAAAGTCCGCGAGTTTAAGGAAGGTGGCCACTCGATCAAGTTTGATACTTTTCAGGATACTCAGATGCTTCGAAGGCTTTGTCTTTTATACAGCAGTTTGACATCGCTTTCGCGGGAGGACGCTATTCAGAGCACTCCAAGATTCGGAGAGCTGCCTCTTACTCTAAGGGGAATGCTCGTACTTGGTGGTCCACGCTTCTATTAAGCAAGACTGTGCCAGTTACATGGCTGAAATTCAAGAGGTTTTTTTATTTCTTCTTGGTTGACTCAAGAGTTTGAGCGAGATATACGAGCTGCTTGGAACCATCTTCGGATGACCAAGAAAGATACAATCAATGCTTATTGTGAAAGATTCTGGAGCTCTTTTCTACCCGCCTCTTCATTCAAGAAGATCTCGTTCAGAGAACAGGTTGAGCGGTTTACCTTGGGTCTACCTACAGAGATCCGAGATCACTGCTTGGAACAGAAGTCAGCTTCTATTCAGGAGTTGATGAGTCATGCGAAGCGGGGCTTTGCCATTCACTCTGGCAGTCTGACCTACCCCATAGATGAGGCCATGACACAACGAGCCGAACTGACTTTTGGGAATGAAAGTAGAAAGAAAAAGAGCAACCCAGAGAAAAAAGGATGCACGACCCAAGCTTACTCCTGAGGAGAGAGCTCGCTTCATCAGAGAGGGGAAGGGCTTTGGATGCGGGGAACAGGGACATATCTTCGCGAAGTGCCCTAAAAAGGCACAAAAAGAACAGCATGATAAAGACGACGACAGGTCTGAGAGTTCGAGAGCAGCTGAGGAACGTGGCAGAAAAGGCAGATAGAAAAACAAAACTGGTACCACATGGCGTGGGACCTGCACCGAATCTAATGAATGAAAGTACAAACTTTGCCGCTTTTGGGGCAAAGTCAAGGATCAAGAATCTCTTTTGAAGGAGCCAAGGCCAACTTCTTTTCACTTGGAATTGGCGGCTCGATTTGGAATTACGCCCAACAGACTGACGCCATAGGCGGAGGTAGTTCGACTGGCACCCGGATGGGATGTTGCCATTACACCGAGCATTGGCAAACTTTGTTTGCAATGACAGGGGTGTTTAGGGCACGCGAGTGACGTTCTACTCGGGATCCTTTGGTACCACAAGAACTACGCCGTGGTTGACTACCGGGCCGAGAAAGCGACTTTGATAAATGAAGGGCTTAGAGATTGTACTTGATGAACTTCAGTTTCTTACTCATTCTTTTGGAAGAGAACTGAACGATGGATAAAGGTTGAATGTGTATCGATTATAGAGCTCTCAACAAATCACCATCAAAAATAGATTTCCGATTCCTAGGATCGATGATATACTCCACAGGTTACAGGGATCCTCGTGCTTTAGCAGGATTGACTTGAAGAGTGGATATCATCAGATCAGGATAGCGCCAGGAGATGTCTACAAGACAGCTTTTCGGACGACTTTTGGGTTATTTGAGTTTTTGGTGATGCCTTTTAGCTTAACCAATGCTCCTGCGACATTTAACCGGATGATGGACAGGATTTTTCGAGAGTACAGGCTATTTGTTGGCACTTTCTTTGACGACATCATTGTTTTCTCCAAGAATGAGGCAGAACACATAGATCATCTGCTTCAAGTCTTTCAGGCATTACGAGATCACACGTTCGTGATTAATGCAAAGAAAAGTGAATTTTTCCTACCAGAGATGCACTTTTTGGGACACATTGTGTCAGCAGCAGGAGTGCAAATGGACCCGGCCAAGATAGAGACTATCCGTGATTGGCCCGATTTGAGGAATGTCCATGAAGTTTGAAGCTTCTTGGGACTGTGTTCGTACTACAGGCGGTTCATACGAAAGTTTGCAGAGGTTGCTTCCCCTTTGCATACCTTGACACAGAAAGGAGTACCTTTTTCGTGGGGACCCACAGAGGTGACTGCCTTCAGACACTGAAAGAGAAATTGACTACGGGACCTATTTTGACTTTGCTGGACTTGCAGAAGTCATTTGAAGTAAATTGTGATGCTTGTGGTTGTAGTCTGGGTGCGGTCTTGATGCAAGAAGGCCATGTCATAGCTTACGAGAGCCGTTTGTTCTCTAGGCCGGAGATGACAACACAGATTTATGAGAAAGAGCTTTTGGCGGTTATCCATGCTCTTACTCAGTGGCGGCATTACCTACTCGGAGCGGATTTTACTGTCTTTACAGACCATCAGAGTTTGGGCTACGTCACAGTAGCAGCTTTGGGAAAAGCAGATGCGGTGGACGAACATCTTGTCATAGTTCCACTTCCAGATTGTCCATGTGCAGGGACAGAAGAATGTGGTGGCAGATGCTTTGTCTCCGAAACTGTTGGTTCTGGCTATTTCCGCGATACATCATAGGAGCTTCGAGGATATGGTCGATCAGTATGCCACAGATACAGATTTTGCAGATATTTTCACACGGATACGGGATGGGGAGACAGTAGTTGGATACTCCCTTCGGGAAGGCTACTTGATGAAAAAGACTATGTTGTGCGTTACACAGCCGTTGAGGGAAAAGGTTATGACTGAATGCCACTGTCCACCTTTACGGGTCACCGCGGCATTGCTACCACCATGAAGGGGGTAGAGAAATACTTCTTTGGGCCGAGACTCAAAAAGGATGTGGAAGAGTTTGTGCACAGTTGCTTGGTATGTCAGAAGGTCAAGTTTGACAGGCATAAGGCACAGGGATTGTTACAGCCTTTACCCATACCCACCCACCCCTGGGAAAGTATTGCAATGGATTTCATTTTTGATCTCCCAAGAACACAGAATGATCACGATGATTTTCCGATTACATGGCACGTCTGAGATGATTGTCTCCGACAGACACCCCAGATTTATGAGTGTTTTGGAAGGCAATTTGGGAGAACATTGGCATGCAGTTGCAGTTCTCGTCATCGTTCCACTTGCAGACTGACGGGCAATTTGAGATTGCCAATTCAGTGATTTTAGATTTATTGAAGTCTTGTATCTCGGATCAGAAGACTCAATTGGAAAAGAACTTACCTTTGGTGGAATTTGCCTACAATAACACGATACACTCTTCGACGGGGAAGATGCCATGTGAGATTGTTGAAAGTGCTGCGAAGGTTCCATCCTTCCTGAGCACGAAAGATTAGATATTGGAAGCGGATGAATATTCGCGAGATTTGGATACGGCTTTTGCCAAGGTTCGCGAGACTTTACAGGAGTCTCAAGAACGACAGAAAAAGGCAGCGGATCGCCATCGTCGCGACTTGAAATTGAAGGAGGATGATTGGGTGCTCTTACTTTTGAGAAGGCACGCCTGCGAAAGAAAAAGGGAAAGGAGAGGCTTTTTCCAAAGCTTAGTATGTGATACTACGGACCTTTCCAGATCACTGACAAGATAAATGATGTCTCCTTCCGATTGGAACTGCCAGATACTTGGAGGATTCATAATGCATTGCATGTGAGTCTCTTGAACCCTGTTAAGGGTGATGTGCCTGATGATGGGGAGCGTGATGAGCAACCCGCAGTGGAAGAAAACGAGGAGATCCTTGTTCCTGAACAGATTTTGGCACATAATGATACGAAGAAAGGTAAAGTCCGAAGGCGGTTCTTGGTTTAGTTTAAGAACTTTCCTGCATTTGATGCGAAGTGGATGGAGGAGGAGGACCTAGCAGATACTCCTCGGATTGTGAAACTTTACCTCGATGCTTTGGTTTAGCATAGTCTACTCCAAACGGAACCCAGAATTAAGCTTGTCCGGAGATCTGGTGCAGTGGGATGCACAAGAGGGGAGTTACTCCACTCCTTTGTCAACAGATGCCTCGATTTTGATACTAAAGTCACTGATGTCTCTTTGAGCTTCAGGGATACTGAGAGCTGACAGTATTCTGCTGGATGACTTTATGAAATGGAATTCCTGATTATGATACTGATTTGTTCTTGACTTCTTGTGAGTGCAAGAACTGATAGACGAAATGACTGCAGCATTTTGGCCTGATTGATCTCGAATAGATATGGTTGCAATAGGGGTTAGACAATCGGACATCGTTGAGGTCCCGATTGGACCTAGATGTGATTGCTAGCTACATTGCCGATAAATCATGGTCTAAGATCCGAATGAATGTTGAATGTCATGTGATGTCCTGTGATGTCTGGTGATGTCCTGTGATGTCGTGTGATGTGACTGTCGATTTTGTACATGTGCTAGATGTGTGTTCCTAGTACGTAGGTACTAACAGTCAGTGTCTGCTAAGACGGTTTATGGCTTTTGTCGGTTTTGCAGGCGTAATCGCGGTCAATTACAATGCTTTCAAGAGGGGGGTATGTCACAAAGTGATGACGTGGCGGACAACAGAAACCCTAATTTCTGCCATAAACCCTAAAATTCTTGCAAACCCTAATTTCTGTCAAAACCCTAATTTCCGAAAATCGCGGAAGACTATTAAGTTTTTTTTTTTTTTTAATAAATGTTTTTGAAATGATGAGCGACGCGAATTTTGCTTTTTTTTATATAAAAAAAGAAAAGACTCTCTAAAGAGAGAGAGAGGACTACTGCTTTTGATTTTAAAAACTTTTGGGGCTCTGCTTTTGGGCATCCCTTGTAACCTTTAAATTAGTGGTGAGGGCCTCACTTCTTAGAGCATCTGGACGCAGAGTCTGAGAGTGAAATCCTAACCACTCTCTTGTACTTTGATGATTGACTAATACAAAAAGAAATACCGAAAGGGGCGCCAGTCTTTGGGGCCAATATCTCTAGGCACGGAACTCCGCCGGGCCAGTGCAAATCTATTGTGATCTGTGAATTGTTTTGAAGTGGTTATTTGGTGCTGTCGCGGTTGATTCTTGACTTGGAGTGTCCAAGTCTGTTACATGCACTATGTATGCCATTGGCCAGTTTATTATGAGATACGAGGTCGTTTCCATTGCTTGTTCAGAGAGGGTTTTGGACCACTTTCTAGAGTCATGGGGTATGAGGATCAAAGATGTCTGGGATTGTTCTTGTTGGAGCTACGAAGACATAGAGAGAGCTTGTTGAGAGGAGAGGCTAGCCAGTCTCAGAGACGGATCACAGACTTCTTTTGTAGAGCGGATATTGTGCAACCGGAGGTGCAGCGACCACAACAAAGCTCATACTCTCATCACACCAGAGGCATGTTGATCAACCGAGCGACTGAGCTCGGGAGATCGAGGCACCTACGGCTGAGGAGGACTACACAGCATCAACGGAGACTACATCAGCGGATTCGGGTCACCCTGGCCCGATATGCACCACTCCCGATCAGACTACTGACCATGGAGGAGATTGATGAGATCCGCCAGTGAGCGATAATGGACTTATTGTGATCCCGATGAGGATTGTATATCATGCTTACTCTTGTATCTACCCTTTTATCACTTCTGTCTCAGCCCTGTATCAGCCTGTATCAGATATTGTAATCCCCCCCCCCCACTAACCATCTGGTAGGTAGGGATTTTATATATTTTTTTCAGCACCCCACTTTTTATCTTTTGTACCCAGGCATTGTACTAGATTCCACCATGTTGTAACTTTGTGGTCTCATAGGTTATTTTGGCCTTTTGAAGACATTAATATAGCATTTCATTTCATTTCATCTCTCTCACAGAGAGAGATCTGTGTAAACTTTTAAGAGATTTGGATGCTTGTCAATCTACTTGTAAGAGACTTGTCATGCTTGTTGTGATTTTTCAAAGTTGACTCCGTTTTCAATTGTCAAGGAAGCCAAAACTCCAGCAAGAGTTACAAGGAATTCTTCTCGTCGCTGTGCTGCATCTACTGAGGTCAGAGCTGCAGAAGTGCCAGTTGCAGAGCCCAATTCTGTTCATAAAAAGGCAAACAAGAGAGTCACCTTTTCACCCGTTTCTGCAAATGGTGAAGTCAGCGGTGCTGATTGTGTGAAGGATGGAGAAAAACAAGCACAGATAGAAAGTAATCACACAAAAGCTGCTGTTGTAAGACAGGTACTATGAAGTCTGTAACCTGAGACTTGATGGTGTTTAAGGAAGTTTCTTAGACACATGACTATGTTTGGTTTACTGCACAGGACATCGCATGTTCCTACTCACATGAGTTGCAGCTGGAGTGCTTAAGTTTTAAAGAGACTCTACAAAATGACTATGTTAATGATGAAAGGGGCCTTTTGAAAAAACCCAGGATAGATGCCGCTGCCTCGCCTTCTGTTTCAAGGAAACTAGAGCCTGATATGCTTTTGGCAACACCTTCTCCAACAAAGGTGAAAGAAGAACCATTGGATTTTCCACTTGTTATCCAGAAGAGAGATGCTGCACGTTCACCTGCGCCACTTCCTGCAAGCATGTCTACACGGCAGCATGAGAAACAAATTGGTAATTCATATATCCATCATGGATGGTGGAGTCTGTAAGGCATGATTATTTGAATCTACTAATGCAAAGATTTTGTGTAAACTTAGTAAGCACCAAGACTTCTTTTATTGTTTTTCAGTCGTATATAACAAGGATAGTGCCAACAAGTTCAGACATAATGAGTCAGAAGATACACTTATAAAAGAGAAGCCCAGGAGGAAAGTGGCTCTCTTAGGTCACATTGAAAAAAGTTCGCAGAGCAAGAAAGAAAATGATTCATTGCAAAGCATTGCTGCTGCATATGGAAGCACGTCTGATGATGACTCTGGAGCTATTGAAAAAATTGCCAGCATGCAACTTGTGCAAAATACCGTACATGCAAAGAACACACGTGCTAGCATTGCTGAAGGAAAAAGAGCAGTGTCACACAATAATCTCACCTTGAGAGGAAGTGAGACTAGTTCGAAACTAGCTGTGACTGTGAAGGAGGAGCCTGCTTGTACATTGTATTCTAATGGGCATCCTGACACCCACAGTCCTAATTGTGAGGACATCTCACGAGGGCAGGAATTAGTCCCTATATCAGTGTCAAATACTCTTACTTGTGAGAGTTTGCCACCATTCTACTACATAAAAAACAGTATCACATTCCAAAATGCATACGTCAATTTTGCGCTAGCTCGAATTGGAGAGGAGGACTGCTGTGCTAAATGCGTTGGTAATTGTCTAGAGAGGTATCCTCCTTGCCACTGCGCGAGAGAAAGTGGTGGAGAGTTTGCATATGACCTAGAGGGTCGATTGCGTCAATCCCTTCTAAGAGAAGCAATTGCTGATAAACGCAATACAGAGTCGTCATCTGCCAGGAACAAATACTGTGACAAGGGTTTATGCTTTTTGAATTCTGAGCAGTGCAAGGGGCACCTGATTCGGAAATTTGTGAAAGAGTGCTGGAGCAAGTGTGGATGTGATATGCAGTGTGGGAATCGTGTGGTTCAAAGGGGTATATGCCGAAAGCTACAGGTGGGCCAAACATTATCTGTATTCTTCACTCTGTGATAGACACACACATGCATAAACTAGGGAGTCCACACATGCCGCATATCCGCTTGCTGTTTGTTTGATGGATGACGTAACCTTCCCATTGATTTCAGGTGTCTTATATTTCCAAAGGAAAAGGTTGGGGGTTGCACACACTCGAAGACTTACCTCCCGGTACCTTCATCTGCGAATATGTTGGTGAGATATTGACAAATGTAGAATTGGACACGAGGAATAAAGCAGGAGACGGGCATAGTGATCATTATCCAACTCTGCTTGATGCCGACTTGAACTCGGAAACTATGCTTAGAGATGAAGAGTTGCTTTGTTTAGATGCAACATATTACGGCAACATTGCACGATTCATCAACCACCGGCAAGTCTCTGAATTACTTATGCTTCTACCATAAAATTAGGAGCAGGGGAGGCTCAAAAATGATAATTAATATCACGAGTTGTCATTTTGCTCTTCGTTTCTGTATACGGAAGAAATGGACAGAGTCCCCTTTCAAGGAAATTTTTATATCATCATATTTCATGCTTTTTCAGGTGCTACGATGCTAATCTTGTTGACATTCCTGTTGAGATAGAGAGCCCAGATCATCATTACTACCATGTATGTATATGCATGGTCAACGAATTTTTGCCATCGATAACTGCTGATCTTGATAACCTTGTCCTCTTTGCCTTTCTGGTTTTGTTAGATAGCCTTCTTCACCACCCGGCCTGTCAAGGCATTGGAGGAGTTGACTTGGGTATGGCCTTAATGCATCGTCTCTATCCTGGTCAAATCTGTGGAAAGGGTTTTGATATCATGTAATAAAGTGGTTTTTGGTGTATGTTGCACAGGACTATTGCATAGATTTTGAGGATGTGATGCATCCAGTCAAAGCATTCAATTGTCTGTGTGATAGCCAGTACTGCCGAGGCAGGCACTACCGACCATGAGAAGGGATGGAAGAGTTCTATTTTCTAACTATATGCTGGACATGCTTTTGATTGTCGGCTGGAGGTTTTGATTGATCATCCACGGTTTGGTTTGCTCTTTCGGTGCCCTAATTGCGCTTCAGTAGTATGTACTAAAGCTCGGCAAATCAAGTGTTGCTCATTACCTCTAACCCAGTTCTTCATGCAAGCAGTTTGTATGGGCTCTGCCTGCACCAAAAGTAACTTCAAACTTGTCTTGCAGGACCCCAGCATTTTTGCTCCAAATTTTGTAAATATCCTGCTGGCAGACTAACTTGACTACAACCTAAGTGTTAGTAGCTTGAGCTGCTTATGTGCAAGAACACTTGGGCATTTTGGCTATGAATGAAGTTTTGTAAGTCTCTCGCACGGCAGGCTAACTTACGTACAATCCTCATTGCATGGTAGCTAGCTTGAGCTTCGATTGTGCATATATTTTCTCTCTTTCCCCCCCCTCCCCCCCCTTCTCTCTCTCTCTCTCCTACGACGTTAAAATTCTCTTCTCCTTCTTCTTCTTCTTCTTCTGAGTTTAATTAAACTTCTTGAGAGTTTAGACCCCAAGATAAACTATGCACAAGATGCCGACTGCTTCAGAGACGTAATCCCTAAACCAAAGAGTCAAAGCCAACTCTCTCTCTCTCTTACTTGATGCATTCTCATGATTGTACTACCTTGAGCATATAGACATGCATATACCCCTAGAGATAGAGCTCCATCCCTCCTCAGATACTCCACTACCTACATTTAGTTCAGTTTTGTATCAGTTTTGTTTCATTTGTCTTTCCGATAGACGGATGACATACACACCATGTACATTTGATTTGTCTCATAGGCCGATTTCGGCCTGACATAGACGTTAAAAATCTTTCTTTCTTTTCTCTCTCTCTCTCTCTCTCTCTCTGGATTGATGCTAAACTTTCTCTCCTCTCTTCTACTCTTGGGATTGTTCCTACAATGTTAAACTTATCTTCTTTTTTAAAGGATAAGGAGCTATATTCTGCATACATTTGGATCTCTAGGGATGCTCATATGAGATTAAGAGAATACCTGAACCAAAGAGTCAACATTAAGAGTCTCTCTCTCTCTCTCTCTCTCTCTTCTTTGAAGGACATTACTGCTGTATTATGTGTACATATGGACCTCTAGGGATGCTCATATGAGCCAATCAGCAACAGGGGGTACAGGTTAAAGAAAATCCAATGTGTAGGAGCACTACATAGGTGTTGGAAGGTAGCATATCCAAAGTGCCTTGGTGGTACTGCAGATGAACAACGGATCTGTTAATGCTCTTCATAGAAGGTGTCATCATCAAACACATTTCACTGGCCTTGAAATATGAAACAGCCAAAATATTCGCTTGATCGTCGAAACAGCCGAAGTTCATGTGAAACTTTAGCATGCCTTTGTATTTGGTATGAGAATGCAATGTCCTACAAAACACTAACTAAGAAGTAAACTATTCAAGAAACTTGAGCTAGTCTATTAGTAACCAAATTGCAATGCTTGGAAACATGTTTTGACTTGCTAGACATGCATGCATACATATATATACATGTGCACACACATACATAAATGTTTCAATTAGATGTTTCATCAAGTCCCCTCACCATGGTTCAAATGTTTCGGGGTGAAACAGATTTACACTCTCAAGAAAAACACAAGAAAGCCATAGCAATGCAACCCATGATGCAAACTGATTTTGATACACATGCATATATTTCGCTCTTGAATAGAGCTTGTCTGGGATGCATGATAGCAAGATGAGCATCGGTCCTCGATAAAGCTTGTTTGGACACACATGGATGAGACTAGACAAGAAAGACCGCACATAAATTATCCGAGCCAATATCTCATACACAAAGGATGAGTGTGAGAGGTTTGCACTCACAAAGATGCAACGTATGACTGCCCTTTGGTATAAGAGAAGTTGCCCTACACAACATAGAAGCAGACATCTTGTAACATTTAATGGTATAGTAACTTGTGTGCAACGGAAATAATATAGACATAGTGAGCATTTCATTAGAATATATTCCTAATGAGCATAGCAAGAGTGCTTGGATGGAGAGAGCAACAAAAGCATAACCCCTAGTTAGATAGGCATGAACAATACTTCAAAAAGAGAGAGAAATTAAGCTATTGACAACCGTTGAGGACCGGATTTACATGGAGCCGGTCCCCCTTCCAAAAGGCTTTGTATTATAGGTTTCCTCCATCAAGGGAGGCATTTTACAATACAATAGTTTCTGTTCCTTCAATAACTTGCTGGTGCAATGAAGATGGAAGCTTCAAGCACCATGCTCACACTTAATAAAACACAATATCAATTCCCTCACGGTCTTAGACCCAAGACCTCACACACCTTCGAAGATGGTGAGAGCTAGTGGGGTATGAGAGTAGATAAAGAGAAAGGAGTATTCTTACGAGAAAGAAGTATATCTCCTCACATAATCACTCATAATAGCTTAGCATAGCTTAGTAATTAGCATGGTAGAGGTGATGAGCATGCATTGGAGCTTGGATCTTGGTTGGATTTTCATCACAAAGCCAAGAGTTGTTGGTGTAGGCCTCCCTTCTCACAAGCTTTGAGTAGATGACCATTAAATCTTGAGAAGGAGAGAGAGTCTTCTTTGCTTCATAAATGAGATTGTTTGAGTGTGTGTGTGATAATGCCTTGCCAAAATCAGTCCCCCCCTCTCTCTCTTGGTCGACCCCTCTTGATTTTTACTCATGCTAGCATCCCATTGGACCCTGCAAAGCTTAGCCAATGATAATTAAGAGGCATAAGTGATAGCCTTGTGACATGTGTCCCCCTTTTCCCTTTTGTGAGAGCTTAGGTATTAAATAATGCAATTAAACTCTCATTGGATCCCTTAGTTTTCTGGCCAATAGGAATCAGGCAAGCCATTGGGTTGCTGAATGCTCATTGGACCCCTTGGGAGACTGTTCAATAGTCTTCTAGAGAGCTTAATTCTATTGGTTCTTTTATCATGTGTTTTAAAATGAATTGAATTAAATGTATTCTAGCCTAATTCTCATTGGTCCACCTCTATGGCCATCCAATAGCATTTGAATGCACCTTGGGGGCAATTGGGCTAGGGAGCTAACATGTGTCCCCTATTCCCTTTGTGTAAAGGCATCCTTCTAGAGTGTGTGTGTGTGTGTTTCTCTCTCCTCCCCTACAATTTGGGCTCGTCTCCTCCTATCTAGGGATATGTGAAGACTTTATGGTCTTCACATAAGCATTCAATTTACCTAGAGCTTGACCATTGGACATAACCTTTGAATTTGGAACCTTAGGGTCTTTGAAGCCCATTGCTGCGCATTGCTCTTTTGCAGATGCCGCCCCCTTTGGATCCCTATTTTCCCTCCTTTGGATCCCTACTGTGACCGGTCTACCAGCTTAACCAATATTCTAGCTTTTTCTCCCCTGGTACTTCCCCATATTAAATAATCAGTTTAACATGAGAAAATCATTTAGGAGAATTAGATATTAGTTATTATGACACATCTCACCGTTACAAAAAAATTGTTGCAATCCGTGTAACATCGGAATGCATAGAAAATTCATAGCATGACACTCTCATGAGTCATTCCATCCTCTTGTAGACATGAGGTATTTCAATATTGTGCATTGCATCATGCATCTCACTGAGATGCCCCTGCAAAGAGTTGGTCTAACAGTAAGGCTTTGGCCTCTCAACCTAAGAGTTGTGGGTTCAAATACCCCGTTGGGTCACACTCTAGAGGGACACCTTGTGCTCACTTGGTGTTCACGTTGCTAGGTCTCTTGCCCTTGGACACTCGAGTGCATACTCCTCCTGGGGTGGGTGAGCTGAGGAGGAGGTTCCTAGTGGTTGCTACGTGTTGTCTCCGTCGTTTCTAGTACGTGGTGTGTCGGAAAAAAAAGAAGATGCCCTCGCAAAGAGGGAATCCATCCACAAACTGCTACCAAAAACAAGTCGAAGCAGGTGCATGAGTAGTTGAAGGCATATACATTGACACAATCTGAACCAGTCTCTCTCTAATCTGCACACGAATCCATATACTTGTGCCTAGGAATCAAGGAGCCATGGTCATGGACAAGGTGCGACCGTCTCGGGCCCATAGATATGCATGGACCTCCACTATGATGTTAAAGCACCATCTGTATTCTTAAACATAAAGAATGCACTAGAAGATAGCTTGCCACAATGGTTGGTATGTGCAAAGGAGAGCATGTGCTCCTGGTCTTGAAGAGCTTGTTGAGACACTAGTGGCACTTGTATGATATAAATCATTGGCATTGCATTCTACCAACATGTGTAACTCCATATTACCATAGTAAAAATGGAAAATTGAAGCACTACAATGTCAGATGTGCAAGTAAGTCCCTGTCAAGTTTGGTTCAAATTTACTCAGAAATGATGTGGAATTTTTTATGCTTTGGCATTTCTTAGGTTTCCACTAAAAAAAACAAAGCGTTAGCATAAATGTTGTAGACAAAAATTCCTTTTGGCTGAAAGAGTGTATTTAAAATTAGTGAAAAGACGGTCAGAAAAATAACAGTGACCACATGGCGACCGACGGAGGCCGGGAGCCACTGTGGGAACTGCTATTACAGAGGAATGGTCTCCAGGAGACCATTCTCGGCCGTCAAACGTCCAGGGCGAGGGGGGGGCACGACACAGTCGTGCAGACATGCATATCACACCCCCCAAGACATTTCGTCTGCTAATGAACACCAATGATTGGTTGCTAAAGAATTGCATGCAAAATATATTCCGGATGCTGCTGTGGCAAGCAATCAAGCATTGCCTCGTCGCTTTTAGCATTCTATGTGCTGATGTGTTAGCACGACATAGGATTCTCTGAGCTGAGGTGTCAGCATGACAAGGCTTGCAGACTGTACTGGTCTCTGAATGTTCCGGGTGCTGAGTTGGCGAGTATATCGGCGAGATATAGGTCTAGTTTATGGCTTTTAATGTTCAACAGATGGACGGCTGCAGTTCTCCGTCCCCTCCCTTGGACTTTGACGGATGGCTCATAGTCGTCGCTGCCCCCCGACTCTGATTGACTTTGACGTACAAGATCATGTACTCTTATACCATTTGAGTAGTAAGGAAGTGAGCTAGGGAGAGCCCATTCTATCCTTTACAACGCCTTTTAGTTTACAGACTTGGACAAAGCAGCCAATTACAACACTAATTTATTAGCATAGGGCTCATGCTCTAAGGAGATAGAGGTGGCATAATAGGGGGAAAAAAAAAAATCTATTTTTTTAATTTGCTTTGTTTATAGCTATTGTTTTGCCAAAAATCCAAAGCAACAAATCCACTTGAATGGACAGCAGCCGCTCTTTCTCGTTGAATTCATCATACAATCTTTTTCTAGTATGGGATCTTTATTTGATGTAGCTGTCTATAATCCTATTGTGTATCACATTGATTTAAATTCATGAGAGTGGCCACATGGAGCTTCCAATTTGTAACTCACTTTCTTGTTTGGCATAAGCTAGTGTAAACTCCCATGACCTAAGTCAATAGCCATGATGCCTCACTAGGTCAACTCTATATCGACAACAATATGATGATGCAATGCACAAGGAAGAGGTGGAATAGCCGAAGCCACGGCGACTCTGTAACTACATAAATCAGTAAGAATACAAGGATCCAGACATGCATACCTCGGGAACCGACTATATACATTGCTCGTCAAAACACACGAGAAAAACGGGGAGAGAGCATGAGCGAGCAAGAGAGAGTGCAGACATGCACACCTCTATAACTAGAGTGTTGCGCATGCACACAATCAAAAGGAAGAGAGGCAGAGGAGAGAGGAGAAGAGCAACACAAGCACTGGGTATAATCTTCCCCATTATCATAAGTGAGCTTCTTCCTTCTACACGTATTTAATTTATAGATGAAGAGTCAAGCTCAAAATAGCTACAATCCACTTTGGGTAAAAATGGGAACTCACCCTAAACTCCATTTATAAAATAAATATAACTGCTATAATAATAGCTCTAGCACGCCATTTGCATAGAAGATATGGCTTCATAATCTACGTTTGAAGCCATCGCTAATGCGTCTTGCACTTGGCCACTCTTTGATCTGCTACACACCACCGCCATACCCCATATGATTGTAATAATCATATCAATCACTGATAGAGCCAAATCCAGATGAACAATATAAAATATCCACACATTGATTTCCATTACAAGAGGAACCCTATGTAATCAATATGGGCATATCTTTGTTGGTCCTCCATGATAATAAGCCAAGTATTGTATGACAATGGTGCACAGGCAACACCATAGCATTGAGTTCTTTGAAATCCTACTATACATAACGCTCCATTATGAACAAAACAAAGCCATTTCCGTAAGAGCCCAATAAGACCATAACCACTATAATGGTGTTTGATATTTTGCAATATTGAACAAAAAGCTAGTCCTTTGAGAATACAATGATTGTGCTTTAAGGAGCCTCCATTTTGTCTTGGCACAATTTTGCATATAAATCCTCTCTAGCGGCATTCACATTATACAAAACACCATCTATGTTGCTCTCCTCTGCGATGATGGCAATCATGATTCCCTGTACCATCTTGCGATCGAATTTCGAATCATCTGAACTGGCAAGAATTGTTGCATCCCTTGTTCCTTCTACATTCTTGATAACCTTCCTGTTGGGATGCTCCACTCCTCATACGTTTGTGCACTAATTTGGCAAGCAACTTTGATGACATATCACCAACGAGTTTCCATTGGCTTGTGTAGAAAATCATCTATGAATTAAATTGTACTCAGTTTTCAAGATTACTTGTGGCTTAGCTTCTTGTACATCAAGGGACACTTACCCTTGTCTCAAACCTCAATGTCTATGGAAGATGGTTGTCGCTTGTGTCTGCTAAAGGTTTTGTTCAATGAAGGGGGTCACCGAGACGGGGACAACCTGCTTAGAAGGTGAACAGGTCGAGAGTTGGTTCATTCGTTGTGAGGTTCATTCACCAAAAGTGTTTGAACACACCTTAGGAATAAACATAGAGTCAAGTCTGCACATCATGAGGTATGAATCCGGGTGGTCACGCCCACAGGCACTGTTCATTCCAACAAGGTATAACACACAACGTTGAAACATGGCCCTTTAGATATTATATTTATTCAAATAATTGTTTGTGTGTGTGTGTGTGTGTGTGTGTGTGGGGGGGGGGGGGGGGGGGGGGGGGGGGGGGGGGGGGGGGCGGGCTTTAACCGGGCGCAAACCGGTTGCCAGTTTTGCCACGTCCGCTCAGAGTCTGATAACTAGGCTGAGCCGCCTCACACATGTATGCTTCATTGAAAGATTCTCTCAGAGTGAGTGTTCTAGCCATTTGACCAAAGTCATAAACAACGTTGATCTAGCCTATTTGGGTCATTTTACATTTTCAAGTAGGTCCAACCAATTTTACTTTTGGGTTGAATTAGAGTACCCTCTTTCCAAGATACCCTTTTTGACATGAAGATTAAGGGAAGGATCTCACGTGTGGATATGAGAGAGAGAGAGAGAGAGAGAGAGAGAGAGAGAGGACAGGTGGGAGGGCGAAGACACAGAGAGAAAGAGAGGGGGAGATATTTGAAAAAAAAGAAAAATTACCAAAATACCTTTCTGATTTTCCTCAAATTTCTATAATATCGCTGTGTCTATTTGGTTGGATTGTTCAATATTTTCTAATCTTTATTCTTTTTTTCCAGGTGAGATCCATTTTGGAGAGATTACCATGTAATTTGTAGCAAATCACTTGGGAAAAAAAAGGGCTATTCATCTCCTAGAGCCTGCATATCCGACTCACATTCTAGTTTTAGCATCTTGTATTGATAAACAATCAGTCTTTTTCTTATGAAAAGCTACAAATTTTTTTATCATCTTTGGAGAAATTTAACCTCGTAGGAGAGCAGCCAGGGGTATTTTTGGAATTTTGAGAAATTTGAAGGGCATTTTGGGGATTTATCACAAAATGTTGGGGGTAGTTTAGCAGATTGGCACGTGGAGGACGGAGAGACTGACGTGACTTGGAGCGAGGGTGGGATTTTTTGATCCTTCGTCGTGATGATATCTCACAAGCTTGTGGTGCAGATTTTGGACCCAGTGGGAGGGATGCGACGTCTTTGTCGACTGGAGGGGATCCCTTGGCTGGAACCACATGATTCTCTCTCTCTCTCTCTCTCTCTCTCTCTCTCTCTCTCTCTCTCTCTCGTGTTGAGAAGCAGGACGCTGATCTCGAGACTAGCCTCCCTCTATTTCTCTCTATCACCCTTGTGTGTGAGCTCCAGGTTTGTGTGTCTCTGCTGTGCTCCTCAGGAGTAACAGAATCTCTCTATGTCTGGTTTTCTCGGAAGGTAGAGCCTGCCAGGTGTCGAGAGGGGGATAAGACTGCGTAGATGCCTATGCAGGTTTGAGAAGAAAAGTGGGAGATATGGCACCTGGAGGGAAGACGCAAAGAGAGAGAGAGAGAGAGAGAGAGAGAGAGAGAGAGAGAGAGAGAGAGAGAGAGAGAGAGAGAGAGAGAAGAGAGAGAGAGAGAGATGCCAGGTGTCAGGACGAGCCGGAGACAGGGCTGGCGCTGAGGCTGCAAGGAGATGGTGGAGTTGCAGCTCTCTCGAGTACATACAACAGAACAAGGTGAGTGGCGCGCGTGAACAAAGGGTCCAAGCTTTTTGCTTAGACCTTTGGCAGATTCCGCGGCATCTCCTCGGGAAATTAATGGGTTTTTGAAGAGTAGACCGAGTAGGAGGTTTTAAACGAAAGCTTAATAACATTATGTTAGGCTACTTCAGTTTCTTTTTGGGAGCCCTCTCTCTCTCTCTCTCTCTCTATATATATATATATATATATATATATATATAGACACACACAGATGAAGATGGATCCATCACCCATTGTATTTTTCTCTTGTATTGGGCACCTATTGTATTAGTGATCACACACACCCCACATAGTTCGAGCTAGTAGCACTTCTAGATTCATTTTAGGTTATTTTTTTTGTACTCAGACACGATGCCAGATTCACAAGTTGGTAACGGATTAGTCTCATAGGTCATTTTGGCCTTATGAAGACGTTGATATATCATTTCATCTCTCTCTCTCCCTCTCTCTCTCTCTCTCTCTCTCTCACACACACACACACACACACACACACACACACACCCCCTCTCTCTCGACTCTACTTCAAGTGCACACCACAATGTGCATAGTGGTCCCTTTATTAACAAGAAATGGACATATACATTATCCCACCAACTAAACCACATTAAAATCCATCTTCCTACATTTCTTGTTAGGTTTGAGAAAATAACTCAAAAGGGATTGTCCAACTTGACATACACTAAACACTAATTAGCCATAGGTAAAGTACAGTCTGTTTTAACTTGAGCAAATCTATTGAGCAAGAATTTTCCATGCCTTAGTGAGGTTTAAAAAAACTATAATTGTGAAGGCTTTATAACATTGAAAGAAAATAAAGCCAACCCTACGGACCATAATGAAAAACAATATGCGGCTCCTATGGTTCAAGTCTTGTTCTTTTATAAACTATTTCTTTCAAACAAGGTGAATGGTTATATTGCCACTCTTACGCTTAAAGAATGAAACGGAGCTAGCGTGGTTGGTAACTGCGTTGAGCATTTGTCCTCTTAAGACCTGGGTCATTGGTTTGAATGCAGCCAAGCGACCATAGTACCATTCACGGATGTCCATTGTTTCACTATGTACGGGAAAGTGCGTTCTACTATCCCAAGAAAAAAGAGAGATTAAAAAAATGAAACGGATTTTTTTAATTTATTTTTTGCAAAATTCACAATTGTGAGTGAATAGTATTAAGAACATCAGATATATACAACAATGTCGAGCTCAGACCGAACTTCGAGGGTCACAACATTGCAAGTTATCTGCTTGGCAGAAAAACCACTACCACTCCTAGGCTTTCCTTGTTATGTACTGTTCTAAACCAGTCCTCTGAGGCTTGTTTGCCTCCGATCATGTGTGTCGTCACTCTGCTCTCTTGTATGATTTCACAAAAGCTTGCCATAGCCATATCCCCCTCAAACACGTGGCGGTTCCTTGCTTGCCAAATATGGTGCATGAAGTAGTACTTGATTATTTGAGTGCAGACAAGAAGAGCAGGACTTCCCAACCTGTTACTACCAAAAAAAAGATCATTCTTGAAGAACTTAACTTGCCATGTCCTTTGAATCCACTTGCATATTTTCCGAGCCATGTCCCTGATTGCCTGGCATCCCATATGTTCTCCATGACTTCCTCCCACTGCTTTTCCGTCGAGTGTCTCTTCCATAATTTGTTGAGGGGGCTACAACAATTAGCCTCGTGCATTAATGCATGGTAACTGCCTTTAGAGTGTGGTTTCCAAAAGAGACTACTCCCGGGCCATCTCCAAGCGTCCCATTCAAAGTTGGATTAAAAAAATGAAACGAATCTTAAATGAAAGGACCGTATCCATCATTCAAATGTTTCTCTCATGTGTAAAAGTCGAATGTTGCTTAACTCCCTTTTTTGCAAGTACTCGACAACAACCATTTTCTTGGCCATGTGTTTAAAGGCTAACATAGTTAAGACAACCAAGATTTATGCCAAACTCTAGGATTTCTCCGGGGATTTATGACTAAAATGCCCAGTTTTCTATCTTGAAAATCAAGGTCTGATGAATTTACCAACTAGGACTTTTATTTTCAAATTGAGAACTTTATAACCCGGATATGCGAGCACTATTCTTTGCTAAGGGCTTTTTTTAAAGAAAGCCAACAATCTTGCCAAACAAAAAAGAGTCCCTTTCATGACATAGACAATCACAAAAAGCCCACAAATTGATGGAGCACAAAACAAAAGAAACACTAAATATTTTAGAATATAAAAGTATCAAAGCAGACTTTGTATCATAAGAAATAGACGTTGAAATGGGATCATAGAAGATTAGCCTAAACAATAAGCTAGATATGATATTTGAAGCTTGTTGGTTCCCACCACACATCAAGCTCTCTGTGTGTGTATGCGCTCATATGAGAGAGAGAGAGAGAGAGAGAGAGAGAGATTTTATTATCGTCTTCGAAGGTCAAATATGACCTATGGGACCAAAGTTACATGTGATGTAGTATGTGTATGGCTGATTAGTGACTCTCGATGCTCCAAAATTATGGTGATGAGAGTCGCAATGGAGAGCCCACACTGTGGCTGGGAGAGGAAAGTGCGTAGGTCTAAGTCATGGTTGAAAATGTGAGAGAAGCAAGTTCGGATATGACCAAAAGCTTAGCACTCTAGTAATGTGTGGTACTCAGACTCTCGAACTTGCAATGAGCATAATGTGCACAGTCGATTTGACTCTTCTCCATTGCCCCAACGCCCTGTCTCGCATCGAAGGAAACGGGAACTAAGCCAAATGGCTGCGATAGTGTGTATCGCCGACAAGAGGATAGGCTCAAGCATGTAAGTGTGAGTACGGTTTTCTCTTTCAGTAAAGAACATGGTTTTGTAGTTGGGGGCAATATGGGTGGTGTAATGTATGAAGCGTGACCCACCGAATTTCTCCCAAGCCGTAATACATTGGCGTTGTAGAAAAGCTTCATTCACTTGGGAGTCAATTGAAGCATCATGTAGCAAGTGTAATGCATCCCATCTCCAAACCACTTCTTTATGTCTTGCATCCATCCCGTGCTCAAAATCTTGTTTTTATGCGTTTTTTGAACTTTTTTGCTTGCTTCCCATGCAATTGTAGGAAGTCGATGTGAGAGGTTTTGACGCATCTTTATCATGTACTCCACAACCCTTTCCATGCCTATAACCTCAATTAAAAGAGATCCCGAGTCAAGAAGTAGGAGCATATATGGTGTTTGTGTCTTAACTTGGTGAAAGTTTGTAAGAAAACGCTTTTGGACATTCTCAAACTCTTTCCAAGTAGACTTTGAGATGCTCCTGCCCCACGCTTCAACTCCATAAAGAAGAACCGGTGTCACCAATGCATCAAAAAGGTACTTCTTGAGAACCCAACACTTGATGTTTCCCACATTACACATGTTCTCAAATGCATAATATTCTCTGTTTTCCTTTTCCAAGCGACGCATAGCACATTCATGTCACTTGTGATTGGACGAAACCTCAAGGCCAAGGTACTTAAGGCTCTCAAGTGTCTCATTGTTGTACGCAATGCATGGCTTCTCCTTATGGTTGGTTTTTACAAGCATAACCTTTACTTTGGATTCATTTACAATCAGCCCACTATGCAAGCAAAAGTTTTCAAGGACAAGCATAAGCTTTTGTGCATCTTCTAAAGTGTGTGCTAGAAGCACTACATCATCCGCATATAACAAAAACATGATTACCGTTGCAAATAGTGACCTCTTCAATGCCTTCTTCTTGCATAAAGTCAAGTACCATTTGTCCAATTGATCGATGCATAGACCAAAGAGAGTTGGTGACATCGGACATCCTTGTTTAACTCCGATAGTGCTTACAAAATTTTCTAAAATTCCTCTTCCCATGCGTAATTGACAAATCACCTTCTCATAGATTTGAGAAACCGCAAGCATAAACTCACTTGGCACTTGGAGTTCTTCCATCCTTCTCCACAATTTTTTACGTGGAATCATATCAAAGGCTTTCTTAAAGTCCACAAAACAACAATACAATCGCTTACCTTTCAACCGACTTTTCTTCATGAGAACACGAAGAGTGACAAGATGATCAATGGTGCTATGGCATTGACGAAAACCCGCTTGTCCTTTTGCACGCTTATCATTCTTTTTAGCCCAATCACTCAATTTCATATCCATTATGCACCCAAACAACTTTTTCATAAGAGACCCAATCATTATAGTCCGATAGTTGATTAAATTCTTTACATCTCCTCCTTTATGCAAAGGCTTAACCCAATTAGTACTCCAATCATAAGGCGTACCATGTTAAAGTGTAAGATTGAAAGAAAGAGAGAGAGAGAGAGAGAGAGAGAGAGAGAGGTTTTGGCTTCTTTGAGTGTATGTGCACACCCATGCCTATTCATAAGTTCTTTAGTGTTTGTGAGTTGCAATGGTATAGGAACAATCCCAATTGGCCTTAAAGATCTATCCAAGACGCCTTGAACTCAAGACCCATAATTGAATAGAGGCTAGAGATAACCAATCTACAACACTTGGGTGATACAAGATTTCCTTTTCTTGTTTTTTCATGGTCCCATGCGCATGTGCACACACATATGAGAAGAGAAGTTTTACATCGTAGGAATTTTCCATAGAGAGAGGGAGGGGGGGGGCGGGGGGAAGGGGGTTTGCAAAAATAAAAAGTAGCCTATACAAGAAAGAGACCACACTACAAGGAGCTTCTTGACATGGTTTTGTTCTTTCCCGTTGAAATATACTTCCTCCACATATGTAGGAGCCCTCGAGTTAAAATTTATCTTCTATGCTAATGCTTTCAGTCAGCATTATAAAGTATTATCAACCATTATCTTCTAGCCCACAAAATAAAAATTGTATACTTGAATACAAGTACTTCATTCAAGTTTGACTTCATGTTAGATTGTTGCATGTGACTTGCACCTTGAGTAACCCACACACTTACTAGTAAGAACATCTTGTAGTTCATGATACCACCATAAAAATGTTATAATTAAGAGTATTTCTTCAAACAAGAAATGCTCCTTTCAGTTTTCTAGCTCATCAATTATGTGTATTCCAAGCTTTGATTTGTCCTATGGCCATGCTGAAAGGTGATGAGCAAGGCACTGCCTTATCGTATATTATTGAAATTTGTGTTTTTACAATGTTGTTGCACCATGTACAAGTATGTGTATTGCATGTTGGCAGAGGCATGGTAAAACATGAGGCAATTTATGTCGATACTCACTAGAGATTTTAATTGTGTGCACAAATTAACATTCAACGTTGTCGTGCAGCTCCTCTTTCATGATGGGAAAAAGAGCAATGGGATGCATATAAGTTTATTTGAAGCCTATTTGATTATCCATCAGTAAATAATAAGGGCTTGATAACAAGCAGAGGTTAAATGCTAAATGTATGCCAGATGTGGCTTCAAAGAGCCAAAAGTTGTCTTA
The DNA here is from genome assembly GCF_014529385.1 of Adiantum capillus-veneris. NCBI lineage: Eukaryota > Viridiplantae > Streptophyta > Polypodiopsida > Polypodiales > Pteridaceae > Adiantum > Adiantum capillus-veneris. The sequence goes on from NC_140939.1 coordinate 157,412,102, forward strand.
ATGATGCTAAAAAAGAGTATAGTTGAAGTGATCGCAGATGGGACTTTATGGATAAGAATTACAGTCCTCGAAGCTATAGTCTTGTCTTTACAACTTGTTGATTGGAGCTATGGTGAGGAAGTCATGGCAGTTTGAAGTTGAGTGGTTTGAAGGTCTGTACCGGATTGGGCAACTACAAGTGAGGGATTAGAGATGAAGTAAGTGCATGGGCATGAAGTGATCATCTTGTGGAGTGCGTTAATATTTTCAAATCAGCAATCGGAGTTCTGGTTGCCAAGGCATTGCAGGTTAAAGTTTCACCGAGGGCTAGTTCCGTACCAGCTTGGTCGCATCGATCGGTATGCCATCATCTAGGGTTTTGAGCTTCATCTAGGTTTTGAAATGCAGTAGAATAAGTGCTCGAGGAGTATCTTGTCCGGAATGTCATCTCTTGCAATGCATTGATAGTTGCGTAAGCATATGGAACTTGTGCTCGACACTATCGTTGTTGAGATTTATGCTTGATATGGTGCTCATATGAGAAGTGTGATGTGCTTGGCAATGCTTTGATCTATACTTGTAATGCTTGATTGACACGCAATCCAATGTTTTGCAAGGCAATGCCTTGGATGTGGATAATTTTATCCAAATGCAAAGGGCAGGACATTCATTTAATGCGATCACCTATACTTGCATCTTGAGGACAAGTGGCACTGTCCAAGACATTGATATGGGTAAGAAAATTCACGATTTCATTGCTATGCCAAATGTAGTGTGATAGGCAATGTTTTCGTTGATTATGGATGCCATTAAGGTGGCTTTTGAAAAGCCTTGTAGTTGGCTTGGTTAATATATATTCTCATTGTAGTGTCCATTGAGGGCAATGGCCCCAAAATACAACCCTAAGGGGTGCCGGCCTCCCTAAGGACGAATTTAGTGGTGGCCCAAGGTGGGAAGGCCGCCCAATGCACGTAAGAGGGGATTATAGTGTGAATGGATGAGAAAAGGAAATGGGGGAAAGATAGCATGAGGTAGTGGGCTGGGTGCAGGAAAGAAAGAGAGGAGCTCACGTCGGTGGTTGTAGTGCTCGGAAGAGCTCGAGCATGAAGTGAAAAGTGATCACCAACATCGTGAGGCACCCCCGTTCGGTACTACTCTTGACAGTTTTCGTGCAGCTCCAACTTGATCATGCCATATCACCAGTCCTGTTCCCATGCCACATCAACGACAGTGCTGTTGGTGTTAAAGGAGGAGAAGGGCTATTTTAAGCGGGATATTGCAAGAAGCAAGGAACGTGAAGGGGGGAGAAGCATGCAATGTCATTAAATCTAATATCTAACCAACCCAAATGATTTTCTCATATTAAACTGATCATTTAATGTGGGATAATAAACGAGAACAAAGGTTAGAATATAGACATGTGCTTACGGATCTATCTCAACACAGGGCCAATGGTAAAGGGATCCAAATGAGAGATGGTTTGTCAAAGAGCAAGGTTAACTAATGGAGCTTAAAAGACCTTAGGGTTAGTTTCATTAAAGACCTCCAATGGTTAGTGTTAAAAGTCCTTTGACCTTAGGCAAGCTAGGGCTGAGCTTGAGGTGGGAACCCAACCTAAGCTTGAGGTGCTTGTCGTGCTTGATAATATCCAATTTAAACATTTCTATGATATACATGTCTTGTCAAGTGTCTTCTTTTTTTTATTGAAGTGTATTATCTGGTTTGAAGTGGTTCACCTAATTGAGTCAATTATCTTTAGTCATTTCAAATTTGTCATTTAACTGTCAGTATTTCAAATTTGCCTTGTGGTTCAATTAGTAGTATTTGTTCTAGTTTGATTTAGTGGATTCCCCGCAGCGTCCCAATGAGAGAGAATATATATTTGCCAATGATATTGAATATTTGCCACTCTGTTGACTGCAACTCTAAGAGAAAATGGCCGATCAAGAACAAGATATTAGCACCAATAATTGCCTGATGATCAACAACAAGCGATTGTTAATGCAATTGAGCGCATGAAGTCTCTGGCACACGGCATGTCGGGACAACAAGCGACGCGTACTGCTCGTCGACTCTCAAAGTAGGCAAATCCAAACCATATGTAGTGAAAAGAGATTAATAAAGAAGTGACAAAGGACATGATCAAGACAATATGGCCATGTAAGGACGCACAGATCAAGAAAGGAAGGTGAAAGGTTTCGAAGTGCAACCATGATGGTATCAAAGATAACGCTGAGAGGATTTATTTGGAGGTTTATGGCCATCCCTTGCAAAATGCAGATTGTGCGCTATATTTTGTAAAAATTTTATATGTTCACTTTGTGCAACAGCGACCGGTAGACTTCTCGTCAAAGGAGACAACTGTTGCCACTCATGATTTAAGGGAGAGTTGTGTCACTTTCACCCGAGATGAGCTGGCATTGATAGTGGAAGGCGCCGACCTACAGTTAAAGAGAGAGAAGGATATTTATACGACACAATTGGCAGATAAAGATGCAAAAATAACACGTCTTTATATAGCCACCCAGACACCGCAGACCTCACAAGTCCGGATGGAGAAAAGCATTCACCGCTTAAGTCAGGACGTTCAAAACCTGACACAGCGAGTGAATCCAACACCTGTACAAGGGACACACATTAGCCACCTTGTCTTGCATCCGGAGTTGGTCCCCTCGTCTACTTCATATGCATCCTCATCTTCCCAATGTCCAGTCTGCTACAAGAATTTTGATGGATGGAGTGGGTACTATACATTGACATGTAGTCACTATAATCATTTAGTTTGTCTTATTCATTTGATGCAAAGTCGATGTGCAATCTGTTCACAAGATATTCCACAAGGAATATATATTATGTTTGGCCCTGACAAACGAATATAAATTCAAGCAAGCACGCCTATATACCCCTAGCACAATTAGAAATCTGTTTGATGAGCAAGATGCTACTTCAGGCCAACACAATTGAGATCGACAAACTATGTAATATCATGACAAACTATGTACTATCGAGAATATGAAGCATTGTAATTACTCAAAACACATTTGAATACAAGGTATTTTACAATGGTTTTTGACATTTACTCATTCTACTCTCAAGCTATATTGAATCAGTTGAGTTGTTATCTCGTTCTAAGTCTAAGTGTTGTGGTTCTCCTTGTAATTCAACCTCCACATCTATTATTAAATTCTCTTCTATTTCGTCTACAGTGCATTGAGATACACCAACATTGAAATCTTCTTCATCTTCGTTTTGACAATCATACAACCAGGTTGGCATTTCCTCCTCGTAGCCAGCACTTTCGATGTGATTCAATATCTTTTTGTTGCAATACATCTACACTAATTTCTTTGCTCTGTCTGCTAATAATCTGTTGTGAATAGTGCTATGAACATGCTTGTACATACTCCAGTTTCTCTCTGAACTCGAATTTGTTGCACATTGTGCGAGTACTTTCATTGCAAGAGGACGTAAGGTAGAGTAATGCTCTCCACCATTCATCATCCACACTTCCATGCAGGTTTCTCTTTTGCCATTACCTGTACAAAATCATTCGCAAAAGGATCTTCTTTTAATCTGAATGCACTCATTTCTTTCATGCAATCAATTCGGTCCTGAACTTTGGAGTAGAATGTGTTGACCACGTGATAGAAATCGCCTACCAACTCTGTATTGGACATCATATCTAAATTTTAATACTCTGGATCGAGCATGTAAGCCACGCTATAGAGTGGACTATGAGCGCTCTTCCACCTTGCATGAAAAAACTTAGCCAAAATTTTCCATTGATTGCCAGAGAATTGTAATCGCCACTCCTTCTCTACTACAGACTCTTTCAGCTCTTCAGGATTTTCAAGACTCTGTTGGACTGACCACCATGTCATCCACACTTTGCCCAAGTTTGACACCCTTTGATCAAGATTGCGGATCGCGAGCATAACGAGCATCATTACATGGTATGCATCCATTATACTCCTCCACCAAGCAACCTTGTTTACATTGCCACGTAGACATGTAATTTTATCTTTCACTGTTTCTTTCTGCTCAAGCTGCCATTCATCAAAGGCCGCGCAATTGAATGTGTCAATCACAACACATTTATTACGGAGAAGTGATTCCAAGGTATAAAAGTGTGTGTAGAACCGAGTTCCAACAGGAAGTTTCAGCATCACTGACATGCGCATCCTATACAAATCAAGAACTTTTTGTCGTTTCAAGATAAATTTCCCAACCTGACGTGCTGTATCAATTATTTTGGTGAACCATGTGGTTTCTTCACTAGTGTACCAATCTTTTAGCACCAAGTTCAAGCTGTGCGTATTACAACCATTGGCAAAAATGTGTGGAAAGCACTTCTTTATTAATTTATTAGCATTTTTACAATTCTTTGCGTTGTCCATCACAACTTGAACGACATGTTCAACACCAATTTCTATAATTACATTAATCAAGACCTCATAAATGTATTTGCCACTTTTAATTGCACTGGAACTATCAATCGCCTTTATAAACGTTTCTCCCCTTGGACAAACCAGCATTACATTGATCAACGGTCTTCTCTAAACATTTGACCAGCCATCACTCACAATCGTACATCCTGAAAGCGAAATATTCCCAAGTATTATTTTGCCAACACGCTCTTTGACTTCGATGTAATATTTGTCCAAGAAAACATTTCTTATCGTGTGATAAGTAGGAGCTGAAAATCCTGGACCAAACTCACCGATTTTCTTCCAAGCAACCTTCCAATGATTGTTGTCTACCATGACCAAAGCACTTCCAGTAAAGAATATTGCTTTGGAGAGTGCTGTTTGTGCTTCTTCTAAAGACTGCACTCAAAAGCTTTGATGTAATGATTTTTGACGCATTTGAAAAAGTCCACCTTCATTGTGACGTTTAAAAGGAACACTACCTGGAATTTCCTCTCCTTGTGCAGGTTGTTCTCCAAGGTTAGTTGGCGTCACTAAAGGATCAGCGGAGTTAATATTTGGCTCTAGGAACTCTTGACTCAAAGGCACAGAGCTATATATTTGTCGTCTCTTGCCACCTTTTTAGTGAGCTCTTCTCTCATACGCTTTGCAACTGCAGGTGCCTGAGAATGTTCACATTTCTTACAACTGTTTTTAGCGCTACCCAAAAAATGATCCCTAATACGTGGTGCACCGCCAGATTTTATTGTGTGACAAAATTTACATTGCCACTCCATATATCGGCCGTATATGTTGTGAACATAATCCCACTCTTTGCCAGGAGCTTTTTTATTCTTTGGCTTCTTCGTACCACTTGTGCCCACATTTTGCACCATTGCTTTTAAATTAAAACTGAAGAGAAAAGAACAATATGTTCAGTTTTGAAAACATTTTTTTATCTTCAATATATATTATAATTTAAAAATCATTCAATATGAAAGTAACCATGGTGCACAATATGAGATTTTCAATGCACGCTAGTCAATCCACATATCGATCACCTATATTGTGAGCAACCATACACATTGCAATGTAGTCTATACATGGCGTAATAACTATAACAATGCTATGAATCTCTCTATGCAATTATTATTATAATGATTATTTATATGTCCACTTTGATTTGCAAACAATAAGACACATCTAATTTCATTTGCTACAACAAAAAAAAACGAAAGCAATAAAATATATGATTGGTCATTTCATACACTAATAATCTATCGTAATACATAATGCACTCTCTGTATAAACCAATGCATGAACTAACGCAAATAAATCTTCAATATAATCACCCGATTGGAGACTACTTGTACCTAGTGAAGGATTGTAGCCTACCCATGCAACCAATTCAATATATAAAAGCTATTTTAACCCAATCAAGGATTATAGCTCTTATATTGTAAATCAACTCAAATGCAAGACTTCAAGGATCTTTATATGTCCGGTACACTAGTAGAGGACATTCGATCCTTGACTATCGACTCGTCATTTACATATGCTCATCTTCTAAAACCAATTACAGCCCTCATTTGGACCAATGGCTTCTTCGCAATGAGCATGATTCTCCAAGTTTTCAGTTGTTTTGGTTTTGTACCTTTATGTCGGTAAAGGAATTAAAATTTTTTAGAAGTGGTTACCGAATTAAGAATCACGTTCGGCCCAAAAGAAGGACCTGTGACTCTGTAACCTTAGGTCAATTCACAAGGAGATGACAATACCCAGGACTCGGATACACTCCCCAAGGATTTGCCTGGGTAAAAGACTGGGGTTAGCACACTATTTACTATATATAATTACTCCCGTCGGGCTTTTTCATTTTCCCGGCGGGCCCGTCGAGAAAATAAAAAAACCTAGAGGGCTAACCGACTCTATGGGTTTTTGCAGGTCAAAATCAAATTCACGTTAACAATTAACGTGATCACGTGATTTTTTTGTGTAAATACTATAGGTATTTACGTAATCACCCGATCGTGATTACGTTAATGAAATCTCTAGTACAAATGCACCACCTTTTCAATTATTCGACAGAGTGCATGAAGTGGAGGTGAACTCTACTCAGAGGAATATCAAGCACTGGCCTAAAAGTTTTATCTTGAAGATGTCTGTTGGGAGCTCTATTCCATTGCACACTCTCAAGAGATTGTGCATCAGCTGTAGCAAATCCATGCAATATAAGCATGGATTTTCTACAGCTGCTCCGTGTGTTATGTTGTACATACACTTAAGAGTCTTTAAGTCACCTGCCATGTGCCATTCCACTGTATAGTCACCAAATCCTTCCACTGAAAGAACGACTCATTTCTTTGTTCACTGATGATAGAAGGAATTTGGGTTTGACTAAAAACACAATCGAGGATTTCAAAATTTTCCTTATCAACCTGCAGTGGAAAACCAAAACACAAAATCAACAACCAAATAATCAATATTTTTGTTATTATAGAGTGAACGAAGTATATCTGAAACGATCCTAGAGTTAGAATGTTGTTTTCGGATTGCACGCTGAAGTATCGTGGATCCTCTTTCGTTATTGATGGATCCAGAGCTCTGTTCATGAGGGTAATGGTAACTCTCTCCAGCTTCTTGTTCTTCAGGACCTCGCACTCGTTGAGCTTCAAAAAAAACTTAAAAACCCCACCGCACTCCTCTCGACTGATGTCAAAGAAGTGAACTGCATACCTTTGCAATGCTTCAAGATCAACGAAGAGGTTTTTGTGCTCGTTAAACTGTACCTCTTGTCTGCCCTTGCGTAAGAGTTACTTCAATATGGAATGGTGACCCAAGTTTCTCAAACACCTCATTGTTTACATGCCGGTGAGCAGCCTTTACATGTGATGGTTTTGGCAGTAATTATCCTGTCTATAGTTTATTTTGAGACTTTTTAGCTAATGCTTTGAAGAGCGCCTTGTATCCCATCTGCGAGATACCACTCTCATCAAGTATTGCTTGCACTTCCATTCGTTCCAACTGATTCTCGTTCATGAAGGAAGTAAGGAGCCTCCCTTTCAACTTACGAATCTTTTTCTGAGTTATCATCTCTTCAACTACTTCTTTTGGAACTAGACGGCTGTAATGCACTCCGGCATTGAAGCCTGCACCATTCGAGTTTGGATGCAGTAAAGACCTACCAAAAAAGCACCATGCGTTATGATCATGTATAGGAAAGTGTATCCATTTCTTAATGAAGCACATTGAAGATACAAAAGCAAAAACAAACTTCGAGTTACTTTAAAGCTCGTATTCATTTTTTCAGGCCACCACTACCAATCTTCATGTTATCAATGTTGCACAAAGCTCATTTTCTTTTCCGATTACCAAGCAAGTGTCGCGCAAACTTGTGATCTTCTTCTCAAGGCCTTGGATTGTCTCTTTGTTTGATGAAATCTTCAGAGAGCATGCTTCATTAAGTTTCTTCAGCTGCATGTTCTCCATCGCCTGGAAGTTTCTTTGCCTTTTCGCATTCAATCCTCTCATTTCCAAATGTTTGGTGTATCCCAATAGCCCATCCTTGCCATCGCCTATGAAATATAAGAGGTTGGTGATATTATCAAAGGGAGGTGTCGCATTTTTCGTAGGATCCTTTGGATAAATAGACCCATCGGTCCATAAATCCAAATGATGTTCCTTGTTTGTCCTTCTAAGTTCTTTCTCTCGTTGAGATAAGAAAGACTCCCTCCTACGTTTCTGCACCGGTGCGTACTCTTGCAATACATCAACATGAAGATGATGTGTGTTCTTTCTTTGGATAAGTATTAAAGATGAAGGGGTTGAGGATTGCAAGTTCAAATTGGTGTTTTCATTAGAAAAAGAAGCGTTCTCCATTCCTAGAGTTGATAGAGAAATAGACACACTCAAAACTCATGAAATATCTCAGGTTTTGGGAGGGAAGACCATATTCTCATGTTTAGAGTTGATAGAGTTCGTGTGGCTTATGTTTCTGGAGGGAACACTTGTAAGTTGGCATTTCAAATCATTAGTCATACGGTTAGTTGGATTCCTAAAAAGAGAACGAAGGATAAGAATGATAAAGACGGCGGCTACCTAGCAAAGAATGTCATTTTAGTTGTTGGCGCAAAAAAGTATCACATAAAATACACAATTTAACATTTTCATTTTCTCTCTCTAAGCCGACGAGGAACTTCTTACAGGGCCCAAAAGTGAGTCCAACTTTCTCCTAATGTAAGGTGCTTGAGGTGCTTGTCATGCTTGATGACTTAGGTGCGTGCTTGATGACTAAGGTGCTTGTCATGATTGATGACTAAGGTACTTGAGGTGCTTGTCATACTTAATGAGGAAGGTGCTCGAGAAGCTTCCTATGCATGAAAGTACCAAAGTTAAGGGAATCTTTGACTTAACCTTCCACTCACCCAAAGGGCACCCCTTTTCTCAAAGGGCACATGGGACACATGTCAGACTCTCCCTATGCTTAACCACATGGTGTGCTTAAATGCTATTGGTTGGGCTAAAGAGGGGTCCAATGAGCTTCTAGTTCCATCTAACAAATATCTAGATATTTTCAAGCTCTCTCTCTCTCTCTCTCTCTCTCTCTCTCTCTCTCTCTCTCTCTCTAAGGGGTAAGGAGGACAGTTGTCCAAAGACTACCCATGTACTTGAATGCATGTTGCATGTGATTGGCTAGAGGGGAGAGGGGTCCAATGAGCTCGAAACATGTGTAAAAGCTACAACTCACCCCAAGTAAGCAAGGGGGGTGATGGGGGGATATACACCACACACACACACTCACTTTGTGGATCTATTCTCACTTGGTGAAAGTTGAGGAACTCCACCTCCTTCTCCAAGCTTGTGAGAAGTGAGAGCCTACACAACCACTCTTGGCAATGGAATGCAAATCCAACCAAGAGCCATGCTTCAATGCTTAAGCTTTCCATCTTCTCAATCTTCATTACTATGCTATTATGTATGCTAGCAAGAAGAGTGATGATAAGTGAGGAACTATTTCTTTCTCCTACGGAATGTTCCTTCTTCCTCTTCCCTATCCTCATTCCCCACTAGCTCTCTTGACCTTCGAAGGTGTTTGAGGCCTTGGGACTGAGGCTTGGGATAGTTAATGCTTTCTACAAAGTTTATGCTATGCTTGTGATGCATGAAGCTTTCCATATTCATTGCATCACCTAGGTCACAAGGAACACAAAGGTTGTATTGTACCAAGTCTCTCTTGATGGGAGAAACTATAATACAAATGCCTATTGGAGGGGGGACCGGCTCCATATGAATCTGGTCCTCAACTATTGTCATGTTCTCTAAACTCTCTCTCTTGCAAAAGTATTGTTCATGCCAAGTTAACTAAGTACCATGTTTATGTTGCTACCATCGATTAAGTTCACCCGCTATGCTCACAAAGTAATTTCACAAAAGTGTTTCACCTAATTTCCTAATTCCGCTACTTTCAAAGTTCATAGGCCATTTCCATTACATTGGTATCAGAGCATTTGGTTTCTGTTTTCTTGCTTAAGAAGAGAGGTCCTTAAGTAGCCTATTAATGGTTGATTTTGTTAATTATATTAGGGTAAGTGGGACCGGGAATTATTATCGGTTTTGTTGAGTCCACTATGTGGGATTAGTGCATACCTCGGGAGCTTTGATCTTAATAATGGAGTCTTTTTAGACTTGCCTACCGCTTTACCATTATTGAGCCATAAGAAGCCCAAAAAGAGCTATCCCTTGCCAACTTCGCTATGTTAGACTCGCTCCACTACTCTCTATAATTAACCAATTTGAGTCGTGGGTGTAGATACTTAAGTGCCTATTTTCAAAGGCTAAGAAGAGTGGCAACTAAGGTTTTGAATTGCCAAAGCATACACTAAGTAAACACATAAGTTTAATTAACATGGCTGACAATAACCAAGAGAGTAGAATGAACATTGATAACTTTGATTTTGCACATGAAGGTGATAATGATGATTCCTCCATGTTTGTTAATTATCTTATTACTAGGTTGCAACAAGCTATGGGCAACCCCGATTTGCAAGCCGAAGTTACTCAACAACTTCGTGCTTGTGGGATTTCCTTTCCTCTCCAAGAGGAGAGAGAGCTTAGGAGGCCTCTTGATGAGACCCCCAAAAGAAGACTCTCTCACATACAAAAGGAGGAATCCAAAGATCAAGAAAGTAATGAATCCCTAAATTCCTCCGAAGATGTGGCTCCACGAAGAAGGCGGACTAAACGATCGCCAACTCCTCCCAAGAGGAAACGGTTAACCCATAGTCCTTCTCCTCGTCACTCCAAAAGGGAAGAGGGGAAACTAAGAAAGAAAAGGGCAAGAAAGAGGTCATCCTCTTCTCCTTCTTCTTCACCTTCCTCCTCTACCGATGAAAGCTATGGCTATTCTCCTAGGGAATACAAGAGGGGAGGACATCGCAAATCTTACCGTGCATGGCGAAGGTCACAAAAGATAAAGAAGTTCAAAGAGGGAGGAAAGAGTATCTCTTTTCTCACCTATGATGGCACCTTTGGTGCTACCGACAAAGTATTGGCCTTCATCCAACAATTTGATGCGGCCTTTGGAGACGAGGGCTTCACGGAGTCCTCCAACCTACACCATGTAGCTAAGTACTTTTAAAAATCATCTCGTCAATGGTGGGCTAGCCTTCGTGGCAACGCTGAAGCCCCAAAGACATGGAAAACTCTACGAGTTTCCATTATGAATCAATTCCTTGCAAGCGATGCAAAGGACAAAGTGCTCACCAAATGGTGGAGTTTGAGGCTTCTCTTTCATGAGTCTATCCACAAATATGTGCACAAGTTTTGGGATTTACATCTCAAGGCTACTGTCTTTCAAAAGATAGACTTTGCTGAGCAAAAGTAACAATTCTGTGTGGGATTACCTGAAGAGATGGCCGAGTATGTCAACTCTCAACGGCCTGGTTCTATCAGTGAAGTAATCCACCATACCATGGTTGCTTCACGCATCAATTTCCAACAAGGGGTTAGATGGAATGTCAAGCCCATGGAAAATAAAGACAAAAGTGATGCAAAGGAAAAAATTAATGCCCAACCTTCTTCCCAAGGCCATTCCAACAACAACAAACAACAACAATCGGTCCACGGAGAAAGGAAGTTTACAAATGTAAAAATAGAGACTCTCTTGAAGAGCTTGAAACTTTTCGCAAGGATCACAAATGTTTTAAGTGTGGGGAGCAAGGACATGGTTATCGTTCTTGCCCCAAAAGAAATGCTCACAATGAGACTCCTAGAGCTTCCACTATCGAAGCTCCAAAAGAGGATGCTCTTTGCAAAGGATCGCATCTCTCCTATGCTTGGGGAAAGATAAGGGAGCATGATGCCTTCATCTTATTTGACCCTGGTTCTACTCACAAGTTCATATCAATGGAGTTGGCCACCAAGTTGTGCATTCAAGCCTTTGAGATGGGAGATGTTGTAACTGCCGATGCCGCTTTCAAGGGACAGCAAGCCTCCGTTACTCCCTTGATTGGGAAGTTGAGGCTTCATGTCCAAAGCTATGTCGACAAAGAAGACTTCTTTATCTCTCCCTCTCCAACATGACGATGCTATCCTAGGGTACCATGGTTCAACTGCATGACTGCCAATATAAAGTTCCCTGAAATGAGAATCTACTTCACCTACAAGTGAAAGAATATTTATATAGATTCTAATGAGTTTGGTTGTACTATACCACTTGTAAATCCTCTTGCCCTTGATAAATCAATAAAGAGCTGCATACATGATTTTTGTCAAAGAGTCCCTAAAAGGTCCTAATGTTTCATCAAAGGTGAATGGAAGGAATCAAGAAAAGTTAGACTTGTCTAACTTTCTAAAAGGATTCCAAGATGTGTTCATCAATGATATCCCTATGGACTTACCTCCAAAACGAGGAGATGATGACCATCGAATTGAGCTCCTATCAGGAAGCTCACCGCCTAACAAACCTCCTTATTGAGTTTCCCAAGATCAACAAGAGGAGATCATGAGCCAAGTACAAGAATTGGTAGACAAAGGGATGGTGAGGCCTAACTCCTCTCCCATTTGTTCTCCAGTCCTTTTAGTGAAAAAGAAAGATGTTACATACTATATCAATGTGTGTGGGCTATCGCACACTAAACCATATCACTATCAAAAATAGATTTCCCGTACCTCGGGTAGAAGATCTGTTTGATAAGCTACAAGGTTCTACCTACTTCATTAGGATTGACCTTAAAAGTGGCTACCATCAAATAAGGATAGTGAATGAAGATATCCAAAAGACCGCGTTTCGTACAACGTTTGGCCTTTACGAATATCTAATCATGCCTTTTGGCTTGAGAAATGCACCAGCTACAGTCAATCGATTAATGGAGAAACTTTTTAGACCCTGCCGCAAATTCACAGATGATATGATCATCTACTCTAATTCCTTGGAGGAACACAAGCAACATCTCCAAGTGATTTTTCAAGCATTAAGGGAGAATAAGCTTTTTCTTAAAGAAAAGTGAATTTTTTCTTCAAGAGATTCAATACTTAGGTCATCTTATCTCTCAAGATGGTATCCGTATGGAGCCATCAAAGTTGGAGGTAACAAAAGCATGGCCTAATCCAAGGAATCTACATGAGCTAAGAAGCTTTATTGGTATGTGTGCATACTATAGACGCTTCATAGCAAAATTCTCTCAAATAACAGGACCATTACATGACTTAACAAAGAAAAATGTTAAGTATTCATGGACTGCTAAGGAACAAAGTGCTTTTGACAAGCTCAAAAGAAGCTTACCTCCCAACCAGTCCTTATGTTTCCGGATCAAAACCATTTGAGGTCCAATGTGATGCGTGTGGTGATTGCCTTGGAGCACTCTTGCTTCAAGAAGGGCATACCATAGCATATGCGAGCCGAAGGCTCAACACGGATGAACGGGTCTTAGGCATTTATGAGAAAGAGCTGTTAACTGTTCTACATACCCTAGACACATGGAAGCACTATCTATTGGGGACTCCATTCATTTTAAGAACAGACCATCAAAGTCTCAAGTACTTCATGACGCAAACAAAGCTTTCCGACAAACAAAAGATGTGAGCAAATTTTCTTTCGCAATTTAATTTCCACATTGCTGGTAAGCACAATCAAGTGGCTGATGCACTTTCACGATGACCAAAAGTTAATGGTGTGTCAATAGCAACTCACAATGATCTATCTTCTATGATAGATGAGTATGCTACTGACCCTGACTTTAAAGACATAATGTCAGTCCTTGCTTTGGGGAAGAGAGAGGAACCATTCACCTTGTAGGATGGTTATCTTCTCCATGGCAATAGGCTATGTGTTACCCACTCCCTTCGTGAGAAAGTCATGTATGAATCCCATGCTCCTTTCTCTGCGGGGCAAAGAGGCATTCAACCTACTCTTCAAGGAGTAGAGATGTACTTTTATTGGCCTACCATGAAAGTGGACATACAAGAGTATGTTTCAAAATGTGTGGTATGCCAAAAGACCAAGTATGATAGAGGGAAGCAACCTAGATTACTCCAGCCATTGCCAATTCCTAATTCACCATGGGAGAGTATATCCATGGAATTTATCTTTGGATTACCCAAGTATATCCATGGGTATACGAGAATATGGACAATAGTCGACAGGTTTAGCAAGCAAGCACACTTTATTCCTGTCAAGAAGACTATTAAGGCACACCAAATGGCAACTCTCTTCATAACCCATATTTTCAAACACCATGGATTGCCAACATCCATCATTTCAGATAGAGATCCTAGAATGACCATTAATTTCTGGAAAGGTCTCTTCAAAAATCTAGGTACAAGACTGAATTTCTCTTCAAACTATCACCCACAAACGGATGGCAAAAGTGAGATAGCCAATCTTACGATTCTTGATCTACTAAAGACCTATGTTATAGAAGTAAATCAACGCTCACAATGGGAAAAGTACTTACCTCTTGTAGAGTATGCATATAATAATACTATCCATACTTCTACGAGAAAAGCACCTTTTGAAATCATAGACGGAAGACCTAAAAGTCCCTTGCTACTTAAAGTACATGGGAAGATCTTCGCTTTCAATGAGTATAACCGTGACCTACAAGCATCTTTTCAAAAGATTAAGGAGGCTATATCCATCTCCCAACTAAGGCAAAAAGCTGATGTTGACAAGCACAGAAGGGCCTTAACGTTCAAAGAAAATGATTGGGTCTTACTTAAGTTTCCTAAGGCTCCATTGAGACAAATGACGAGAAAAAATCCTACGGGCCATCAAAAGTATTATGCTAAACTAGCAAAAAGATACTATGTTCCTTTTCAAATTTTGAAGTCAATCAATGAGGTGGCTTACAACTCAAGTTGCCTAACCGTTGGCTCATACACAATGCTTTTCATGTGAGCCTACTTAAATCCTACAAAGGAGAGCCTCCAAATGAACCAATTATTGAAGACCCTCCCGAAATCGAAGACCAAAAAGAGGTGCTACAACCCGAAGCTATCCTTTGGCATGAAGACAAGGTACTACGACATAGTAAGATTATCCAAAAGTATCTTATTAAGTTCAAAGATTATCCTTTTGAAGATGCTAGATGGATGCAAGGAATCCAGCTTAAGGATAGTATGAACCTTGTCAACGCTTACAATGCTACATTAGAGTAAGCAAATGTACATGTTTCTTTTAAATGATCAATGTTTTTGTCTTATAAGACTAATTCTCTCTTTATTGTGCACAAATTTAAGTAGTATGCATACTAAGAATCATGTTTGGGATATCGATGTCTCTCAAACACCATGTAGAATTTGTCACTCTACTTGGGAGAATGAAATGGACTAAAGAGCAGACATGCTTGCAGTAGCAATGTCTCCCAAGCACCAAATGGATTAGTGATCCATCTTGGAATGATGTCGTAGGGTAAAAAGGGATCCTCTACCCGCTAAGACAAATTGACTAATGACTATGACTTTATTTCTTTTACCTCATAGTCGAGGACGACTATGATTTCAAGAGAGAGGTAATGTCATTAAATCTAATATCTAACCAATCCAAATGATTTTCTTATATTAAACTGATCATTTAATGTGGGATAATAAACGGGAACAAAGGTTAGAATATAGACAAGTGCTTACGGATCTATCTCAACACGGGGCCAATGGTAAAGAGGTCCAAATAAGAGATGGTCTATCAAAGAGCAAGGTTAACAAATAGAGCTTAAAAGACCTTAGGGTTAGCTTCATTAAAGACCTCCAATGGTTAGTGTTAAAAGTCCTTTGACCTTACGTAAGCTAGGGCTGAGCTTGGGAACCCAAACTAAGCTTGAGGTGCTTGTCGTGCTTGATAACTAAGGTGTGTGCTTGATGACTAAGGTGCTTGTCGTGCTTGATGACTAAGTTGGTGCTTGATGATTAAGGTGCTTGTCATGCTTGATGACTAAGGTACTTGAGGTGCTTGTCATACTTAATAAAGAAGGTGCTTGAGAAGCTTCCCATGCATGCATGGGGGGTAAGGTGCTTGAGTCAAAAAGAGACCCTACAAACTTAATAAGGAAGGTGCTTGAGAAGCTTCCCATGCATGGGGAGATAAGATGCTTGAGTCAAAAAGAGACCTTACAAACTTAATGACGGAAGGTGATTAAGAATCTTCCTATGCATGAAAGTACCAAAGTTAAGGGAATCTTTGACTTAACCTTCCACTCACCCAAAGGGCACATGGGACACATGTCAGACTCTCCCTATGCTTAACCACATGGTGTGCTTGAATGCTATTAGTTGGGCTAAAAAGGGGTCCAATGAGCTTCTAGTTCCATCCAACAAATATCTAGATATTTTCAAGCTCTCTCTCTCTAAAGGGTAAGGAGGATACTTGTCCAAAGACTACCCATGTACTTGAATGCATGCTGCATGTGATTGGCTAGGGAGGAGAGGAGTCCAATGAGCTCGAAACATGTGTAAAAGCTACAACTCGCCCCGAGCAAGCAAGGGGGGTGTTGGGGGGATATACACTACACACACACACACACTCACTGTGTGGCTCTATTCTCACTTAGTGAAAGTTGAGGAACTCCACTTTTGTGCTCGATGATTAGAAACCCCCTCTCGGAAGAGCTCGAGTATAAAGCAAAAAATGATCACCAGAATCGGGAGGTGTCCCTGTTCGGTACTACTCTCGACAGTTTTCGCGCAACTCAAACTTGGTCTTGCTACATCACTAGCCTTGTTCCCTACCACGTCAATGATGGCACCGTTGGTATTAAAGGAGGAGAAGGGACTTTTTAAGCGGGATATTGCAAGAAGCAAGGAACGAGAAGGGAGGAGAAGCAAGGGGTGAGCAAGGGGAGAAAGAAGATGTGAAGGGAGGGAGGCGCAGGGGGGATCTCCTTTCCTCTCTCTTTCTCGGGGGTGCTCTCTCTTCCTCTCCACTAAGCAAGGGTAGAGCATGAAGCTCAACGGATGGCTATGGCATGAAGGAAAATTAGGAGAGAGGAAAAGGGTTTGCGAGGAGGAGGATGATGAAAGAGAGGCGAGCATCAAGGGTGGATTATTCTCTCATACTCAAATGGCAAGAGCTCTCATAGAAGGGAATCAACCTAAATAGCCTTACACTCTTTGATCTGTCGACTATAATATGGACCAAATTGGTTACAAGGGCAAGTACTTGGGTGGTCACCTCGGATTTGGGATTTGACAGCAGGCAAAAGGCTGCTATGCATTCAAGGACGTGGGTAAAGTAAGGGTGAGCTCAAGAGCAAATGGGCAAGTACCGATGTTTAGAGTAAGGGCCAATCAACGTTCATCGAGGGCTCGAGTGTATGGAGCTTTGAGGGCTTGGACATGCATCGGGAAGACTCCAAGATTGTGATTGATTGGGAGCCAAGCAACGGTTCTAATTAGCTATCAATGCTGGAGCTGTTCAATCCACTTTACTCAAGGTTTATTAACATTATGGTGATTGTTAAAGATCATACCACACCTTGTACAATTTCTTTCAATGTTAATGAAATAATGTGTGTTTGGGGTTCCTACTGGTGTTCATCCATCTGTTTCTTATGTTTTCTCTATCTACCACCTCACAACCTGATACCCCACGCCTTCTCAACTCACCTCTCGAACCCTTAATCCCCCGACAACGTGTGTACATTAAGGTATGTATATACATGTGTTTGTATGTGCATGTGTATGTGTCTATCAATTAGAACATTAATATATGAGCATGAACTAGAGAAAGTAAAGATAAATAAATTATCGTATATGGAGGTTAAATATGACTCATGGGACCAAAAACAAAACATCACGACCATTCCTTCTAAGTGAAGGTACTAGATACATGTCAATTAAGAATGGAAAGAGAGAGAGAGAGAGAGAGAGAGAGAGAGAGAGAGAGAGAGAGAGAGATTTAAACGGTTTAGGGGAAAATCAAGACACCTCAAAGAGCAATCTACTAAGTGTTGAACTTCTGACATGTTATCGAAGAGGGAAACAGGTAAGTAGGTTACTCTATATTCCTCTTCTTATCCTCTCTCACACACACACTAGTAAACTCGGTAATTCAATCTAAGCCCAAAAACATGGGCATACAATGAGTAGATGTTTTGCTACCATCAAACTAACTAGTGATCAATTGGGCACATTTGAATGCAAGGCAGCTTGTACTAACAAGACAGTGAGGTCAAAAGTTGACTTATTTGCATAGGTATAATAATAGAAAGCAGCAATAGATTAATCCAATGAACATATTGTGGCTGGCTACTTGGTCATTTGATGTTTAAAAATAAAAGGCAAAACTTAATTCAATGAACATATTGTGGGCTCCTAAACTTCTTAGAAAGATTGCATCTCACAATTTCTAAGAATGGTAGAAAGTACTATTGTACTACTTTCATGCAGGGATTCCAAGTGCTACAAGTCAAAAAGTGCCACAATCCCAAAGTCAGAATATAAACATAAGAGAAGGAATAACAAACCCTGGAAGAGAAGCATGCCTTAATAGTCTGATAAACGTCATCAATCCATGTGAGTCTTTTCTGTGCCTTAGAGATGCAAATCATCAATGAACCAAACAAAAGGACCTAAGGTGAAAAGGCACAATGACCTACATTAGAGGATGGGAAAAGTATACGTGACCCGAGTGTGCTACCAAGAGTTCAATGGTTTACTAAGAGTATACTCAGAAAAACAAGCTTTAACCAGCAATCCACGTGTGCTACCAAGAGTTCAATGCTTTACTAAGGCCTTGTGTAGGCCAAAAAGTATGATTAAGCAATAAGTGCCTTCAACTTACTCTTCTTCATATGATGCCATGTTCTACTGTTGAGCAATATGTATGCATTAAGTGCCTTCAATTTACTCTCTTCTTCATATGATGCCATGTTCTACTGTTGAGCAATATGTATGCATTTACTCGCAACAAAAAACTGTGATGGTCCTTCACAGAGTAAATTTCATTTAGAACTCACCCCTACAGAATTAGCAATAAAATTTAGAAACTTTGCTAGATGTTCTACTTTGAGGAAGCTGATGTACCATGAACTGACAGTTAACATTCGCATAAACCATACGACGCAGGTAAGAAACAGCCCATAAAACCGTCCCAAGGAATGCAGTCCAGACACTTCACACGTATTCAAAATGCTCGAATTATTGATTTCACCCAAAATTTCAACGACAGTTTAAGGTACAGAAAAAAAGAACTGCAACCAGCTCAAGTGGATTGCCATAGCCAAAATTTACTTCTCAATGAGGCAACTCTGAAATTGCCTTCCTCTTCTCGCTTCAACTTATCTGGGAAATAAATCCAGTCCCTTCTTGGTTATTAGTGTAATAATGTTTGCCAGAATAGGCCAAACAAAACTGCCCATGTAACCGCTCATTAGTTAGTTCTCAAGATCTCTAGTTAGTGCTTCAAAACAAGAGAGTAAGCTCTTCCAACTTTGGGGCAATCTAAAACTTCTCTTTCTAGGCTTTCAGAAGCAACAGCAGTCGTCAGCAGCAAAAAGCAACTTACATTCCTGTTAATAAAACATTTACCGCATACTTCCACCCCGTAAGACATCGATCATATTGTAAACCTTCTTTGTTGCTTTTTCTTGTACCTGAACCATGAGAATTAACTTTTCATGTGAATTTTACATGTTGGTTCGGTTCTTTTATACAAAAATTGAAGCTACCTTTCTTGCTAAGAAGAGTGCGGCATCGACGGTTCCCTGTGCATAAATCGACCTTCCGCATACATTATGCTCAAATTTGAAGCTCACCCTGTACATTTTCATGTTAGTCATCTACAAACACTTAAGAAATCATGACTTGAAAAATATTAGCCAATTATGACGATAGTTTTCATTGCTCCCTTGATATTTTGTTACTCCAACTCATCATATTGGCTGTGGATAGTTTAACTGTTCATTAGAATGTACGCTCTATGGAGCATAAATCCCAACTGGACGAATGACACATGACAGCGATTTGCTTCATGTGAGAACATGTGTATGTGTCCGATAGGGTGCACATAATGTTCTGCTCTGAATATGGTGGTATTCCTATTAGATGCATCTTGGTAGGGGCAAACAAGCTTGGTATGCAAAATCTAGTGTCTTAGTCATATTACCGCGACCGTCATGCATGGTCAAATGAAATGTTATATTAAACGTTTTCAAAAGGTCAAAATGATCTATGCCACCAAATTGATCCAAGCCTGGTGGATCTAATACAATGTCGGAGAGAGAGAGAGAGAGAGAGAGAGAGAGAGAGAGGGGGGGGGGGGGGGGGGGGGGGGGGGGGGGGGGGGAGGACACACACTGATGAACCAACCCTCTCCAAAGCCCCCCAACCCATTACCAAAGTGGTATTCGCTTTCCATCACATGAATAGAATGTCCAACAAATGATACCTAATGCAAGGCACAACTGGACAAAATGGGAGATTGCGACCACAGCAACTCTTCCGAAAGAAGCACCTCCGAGGCAGTCTAATGATGCTGATGGATCCAACTCGATGTGGACTGCGTATGGCCTTCCATGCTTATTTGCACACTTGATGTCATAGGGATCTAGGGCCGATTATTGGCTGCAAAAAAGTTGAGAAAAGAGGCAGCAGAGATGGGGAGGAAGATGGCTGTGAATAGCTGATTAACGCAAAGAATTTCAAAGAGGAAGACGGCTAAAAGTACAGCAGATATGGCAGCAAGGAGATGAGAAAAGATGGGCCGCAGATGGCCAAGAAATGGGCTGAATTGAAGCGGCTGATGGCTGCAGAAGACAGGCTGCAAAGACACAGGAGAGCGGAGGAGATGGGCTGAGCAAAAACGCTAGCAAACTTGCTCCAATCAGGGGAAGAATGAGAGGAAGAGAGAGGGGTTGCTTTTATAGTGGTTCTTGGACCTAGAATTCTGCAAGTCACCACCAGCTGTGTGAATGAGAACCAGACCTCGAACTCCATAGGACAATGGGTGCACAAAGTGAGAGGAACAGCTGCACTCGAGTTTGGTGCACTAGCCTCAAAGTTCACAAAAGCAAATCCTCAAAGTTTGTGGGTCCAAGTCTCAAAGTGCGCGCCTATTGGCTTTTCCTTCAAAATAATGATTACATGTGTGCACGCATAGTTTTAAAGTGCTAGGAGGCCCATATTTCATAACCTAGTGATCTATTTGATGTGGGAACTGGACCACAACATTGCTTTTATCTTAAGCCATGTTTCCAAATCCGAAAAGCCTGTTTAATGGACTTGTCTAGGAATGCACATACTGCAAACAAGCTCATAAAATTGCCAGGACAAAATCCCTTAGCATGTCCACATGGCAGATAGAGCCATGTGCACATGACATTGTATTTGTGTGTGCGTGTGCGTGAAAGTTGGGGTGGGGTGGGGTGGGGTGGGTTGGGGGGGGGGATGGGGGGGGCGGTGTTTTGAAATGTGTTGCTGCTGCAGGAAGAACACACGTTGACCCCGCAGCTTAATTGACAAAATCTATTGCATGCCCTCAATCTGACAATTTGAAAATAATGGATGAGGAAATGATTATTGCAACTCATGGACGTAAGTAATATTGATACCAAACTTGACCAAGATTCCCAGCTAGCAAGCCTTACATGCTATCTAAAAGTTGGATGATAAGAGGATTGGAAAAACCTCATTGACTTTAATTTGAAATAAATAGAAAGCACGTACATGCCATCGGGGGAAGTCAATGAATATGTATGAAAGGCATGGCCTTTTAAGTGTTCCTCAGGTACTCCCATTTTGGAGATTTGCTCCTGGGGATTTCTGACCATTTCAATCTGCAAATCAGCAAAGAATTGACTCCGATTCCTTCTTACAATAAGTGCTTCAACCTAAGACAACAATGTCAACAATTGTACCTCTTTATCTTCGAAAGATACCCCCAACTTGTTGAAAGAAGCAACAATGGCCCTTGCAGTGCCTGATGTATCCACCTTTGAAGATTGATGAGACTCTGTAACCTGACAAGACAAATAAATGCTATATAAGTTCAGTATAGTCTAACTCACGAATTATAAGAGGGAATAAAGCACTCATAAAACTATAAAAGCAATGGACACAAAATCACTTTATTTGCTATGAAACAAAACTAGATAAAACAAAACATTATTAACTTAAAAATGTTTCTAGAAAAGGCATGCGCAAAGTAAGTTGATGCAGCTTACTTGGCTAAATCTTAAAATAAGTACTCAACTTTTTTTTTTAAAAGGATAAGGCATCTCAAAAACTTAATCCTAGAAATCAAACTTCACACAACAACTTCTAAAAGAACAAATTCTTAAGTCCTAATGCAAGCTAAATACGAAATCGAAAAATGAATACTACTACAAACCTACGAAGAAGAGGCTGCAAATAACCAAAGAAGTACAAAGATCCAAACTTGACAAATGTGACCTCAACTTCGCTGCTTGTCCAGACAGGAAGAATAAGACAAATAAATGATATGTTTTACTTGCTACAAATTTCATACAAAACCCTCAAAATCTTTTGATAAAGACACCAAACTCTGTGCTCCAGTATATGCAAAGTTTGTATACATAATACATAACCATGAGGAAATTGTTACACCTACACAAATCTGCCAGGTGCCCTTTTTGTATAGGCGCACACTCTCTCACATGTGTGGTAGAATACGAGTGTAACTTTTGAGTGTGAGTGCGAGTGAGTGTAAGGTGTCTAAGTGAGAAGGCGTGAGAATGAGTATGTGAAACTGGCGAGTTCCCTGACAAGGTGGTAAAACACTACAACAATACAAAATTTGAATGGAAAACATTAAACTGAACTTGAAAAAACATAGACACAAAGTGGTGGAGTTCCATTCTAAGAAGCCTAGCCCCTCAACTAGGCGTCCCTGACGTTACTTTTACTTTATGGATGAAAGATTGTAGTTAAAATTGTCCGGAGTGCACAGACACTCTCAACCTGATACAATCAGAGTCGCAATCTCATTGCTAGAGGTACATTAGCCTCACTTGCTATTTTTGCAAAGGTGCTAAAAACACATAAGCTAAAGGACTAAAAGTCTCTGTTGCCAAAAAGCAACTCCCAAGTACCAAAATCAGCCACAGCGCATATCCGTATGCTGTGCCATGTCAGCAGTGTTAAAGAGTTTGGCATCCCTCTAGATTCTTCCAATTGTTCTTGGGTATCTCCCGTGGATAGGTGATAGAGAATGAGGGTTGTTTTGTGGCTATAGCCGGCCAGAGTCCGGTAGGTATTTTCCCATTTCAGCCATATGCGGCCTTGTTGCACGATACTGGCTTTCTCCGCAGCTGTCTCTCCAACTCTCGCTTTTTGCGTGTGCTGCGTATTTTTTACAAGCCTTGGCACTATTTCAAATTTTCCTAGTGCCCTACTCCCTTGATTTGCCGTGCTTTCCCGTTTCTCCTATTTTACCCCCATTTATATGGGTCGTGGGCTTTATATGTGGGTCAGGCAACTTGGCTGATGGACGGGCAGGGTTATGTGCATTGATAGCCCCATCAGGGGCAGTCCTCCTTGGTGTCAGAGCGTGCAGTGGAAGGGGAGGAAAAAGACAATGGCACCACACAGAGAAATGAAATGAAATGAGATATTTACGTCTTCTAAAGGCCAAAATGACCTATAAGACCAAACAATTACAAACTGGTGAATCTGATACAATGTCTGGGTACAGATACTAAAATGAATCTACGAGTGCTACTAGCTAGAATTGTGTGGGGTATGTGTGACCACTGATACAATGGGTGCCCAATACAAGAGGGTGATACGAGAGAGAGAGAGAGAGAGAGAGAGAGAGAGAGAGAGAGAGAGAGAGAGAGAGAGAGAGAGAGAGAGAGAGAGAGAGAGAGAGAAATGAAATGAAATGAAATGTTATATTAACGTCTTCAAAAGGCCAAAGTGACCTATGAGACCAGAAAGTTACAATGTGGTTGATCTAATACAAAGTCGAGAAACAAAATAAACTAACTAACAACATAACAAAACAAAAATACTGTGGAATCCTAAGCTGCTCGGTGTGAACTAAGCAAAATACGCAGCTGGCTGGGATAGCTAAATAGCTAAATCACAAGAGATCCAACATCGATTGGCTGGCGGATCTCATCAATCTCTTCCATGGTCAGTAGTCTGACCGGGCGTCGTGCATGTCTAACCAAAGTGATCTGAATCTTCTGATGCAGCCTTTGTCGATGCTGTGTAGTCTTCTGTAGTCGTGGGCGTCTTGATCTCCCCAGCTCAATCGTTCGGTCGATCAGTGTGCCTCTGGTGTGAGACGAATGTGAGCTCTGCTGTGGGAGTAGCTCCTCCGACTGCCCAATGTCTGCTCTAAAGAAATTTGTGATCCGTCTCTGAGACTGGCTAGCCTCTCCTCTCATCAGGCTATCTCTGTGTCTGCGCAGCTCGAGCAGGAACAAACCCAAGCATCTCTCATCCTCGTACCCCATGACTCTGAGTGGTCCAAAACCTTCTCTAAACAAGCAATGGAAGCGGCCTCGTATCTCCTAGTAGGCGGGGCAGCGGCATGTGTAGTGCAACTCTCTCTCAGGCTCCATGTCGCACAAGGGGCATGTCTTGGCCTCTGCTAGTACTCCGCTATATCTCTCAATCCGCAGCCCGCAGCTGGTGTGAAGATGTGCGTATTTGGCCAATAGCACATCGCATCCCATGAGACAGGTGGGTGTCCATGTATCTGGGTCTTGTCACAAAACCTCCTTCGTAAGCTGGAGAAGATGCTCTTTGTAGAAAGCCATCTTTGTGCCCAGCTCCTGTGCTGGCTGTATCCATGTCCTCCTGGTGTCTAGCTAAGTCAAGTCCTGGCGGATGAGCCTGGTGATCTTAAACTGTGTAAGAGTGAGAGATGGTGCATTTAGTGAGTACTGGAAGGGTGGCAACCTGTCTATGCTGAACCCATGCACCTGAAACCATGATGTCATCTCCCCATACCAGCATGTTGTATCTCCCTGCATGTCGAGAGGACTCAAGTGCAAGGCGGGCAAATCTGTCTCTGGGAAGTTCCCACATGCAGTGTATGAAGGAGACTGATCTGGTGAGCGCCTCAACCACTAGTGGGGGGGCCGCTAGCTCTGCCCGGATAATGCCACGTGGTATTGAAGCCTTGGCTCTAATGAGCTGCGAGATCATAGAGACCAGAGGTTTCTCCATGACCCCCCATCCATCCGTGCAACCCGACCTCCCGTGATGATCCAATGAAGGTCCCCATATCTCAGCTCCATAGAGCAATGCAAAGGCCACCAAAGTGTCAAAGATCCAGAGCTTCGTTCGAGGCTCCTAAAACTAAACCTGCGAACACATCTTCTCCAAACTATCCAATGCTGCATGGGCTCTAGTCAATCTGGTCTCTGCTGCTCTCCTTAATGAAAATGCTGGTTCGCTAAAAACCACACCAAGGTAGGTGTAAGCATCCGTATACTCCACGGTCTCCTGGCCATATGTGAATGTAGGTGCTGACCTCCTGATCCACTGTGGGGTGGTATTAAACACCATAGCCTTGGTTTTACCAAGGTTGACAGACAATGTCACAAACTGTTGATGTATCAAAGCCTAAAAAATGGAGCCAACTTACAGATGCCGGCCGAGGAGCCTAAACCCTAAGAAGAACAAGTAGCAGAAGAAGAAGAAGTCCTACCAACTTATGGGGACCCCGTCCGATGGGGCCCCAGTGACATAAAGGGATTAAAATAAAGCAAAACTCACACACACACTCACGCAAAGCTGATGACGTGGCAACTGTACGGAAGTTCCGGAAATTACGATGGCTGATGACGTGGCAGGTTGTACGGATTTCCCCGTTTTGCGATGGCTGATGACGTGGCAAGCTGTACGGATCTTCGTAAATTGCACTTGCAACTTTTGGCATTGCTTTTGAGACCATAAGTTTTTGAGTTTTGAAAGCTTTTCACTATCATTGCTTTTCAGGCCAAGGGCCTTTAAATATGAGGTTAGGGCTCATCCTCTGGCATGCTTCCTGAAGAAGGTGCAGAGTCTCGAGTATCGGCTTGTACTATGTTTATGCAATATAAAGAAATACCGAAAGGGGCGCCAAGGTTTGGGGCCAATACTCTCTGGGATGGAGTTCCGCCACTCCGTGTCGCGTGTCGTCTCTCTTTCAGTTTCAGTTGTTATTGAAGTGCTAAAAGTCTATTCAGTCTGTTCTTTTCTATTGGCACGTGGTGCCCGTCTTGTGACAGACAAACCACTTTCGTGGGCAAACCTATGCAGAGCATCCAAGTGGTGTTGCATTCCCTCCAGAGAGTCGGAGATCAACACAATATCATCAGCATATAACAATAGTGGAATCCATGTCCTTGCCAGCTGTGCACCTCTATCACCATCGCTCTCAATGTAGTCAGAAACCTCATCCACATACATACTGAATAGAGTAGGAGAGAGCGGGCAGCCCTACTTCACCCCAAGTGGAGTGAACCGGTGTAGATAGACCCTCTCAGGTGCGTACATGCCCCACTACTGACCTGTATAATGCCATGATCCCCCAAATGAGCTTTGTAGGTACTCCCATCTCCTGTAGTCTGTGCATCAATCTAGCTCTGGGTACTGTGTCAAATGCTTTGCGGAAGTCCACAAAGCTACAATAGATCCGTCTCCCATGTGATCTGCCCTCCTCAATGATGGCTCTAAGTGTCAAGATATGGTCAAGAGTAGAGAAGCCTTTTTGAACCCTGTCTGCCCGGCGCGTGTATCCTCTCTCTCTCTACCAATCTACTAGCTGCTCAAGAATGGATGCGTACAATCGTGCCAATGTGTGTCCAATCATGATAGTGCAATAATTCCCAGGCTCCATAGGGTCTCCTGACTTGAAGATAGGTACAATAGTAGATACGCTCCAAGTGTCGGGCAAGCCTTCACACATGGCAGGGTTAAACATAACTGCTAGAAGCTCTACTAGTAGATCTTTGGCATGCATGAAATGCTCAGCCACTAAGCCATCATGATCATATGCTCTCCTAGTCCTCATCTTGTCAATGGCCTTCTTCACCATCTTAGCGGGGTGAAAAAAGCACATGCGTGTGGACATGGATCGAGAGGATAAGGAAGGGGCGTCTGTCCAAGAACTATATACAAAGATGAAGCGTATTGGCCCCAGGCCTCTGTAGAGGTAATGGAAGGGGGGGGAGAGTGCTCATGAAAGAGCCGCCATGCCTCACGTGAGTCTTGACTCAAGAATAGCTGGTATAGATCCTGCTCTAGTCAAGCCAAAAATGCCCTCTTCTTCCCCCGCACTAGGCGTCGGAAGTCAATCTGTGACTGTCTGTGAGTGATGTCCCCCAAAAGCACCTCCCTCTGAAGTCTGGCTCTAGTCTCGCAACATTCCACATCATACCAACTGTTTTGCGGCATGCTCCAAGAACGGAGTCTCTGCTCAGGCTCAGTGTGTGGGTATGCCTCTGTTGTTGCATCATGTGATGTCTGTGTCAGTATAGTAGTAAGCTCTTCCACAGGTCGCCCTGGCTCCTCAATGCACAGTCGTCTGTAGATCCCATCGATATATACAGAGTCTGTCTCTCGCGTGAAGGTGTAGCGAGTAGGTGCTGCTGCTCGTGGACTGTGTGCTACATTAAACTGAAAAGAGATGGTCATCGACAAAAGGGCATGATCCACTGCCACCCCAACAGGTCTGGGTCCAACCGTGAGATTCTGGATACTAGAGATGACACTCGGTTGTGCCATGACATAATCCACTGTGCTGGCTCCATGTCTGTGTGGAAAGCATATAAAACCACCCGCAGCGGGAAATCTCTGTAGGCCATTCAAGATGGCCAATCCATGTGCAGTTCCCATGTCTATCAAGTGCGTCCATACTCAGTATGTTCCACATCCTGTGATAGTCTGGATACGCCCGTCTCTACAACATCTAGCTCTCTCAGCATCTCCTCTGAAGTATGATAAAATACTTTCTCGTGATGGGTAGTCCTAGCATTGAAGTCCCCTAGAATGATGGGCAGTCCTAGCATTGAAGTCATCAGCTCTAGAGAACTCCCTTATGTCATCATCCAAAATAGAAAAGGGGGACTGTCCTCTGGGTGATGCATAGACTGACGTGCTCGGGGGAAGGTATTTGCATGTCTCTGCTCTCAATCTCATCCACATGTACCTAGCCTGCTCATCCCTGCCGGCTATATGTATCAAAGGCTGCAACTCCTCTCTGAATAACACTGCCACTCCCCCTGAGCCCCGCCCTCTATGCTCTGATCGAGTCTCCTGTCTGCATGTTGTCTCCCATCTGTATCACCTGATAAAACCGGCCAGTAGGGCGGTAGACGTTAGCTTTCACCCGATTATTCAACACTTGACTTCACGACACAAAGCAATGACTTACAAAGGAACCTGTAACTGAGAATGGAATTACACTTCAAAACAAAAGCACGGCCAGGAAGCTAGAATGCTCCCAAGCAAACAGCGACACTTGTAGGCCCCAAAGGTTGGCGCCCCTTTCGGTATTTCTTTATTCTTTAACAGAGGGGAATAAAACCTGTGGTTCCCTACAAGCTACTCGGCACAATCTGGGCTGAATTCCATCTGTTCTGGCCCGATTTCGGCAACATAACTGTACTAGGACCCTTCACAGTCAGTATCCCCATGCATTAGATGACTTTCCTGACGCATACGGACACTTTGCAAAACCTGGCGAGAATCTGCAGCACGATGAATTCTCTGTTTTCTGCCCCGGAAATATGCCAGATCACCTGTACATCGGTCCCCTCACGTCCCCGAACCTCCTGGGGGTATTAGGGTCCGTTTAGAGCAACCCTAAACTTGCAAAAATACACAGCAGGCTGTAATTCCCTGTTTCGGGCTCCGTTTCGCGTGTCGGTCGCATCCGTAGCAAGTCCTCGAGCTCCTGCACCTGTAGGGCTACTTGCCCTTTGAATCGGACAAGATTTCGCACATGAAACCTCTCCGAGTTCACCAATACCTGCGGGGGATTAGCCGCTAGCTAATCCAGTACTTGTGCAAGAGGCTCTTGCCTCGACAATCGCGCATGAACCCACATAACTGTACATTGGTCAAATGAAAAGCCCACTAGAGGGGCATAACATACTGCTCATAGGGGAGAGAGAGAGAGAGAGAGCAGTGCGTAGCGTGCAGGGCATCACTCCTAGCACCGCACTGTACATAAGAGGGAAAGGAAGCACTCCATAGCTCTTGCAACCTATTGCAATCCACCTACTGCTGAAAAATGCGCCCCCTTCCTCTTGTAGACTCTCCTCAAAGTGGCAGAAGTGCTCACAAAGTGACACCTCACCCAGTTTCCGATTTTGGCCAACTTGGCTAAAAATATCTCAATTGGTGCGTCAGTTGACTTGGCAACAGAACAATAAAATGTTCCCCTGGTCATACCGAAGGTAATGACGCGAACACATTTTCGGGTCCAAAATAGCAGTTCCCTAAATTTTAGGAGATGTTTCCATGGCACTCACACTGGTCATCTGCCATCAATCACCACTAGAACCACATCGAAAAATACAATGTCGACCAGCTATCAAGTGATTTTCACTCATAGCCCCACTGTGGCTAACCTTAGTCCATTTGCCCAACTCAGTGCTCACTGGCCGTCCGGCCTAGACTCTCACTGTCCGCCTCACATTATGCAACTCGGGCATTGGCATTTCCAAAGGGGTGCTTTAAAACAAGTCAAATAAAATTTCCCCAAAAAGAAATCAACAAGGAAAGTTGCCACAGACTCGTGACACCTGATGTGAGGCATAGATTGCCCAAGGGCTTGATGAGTCTCAGAGTAGAAGATGATGTCTCTTCCAGTAAAACTATCCTCAAAAGCACCCACATCAAGGCGCATAGATCCATTACAATTCCAGGCGGCAAGTTTGAGTGTGGTCCCATAGGTCTCGCACCATCATGTGGCGCGTCGCTCCAGTATTACCACTCTTCCATCTCGGTAGAAGGCAATCTTGCCTTTTTCCCTTGCCGCTCTAATCTCCGGCATTACCTCCTGCATATGAGCAATCTGCGAGAGGATAAGATTATCCCCGAGAAAGATGCTATAACCGGCCTGTACAACGTAGAGGGCGGTACTATTTCAATTACCAGTTAACTTTACACAGAGCACTGAGAAGGGAAGAGAACACAGTTGCGTCCAGCGACTAGAATGTCATTGCGCACACGAGACCGACACCCTGTAGGCCCCAAAGACTGGCGCCCCTTTCGGTATTCCTTTATTCAAATTAAGGTAGACGATCCGACCACTTCGCACAAGCTTTCACAAAGCTGTCCAAACCTGGCGAGGGCTGAAAACGCAGGTTTTCGACCTGATTTTGGCAACATAACGACGCAAAAACCCCTGTAGGTCAAAAGCACCTGTCTACGACGAATTCCCTCGCTATCTGGAAGCTTTCTGGTGAGCTGTCACAGAATTTCAGCGGGCTGTAATTCCCTGTTTTTCACTGCCGGGTGCCCAAAAGCCTGTACACGCATCCCAAGGCTCTCACGAGGCTCCCCCGGTGTTCCCTTGCAGTTTAGGTGCGAAACCCTAAACCTGCAGAAAAACACAGCAGGCTGTAATTCGCTGTTTCGGATCGTTTTTAGCGGAGCGAACACGCCTACGCGTGTCCCAAGGGCTGACAGTTCCCCTGTGAATTGGACGAGTTTTTATGCGAGAAAACTCTCTGAACCCGCAATCTTTTGCAATGGAACTGTGCGTACCTGTGGGGGATTAGCAATTAGCTAATCCGGTTCCTGTTCAGAAGGCTCTTGCCTTGGCAAACGTGCATAAACCCCCAAAACTGTACATGTTCAATTGAGTAGCCCAACTAGTGGGGCATTACCATATGTGCCAAAGGGGAGAGAGAGATGCACGAGAGCAAATCATTGCGCTACATGAGACAGAGGAGAAGGCAAGCTTTCCATTAAAGCTATAGACCTGCACCCACTACTCACACACACACTGTAGCTCACTTATGATAAAAAATCAACCTCCTCTCTCAAATTGGGCGCCCCCTCTTGCTGATGGAAGGGAAAACTGCACCACGAGCCGCCATGTGTCCAGTTTGCCCCTTTTGAGTTAATTCTCTAGTTCCCACTGACTTATAAAGTTGTAAGTGACTTTCTGAGTGGCCCAGATTTCATTTGGCGCACACAGGCTTTCATACTGATCGGAATTCAGTGCTAACTGGCCCGACCAATCCCAGACTGACCGACCCAGACTCCCGCTGTGAGAAACCTATTCAGCCGCAGCCGTTTCACACTGGCCATGCAATGTCCACTTGCACCTTTTCAAGGGTTCTGGGAAAACAAGTAAAAATAAAATAAATAAAAATATCTAGTACTTATTTACGGAAGACAACAGGAAAAATACACCTCCTGGTGACACACCCCACCCTTGAAATACTGCAAGCGACCTCGCTTGCATGCCAATAATACATGCAGTACCTCCTGATATCACATACATTCTATGATGGGAATCCAAGACATACATGCTTCCGGAAATGTAGCGTTGGACGATTATACAATCCCACCAACCTGGCTACGACACATATATCAAGCATAGAAGTCTTCTAGTGTACTCTCAAGCACAAACTTCTCTAGCTAAATTCTGTATGGAAAGAGTAGATACAATTGCTTAACTACTCTCTTGAGCATCATGAACCATGCTCTTGCCTTGCTCCAAAAAGTCTACATCAAGTCACTGTGGGTTCCATCTGAAAGGCTTCAAGATACATTTGCAATAGCTGAGGTGAATCAACCAATTCAGACTCTTCCATCCATTTGGCATCCAACGATGGATAGTTCTTGAACTTCACCAAATAGCGTCTTGCAACCTTTCCTCTAACCTTTCTTTCTTTATGTGCCAATATCTGTTCAGGAACAAGGATTTCATCCAATTCTTCCACTTCGGGTTGTTCCTCATCAAGCATATTCTCGGGCACATCACCAACAAAGGGTCTTAGAAGGCTGACATGAAAAGCATTATGTATTTTCCAGCCTTCGGGTAGCTTCAACCTGTAAGCTACATTGCTGATCTTTTCTGAAATCTGAAAAGGACCATAATATCGCATATTGAGCTTAGGAAACAAGCGTTCCTTGCCTTTCCTTTTCCTTAACCTGGCCTTTTCAAAGCGCAAAAGCACCCAATCACCAAGTGAAAATACAAGTTCACGACGGTGACGATCAGCAGCTTTCTTTTGCTTAGCCTGAGTCTTCTCAAGAGCAATCTTTATCTTCCTGTATGTTTCATCCATATCTTGCACATACTTGTCTGCCTCAAAAATTTTGTCCTTAGTCTGCAAAATGGGCGGGACTTTCTTCCCTCCTTCCACTATCTCAAATGGTGCCTTACCTGTTGACGTATGCACAGTGTTATTGTAAGCATATTCAACCAATGGAAGATGGTGTTCCCAAGTTGCCTTGTGCTCTGACACATAACATTTAAGCAGGTCCAAAACAGTAGAATTTGCCTCTTCTGCCTGTCCATCAGTTTGCCGATGAAACGAAGAAGAGAACTTTAGCGTAGTGCCCATGTTCTCAAACAATGCCTTCCAGAAAATACTCGTCATACGTGGATCCCTGTCACTGACAATTGACTGAGGCATCCCGTGATATTTAAAGATATTGCTCATAAATATCTTGACCATGTGTTCTGGCTTTATCTTCTTCCTCACAGGAATGAAATGGGCTTGCTTACTGAACCTACAAATGATAGTCCAAATCCCATCATTGCCTGTTTGCGTCCTTGGAAGATCAAAGATAAAGTCCATTGCTATGCTTTCCCATGGCCTATCTGGGATTGGCAATGGCTGCAACAATCTCGGTTGCTTTTGTCTGTCAAATTTGACTTTTTGGCATACTAAGCATGATCTTACAAATGTGTCAACATCTTGACGTAAAGTTGGCCAATAGAAGAATGCCTCAACCCCTTTCACTGTCGCATCAATTCCACGGTGCCCAGCATAAGGTGGAGCATGACTTTCCATCAAAATCTTTGGCCGTAATTGTTTAGTAACACATAACTTTCCATGCATCATGAGAAAGTCATTCTTAAGCATATAGTGCTCATGATGTTGCCCATCAACAAGCTGGTCATAGATCCTTGCAAAATCTGAATCTTCAGCATATTGTGTCTTCATTTCGTCTAGTTCACAATGGTACGGAATTGACACTGCTGAAATTTGGGGCTTTCGTGACAACGCATCAGCCACCACGTTCTTTTTCCCTTGCACATGCACAATCTGAAAATGGAACATTGACAAGATGTTTGCCAATCGCATGTGCTTCTCAGACAACTTCGTCTGTGTGAGAAAATATCGCAAGGTTTGATGATCCGTTTGGACAACAAAATCAGCCCCTAGCAGATAGTGTTTCCAACTAGTGAGAGCATGAATTACTGCCAACAATTCTTTCTCATAGACTTGCAAGTTTCTTTCAGTCTTCAAAAGAATTCTGCTCTCATATGCAACTACTCGGCCATTCTGCATTAGAACTAAACCAAGACTATGGCCACACGCATCACACTGAACGACAAAAGGTTTCGAAAGATCTGGCAAAATGATTACCGGATCTAAAGTCAGCTTCTCTTTCAAGTGTTTGAACACTAAAATTTCCTTGGCTGTCCACTTGAAAGTAACTCCTTTTCCTTGTAGTGCATGGAGTGGAGAAGCAATCTCAGCAAAATTTCGAATGAACCTCTTGTAGTAGGAACATAAGCCTAGAAAGCTTCGAATGTCATGTACGGACTTCAAGTCTAGCCATGACCTAATTGCTTCTACTTTAGCAGGATCCATGCGTACCCCATCCTTTAAAAAATGTGCCCAAGGAAGTGAATCTCTTGCAAAAAAAATTAACTCTTCTTCGCATTAATGAGTAGCCTGTTCGTACGTAACTCGTTGAAAACTGCAGTCAAGTGATCCCTATGCTCCTCTTCAGACTTCGAATAGACAATCATGTCGTCAAAGAAGGTACCCACAAAGTTTCTATGTGGTCTAAAAATTATGTCCATCATTCTATTAAACGTGGCCGGAGCATTTGTGAGAACAAATGGCATAACAAGAAACACATAGAGACCAAATGTTGTACTGAACGCAGTCTTATGGACATCTTCTGGCCTAATGCGTATCTGATGATACCCACTCTTTAGGTCTATTCGTGTAAACAATGACGCTCCCTCAAGCCGATCAAGAATGTCATCTATCCTCGGTATGGGGAACCTGTTCTTGATGGTATTCTTATTCAAGGCGCGATAGTCAATGCACATGCGCCATGAACCATCCTTCTTCTGCACTGAGAGTACAAGCAAACAAAAAGGGGATGAACTGGGCTGAATCGGCCCCTTCTCTAAAAGCTCGTTGACATGACTCATAATCTCTTTCTGCTGGGCTGCACTAACCTTATATGGTGGTCTCTTCGGTGGACTAGAACCTGGCACAAGATCTATAGTATGATCCTCAGGTCTCTCAGGAGGTAACTCCCCTGGCAAAGAGTCCGAAAAACAATCACTGAAACCACTCAAAAAAATTTAAACCTGTCTTTATCTAAGGTAGACAAATTAGATACAACTTGAGGTACTTCTTTTGCAAAGATCAAGTACGCAGAAAGATGATTCTTTATTACAGATGAAATAGCAGAAGCAGAAACAACTGGAACAGACTCGCCTTTAAGCTTTACATCAAGGACATGAGTCTTTCCTCTATGTACAAGGGTAATCTTTTTGTTGTAAGTATCCACCATAGCATGCAACCTGTAACACCATGGGATACCCAGTAACACATCACAACCCTCAAGTGGCATAATATGAAATTCTTCCGCATCCACATAGCTCTGAATGTGCAGACGAAGCTTCCCCAGAATGGGAGTAACGGGCTCTGAATGACCTGGGCATGCCAAACCTGCTTCCCTTGTCATACCCATCTCCTCTGCACGAATACCCAACTTTGATGCCAATTCTAGTGATATGAAATTTGCACGGGCTCTTGGATCAAAGAAAACCAGCATTGTCTGGTCTCTAACTTTTCCCCAAGCTTTGCACAGCTCCGTGGCATCTGTGTTTGGTTGGTTTCCAACCAAATCTGGAACAAGTCCCGCACTTGGCTTTGGCTTCTTCCCTTTATAGTCTGACTTGTCATCCTTATCCTGTGACTTCTTCTGTGGGCATTCATTTGCAAAATGTCCTTCCTGTTCACAAATGTAGCATTTCTTGCCCTCCCTAAGAGCTTTCCGTTCTTCAAAAGTTTTGCCAGAAAAATGCCTCTTTTGTCCTTATCCTCGTCCCGAAGAAGACTTAGACTGCTTCTTGGACGTATCACCTTCTTCAGTGGAGGGCTTCTTTGTGGGAGGCTCAGAAGGCTTTGTTGCAACATTGCCCTTGGCTGAAAACTGTTTGCCCTGGGACCCTTTCTGGTGGCTATTAAATCCATCGAAATCTCCCTTTGACACATTGCTGGCGACTCTTGCATGCTCTATCAACTGAAACATATTCATGATAGTAGTCTTTGTGCAGTAGTCCCTAATTTTCTTGGGACTACTGCACAGTAGTTTTTGTGCAGTAATCCGCAACAATACTTCTCAATTTGTTCTGACAATGGCACAAACCTGTAAGAGGTGACTGGCAATAGTGCGGCCCAAAACTGTTTATTGTACTCTTCCAGATTCGCACACTGTTTAGCATTCAACTCCTGCCATTCTGTCATCACATCCACTTCAAAAGTGTTTGTCAACCATGCAGGCGCAAAAAGCTGTTTGAATTGGACCCACGTTGTTGGGGCTTGACCCTGGTTCAACAATGCGGTCCACCATTGAAGCGCATTCCCTTTCAAGAAAGTGGCAGCCTTGCGTATCTTTGAAGATTCCGTGAAGTTTCCTCTAGCATAAGCTGCATCGAACTACTATATGAAGGTCAAAGCCTTCAATTGATCCTCAGTTCCTCTGAAAGTTTCAAACTTCACTCCCTGCCCACCTTCCTTGTAATCCTTCAATTGACTCAAAGGAGCCACATTATCATAAACAGGTGCCTGTAACAGTGGTGCTCCATGATTGTTCATTCCAGCACTCGCATGAAAAGTGTTACCCGTGGTATCTGCATTTGGTACGTATGGCTGCGAAAAACCAGCCATACCAAATTGTGTTCCAAGCACTCGAAATTGGCCATAGGCACCCTGGAAACCTGGTTGGACACCCATGTTCGCGTACATAGGGTTACCCATGCCTCTTTGCATTGTCCGAACACATTCCCTGGCATCTGACCTGTGGAAGGTCCAGCCATAGCTTGAAACACTGAACCACCTCCAAAATAACCAGGATAAGTATTAGGTAATGGAAGGGTCTGACGCATAGCGTGTTCATTACTCCCTTGACCATTCACAAACGGTTCCTATCCA
Organism: Adiantum capillus-veneris; assembly: GCF_014529385.1. Classification (NCBI taxonomy): domain Eukaryota; kingdom Viridiplantae; phylum Streptophyta; class Polypodiopsida; order Polypodiales; family Pteridaceae; genus Adiantum; species Adiantum capillus-veneris. The sequence goes on from NC_140939.1 coordinate 157,448,313, forward strand.
GCTAAAGCATGCTGCTTTGGATCATTGGACACCGCTAGTTGCTCAACCACATGGGCTTTCCCTCGAGCATCATGAGTCCTCTGCGCATTGGAAATCTCCTTTTCCTGCAACCGAGCCTCTAAGAACTCCTGCATCCTTGGGTTGTTAGCCAACTGCTGAAACATGTCCATGCAGCAACGCAGTTGAGTTCTAAACAACCTGTCCTCTTCTTGAAGAGTTGAAGGAACTTTCTCCGTGCCATGTGAGGACGATCCCTCTTCAGGTACTTGGTCTCTCTTCTCTGCCATAACGACAAGCTCTGTGTTGCTTTCACCCACAACAATCCACGCTGCACTTTTTGAAGAAAAAGTGACTATCCCGTCGATGGAACCATATAACCGGCCTGTACAACGTAGAGGGCGGTACTATTTCAATTACCTGTTAACTTTACACAGAGCACTGAGAAGGGAAGAGAACACAGTTGCGTCCAGCGACTAGAATGTCACTACGCACACGAGACCGACACCCTGTAGGCCCCAAAGACTGGCGCCCCTTTCGGTATTCCTTTATTCAAATTAAGGTAAACGATCCGACCACTTCGCACAAGCTTTCACAAAGCTGTCCAAACCTGGCGAGGGCTGAAAACGCAGGTTTTCGACCTGATTTTGGCAACATAACGGCGCAAAAACCCTATAGGTCAAAAGCACCTGTCTAGGACAGATTCCCTCGCTATCTGGAAGCTTTCTGGTGAGCTGTCACAGAATTTCAGCGGGCTGTAATTCCCTGTTTTTCACTACCGGGTGCCCAAAAGCCTGTACACGCATACCAAGGCTCTCACGAGGCTCCCCCGGTGTTCCCTTGCAGTTTAGGTGCGAAACCCTAAACCTGCAGAAAAACACAGCAGGCTGTAATTCACTGTTTCGGATCGTTTTTAGCGGAGCGAACATGCCTACGCGTGTCCCAAGGGCTCCCGCACGCAATGGGACAGTTCCCTTGTGAATTGGACGAGTTTTCACGCGAGAAAACTCTCTGAACCCGCAATCTTTCGCGATGGAACTGTGCATACCTGTGGGGGATTAGCAATTAGCTAATCCGGTTCCTGTTCAGAAGGCTCTTGCCTTGGCAAACGCGCATAAACCCCCAGAACTGTACATGTTCAACTGAGTAGCCCAACTAGTGGGGCATTACCATATGTGCCAAAGGGGAGAGAGAGATGCACGAGAGCAAATCATCGCGCTACATGAGACAGAGAAGAAGGCAAGCTTTCCATTAAAGCTGTAGACCTACACCCACTACTCACACACATTGTAGCTCACTTATGATAAAAAATCAGCCTCCTCTCTCAAATTGGGCGCCCCCTCTTGCTCATGGAAGTGGAAAACTGCACCAGGAGCCGCCATGTGTCAAGTTTGCCCCTTTTGAGTTAATTCTCTAGTTCCCACTGACTTATAAAGTTGTAAGTGACTTTCCGAGTGGCCTAGATTTCATTTGGCGCACACAGGCTTCCATACTCATCAGAACTCAGTGCTAACTGGCCCGACCAATCCCAGACTAACCGACCCAGAGTCCCGCTGTGAGAAACCTATTCGGCCGCAGCCGTTTCACACTGGCCATGCAATGTCCACTTGCACCTTTTCAAGGGTTTCGGGGAAAACAAGTAAAAATAAAATAAATAAAAATATCTAGTACTTATTTACGAAAGACAACATGAAAAATACACCTCTTGGTGACAGATGCCCGTCTTCTTAAGAGTTGGCCTTTTCTTCGAAAAATCCTCCGCTTCCATGGAGGAAAAACGAAGAATGAGTGCCCTTTCTTTCGAGGTTTCCCCATTGCTTTCATTTTTCTTGTTGCCCACTCTCCAAGCTCTTGTGTGCATCGGTTCATGAACCCCCATCAAAGCCATGAGTTCTTTTACCTCTTCGTCCACATTATCTTTGTCTTAGAAGCCGCAAATTCTCACATGTAAAGCACGCACACGTTTTCTTTGCTCCTCTAGTGTCAGATTAATAATAGTGGGTGTGGACGTGGACATGGACGTTATTTCCTTACCTTTTCCTTTCTTGGCAACCTCGATCCATTTCTCGGCTTCATCCGCCTTTTGTTGAGTCTTTGTAATAACATCCACCCAAGAAGTCGTCATTTCTTTGTGTTGCTCTTCTCCCTCTTTGATGGCCCGTACTTGCTGCTTGATCGTGTTTAGTTCTTCTATTACTAAGGGATGCAATTCTCCCTCTTCAAGTGTGTTTCTTGATCGTGCTTCAGCGAGATCCTTCTTGAGTGATGCAATCTCTTCATCTTGAGCCGTCACACGATCTTCCAATGCATTTATCTTGCTTTCTTGGATCAACACACGTCGTTCGAGCATTTTTATTGTGCCTAGTAGGTTGTGGTTCATCTTGCTAATGGTTTCCGTCATTTCTTCTTTGCACTTCTTAATGGCATCCTCTAAGGGGTCGGCCTTATTATTATGCTTCCTCATGCTTAATCTTCTTTGCACTTCTGAATGGCATCCTCTAAGGGGTCGGCCTTATCATTCTGCTTCCTCATGCTTAATCGTTGCCAACGGGAGCCACACTATGTGCACATGTGTTTCCACATTATGCACATCTTTTTTTTTCCCTCTCTACGCGCGTAGGTTTTCTTTTAACCCTCTCACGTGCGTAGGTGTTCTCTCTACGTAGGTAAAAATTCTCTCTCTACGCTTTTTATCTCTTTCTACGCTTGAAATTTCCTCCCACCTCTCTCTACGCTTAATTTCCCTCCCACTCTCTCTCTACGCACGGGCCAGCAGGGGGATGGGGGGGGGAGCGCGAGGGTTTGAGGTTGCAAGGAGAGCGTGAGAGGGGGACTGGGGCTGCAGAGGGAGCACGAGGGGGGCGGGGCTGCAAGGGGGGAGAGCGAGAAAGCGCGAGGGGGGGGCGTGAGGGGGGCGGGGCTACACGGGGAGACAGTGAGAGAGCGCGAGGGGGGGGCGCAGCAGCAGAGGGGGAGCGCGAGGGGGGCGGGAGCAGTAGCAGTAGAGAGCGCGAGCAAGGTGGGGGGGGGGGGGGGGGGGAGGAGAGAGAGAGAGAGAGAGAGAGAGAGAGAGAGAGAGAGAGAGAGAGAGAGAGAGATGAAATGAAATGACATATTAACGTCTCAAAAGGCCAAAATGACCTATGAGACCAATGTGTCACAAACTTGTGAATTTGGTATCGTGTATGAGTACAAAAAAAGAAATACTAAAATGAATCTAGAAGTGCTACTAGCTCGAACTGTGGGATATGTGTGATCACTGATACAATGGGTGCCCAATACAAGAGAAAGATACAATGGGTGATGGATCCATCCTCATCTGTACTCTCGATGTCGAGATAGTATGGCTCGTATCCTCTATTGTAGCCTTCGTCGATGTTGTGAAGCTCCTCTCCTCGGTCGTGGGCATCTAGATCTCCCTACTTCCAATGCTTGATCAATGAGAGTACCGTCGGTGTGAGTATGAGTTGAGCTTTGCAGTGGTGGCTGCTCCTCTATCTGTCCAGTGTTTGGTGTGAAGAAATCAGTAATTTGTCTCTGGTATTGTCTCTCTCTAGATCTCCTCACCCTGTGTAGCTCAAGTAGATACAGGCCAACACCTCTCTGGTCCTGATAGCTCATGACTCTCGAGAAGGGTCTTTAAGGCTTCTCTGAATAGACACTGGAAGCGACCCCATATCTCGTAATACACAATGCTCTGACATATATTATGTGTCTCCGTCTCTGGCTCTGTATGGCATAGGCGGCATATCCTGCTAGCTGTTGGTATTCCTCTGAATCTACCAGTCTCAATCTCAAGCTGGTGTGAAGATGTCCGTATCTGACCGATGGCGCACCGTAACCCATGAGATAGATGTGTATCCATATATCTGGGACGAATCACAAACCCATCCCCTGTGAGTTGAAAAAGATTCTCTCTATAGAAAGACACCTTCATGCCCCACTCCTCTGTCGGCTCTATCCATGTCCTCTTTTGGTGTCCAACTGGGTCAGGTCCTGGCGAATGAGTCTAGTAATCTGCACCCGTGTAAGAGACAATGGTGCATCAAGGGAGTACTGGAAGGGATGCAAGCTGTCCATGCTGAAGCCATGTATCTTGAACCATGTACCAGCATGATGTGTCCCCCTTTAAAGCTAATTGTCTGGAGGACTCAAAGGCCAATCTGGCATATCAGTCTCTGGTAGTATCCCATAAGCTGTGCATAAAGGAGACTGGTCTGGTAAGCGCCTCTATCTCCATGGGGGGGGGGGGGGGGGGGGGGGGGGGGGGGGGGGGGGGGGCTAACTCTGCTCTAACGATCTCGTGTGGCACAAATGCCTTGGCTCTAATCAGCCGAGAGATCATAGATACCAAGGGCCTCTCCATACCTCTCCACCCATCCTGACTCACAGAGGGTCCCGAAAGCCAAAAATTCCAGATGGAAAACTCGGTGAATGACGCAAGACAAAAGATAGAGAGCCCCCTAGCCTCTAGGTCACATATAGTGAGCCGGGGTATTGTCAGCAAACATCTCTTTTAAATACCATGAAAATAATAATAACCCTCATTCTAGAAATTAAAAAATGGCCAAAACGGGCATGCAATGGGCACTTGTCAGTGCAAACCCTAAGTGTGCCTCAAATTCCTCTTCTACAGGTGTACAAGTGACCAACCCACAACCAAGGGCCAATGCACATGTCATGACAAGACAGTAAGCAGGACGAAAAACATTTAAAAGGTGAACATAACTCTAGAACCAATGTGTCCATGTAGGTGTCACAGAATAACAGATGAACAAGGAGCTAACATGAGACAAATAGAAGTGCATATGAATTGGGAAGCAGAGATGCAAAGGGCAGACAGCACGTGTGAGCTTCTGGTTGGCTTTTACGAAAACTTCTCTAAGATTCTGAGAATGTTTACACCTGACTCCTGTACAGCCTGTAAGGTGTCAGAAAAACATCTGCCCCAAAGCTTCATAAGTCCTGCTCATCAGGAACAAGCATTTCTTCATGTATTCTATGCACATAGCAGGCGCATCAAATCGACAACCATGCCTCTCTTCATTGTGGCCAGAGCCCAACCCAACACAACTAATCTGCCATCGTAAGCATCAACAGGCAGCTTGAGCTTCGAAGTACTATCAGGCAAAGCTCAACACACCAACATACCCACAAGGCTTCCTCAAGTCAGTCATATTAATCCAAAAACATGTTGAGAATGATTCCTGCCGAAGCAGGCAGAAAAGATTCTCCTAAAAGCAGCACAACATTCAGAGCTATATTACAGATACCTACAAACAACCATAAGAACAAAAGTCTACAAACCTTGAGCTTGTAGCCAGCAAAGGCCCCTGGAAACTCCTCAGCCATGATTTCCATTGCTGCTTGAAAAGCCACCACCTGTCCAAACCAACAAAAAGGAAACATGATGGTGATGCGGGTCCTCTAAGAGAAAACCTGTCACAAGCAGAAAGATAGAAGAAAGAATAGGGTCCACAGCTCATATTTTTCAGGAGGATGAGAAACTACTCATAAATTTGCATAGTAAAAATAGATGATGTCACTTTTCCAATTTGAAGGTTTGCTCTATATCAAAGGTAAAAGTTTCACATAATGCTTGTCAATACAAAACACTAGAACCACTTTAACCCTTGAACAACAAGGTCAGCCTTAAGAATCCTTGGTAACATGGTGGCAACCGCCTCTCATCAACCCTCCCAGGCAAGCAGGCAGCACAACACAGCCATAACAGCATGCAACCTCCTCCCTTGCCCTCATGGCGTCAGTTTTCATTTACTAGACGACGTTTCTCGTGAGATCAATGCAAAACGTATAAGGTAGACAATTTTGGCTGGTGAAGAATAGGAAGATCACAGTGACCATAACGACGATCTTACAGCAAGAATTTTTTAGCCTGCTAGATGTACTTGTGTGAGGATCCACAAAAGCGATGGATCCTAGTGAAAACCCCCCCCCCCCCCCCCCCCCCCCCCCCCCCCCCCCCCCCCCCCCCCCCCCCCCCCCCCCCCCCACACCAAACACACACACACACACACACACTTTTGTTTATGCAGCAGCAAGGCCTTCAAGCTTCCACAGGAAAATCTCATGAGCCATGATTGTCTCCCTTGATTGAAACCAAATCTCTTCCCACCTCAATTTTGCATTACACATGCATATGGATTGTCAGTTTAGGTAATATGTCTTGAAATCTAAAGAGTACTTCAGCAATTAGAACAACACAACAGTTCAATCAAGCACATTTTAAGAGGGAGTACCTGCTTACCCATTTGTGGAGCAATAACTGCATAGACACCTGAATCACTAACACTTTTCACCAATCTCTCTCTATCCCCTCCAGTTGTTCCCATAACAAAAGGGATGCCCCTTCTGATGTAAAATTCTGCATTGTCTGAAATGTAAAAAAAAAACTTTGGCAGTTACAGAAAATAACAGAATCATAAAATCTTTATTTGCTTGAGCTAAACCAGACCTAAATGCATCATCAAAATGTATTCGTAAGATTGCTAACCATTTACAGCAGAAGGGAGAGTATAGTCCGCAATTATAACTCCAGGATACATTTCTATGACTTTGTCCAGAATTACTTCTTTCTCTGAAGCTTCATGCACATGTATGTGGACATCCTTAACATGAATTACATTTTGCTGCAACCCAGGACCAGTGAGGCAGAAAGGCACCAGCTGAAGGCCAGCTTCTACAACTGCCTCCGCTACTGCCCGACCCATTTTTCCAGAGCAATCATTAACCTGGCACAGTGATCATAAGATTCAGAACACTTTCCTTTTAAAAAGCCCCAACAATCCATGAACTCTCGTCTCCTTTAAGACCACTTCTCTTAAAAAACAAGCCCATGCTCTCGTCTCCTATTGAGTATTTTTACAAAATACAATTAAAAATCTACCAACGTCATCTCTCGAGAAAGCACTAAATAGATACTTAGCAGCAGCAGCTAACTTTGGCCCAAGGCAAGCCCTAGGACTACCATAGTATAGAATCACAATAATGCTCTCAGCCAACAGTCAAGCACACCTTGAGAACAGGTTACCCTAAAAAACTCCTACTGAAGAAGTTGGAATAAGTTTCACGAAGGAACGAACAGTCATCCATAAGATCAAACCTAATTTAGAAAAGGCAAAACCTCTAAAAATACCCAAATACCTATTAGAGTTCAGGCATCTCTCTGGATTAGTCCAATCGGTCCCAATTTCTCCCACAGGGACACGAGTTAGGGAGTGAGGGCTGTTTTGTGGCTGTGCCCGGCCAATGTGAGGTTGTTTTCTCATGTCGGGATATGTCTAGCCATGTATAGCCTTGGGTTTTGGCTCGGTTCCATGGCCATCTGTGCTCCTGCAAGCTAGGAGTGTTTTTCCCCAACCTTGGCACATATTTCCCTTGAGCCCTATGGGCCTCCAGCACTCTTTCCCATGTTCCTCCTATTTCTTCCCTATTTTCCGGGGTCATGGGGGCTGGAGGATTGGGTTAGGCAGCCAGCCTATGGGCCTATATATGAGCAGGGGGGGTAGCTCTTCAAAGCATAGTAGTAGAGCCCAGAGGGGGGCGTCATCCCTTGGGTGCCCCACGGAGGTTTGTAGGCAGATGCAGGGCAGCCAGCGTTTTGGCTTGAGATCAGCCCCAGCGTTTTTCATGAGCAGCAAGTGCAGTGCTTGGAGACCATCTCTACGGTACAGTGTTTCTGCAAGGCGGCCTCTCACGGGCCTTGTGATCATCCAGTGGCAAGGTTTCTCATCGCAGATCTAGGTCCAGATCTAGATCTAGCCAGGAGGAAGTGCACTAGATCTAAGAGCACACTTACCCAACACTTGCACAAAGCCGACAGTCACTGAACATTCACATCACATGCACATAGTTATCCCCATCAAGATTTCAAATGAGAATCATGATCATTGTAACTTATTTAGCAATCACATACAAACCGCGTCGATCTCTTCACGAATGTCTTGGTGTACTAAATCTCGTTACTATCACATTCACATCACCCCTCGGGTGATTAGACAAAATGCTGCAATCATTTCATCTTTTCGAAACGTACTCAAACAATGCACACATGAGAGAGCACATGTAACATATTCATTTTAGGAATTCCCATTTCAATATACATCTTTACATCAAGTCATTGAGCAGAATACTATCAACCTGTGAGTATCCCTGAAATCTCAAAAGAAACCAGTGACTTTATTCCCATCGAGGAAACCTATGACGAAGGAGTGAAGGGACTCCCCTCTTGTGCAGCTCGCACCGCATCAGATTCTGTCACAAACTGCTGACGTGCCAAAGCCCTCAAGAATGGAGCCAACTTACAGATGCCGGCCGAGGGGCCTAAACCCTAAGAAGAACAAGTAACAGAAGAAGAAGTCCTACCAACTTATGGGGACCCCGTCTGATGGGGCCCTGTCACGTGACACATCCAACCCTATGTGTCCGTGGACAAGCTACAGCATGATCAGGGTTCAGCCATTCCAGTCAGTCTAGATTAGAAGTGATCTGGCACTTTTGTGAGTCTATTCGTAGACAGTGCATGCCCAGTCACTTAGTGTAGATGTATATCCTCTGGTTGCACACAGCGTGATCATAAGCATTCCCATCAGAATCCATCAGAATCCTTCAGGGGAATTTTCTAGTGCATTTAGCCTATTTTACCTATTTTTGACATTTTTCACTTATTAATTTAAGTGACTTTCCAACAAAAGTAGGTAGGGCAATTTGGGTAAGAAAATATATAAGAAAACCAAAGTTAGCACTAAATGGCAGAAGAGGCACCAGGAGCCAAGCTCAACGGGCAACTTCTCAACAAGACAAAGACCTTGGCGGTTTCCCCCACCAAGCAAGAAGGACCCCCCTTAGCATTTTTGACAGAAGCATCTCAAGCTGGCGTTTTTGCATCATCACACTATCGCCAGAAGACCTCAACCTATAGTTTTTTGCATCACCATCCATCGCCAGAAGAAGTCACACGCAAGCTAGCGTTTTCGACTTCAGCTTCTCTAGCGTTTTTGGTCCCAAATCAAATATTTGCAGATCCCAGCATATGCAGCGTTTTTCCATAGCGATTTTCAGCAGACACAACCTCAGCAATGTAGCGTTTTCAGCAATGAAGCACTTGCATGTTCAGCCCTAAGGAGTAGCAGATTCAGCCCGGAAAGACCATCAGTTTTCAGCCTTTAGGAACCTCTGTTTTCAGCCCTAAACCTGCAGATTTTCAGCGACAAAGACCCACAGAAAACAGCCCCCCAAATCAGCGTTTTGGACTAGTCGCAGATTTCAGCCCATAGCGTTTTTGGACAGCAGTAGAAAGATTGCAGATTTCAACCCTTAGGTCGATTTCGTCATCACCGTCGTCATTGTCGACATAGCCTAGACTTGCATCAGTCACATGCATTCAGTTTGTACCAGTTTGTGCAATCATAAGTAGACCACTCTTGCCGACGAGAGTGGGGCCTTCGGAGGAGGGTTTTACAACGTCTCTGGTGTCGTATTATTCTCTTCTCTCTCTATCTCTCAGTCTCATACACTTGCACACACAGTGTCCATTCACTTTGTTTGTGATCATAGCATTCTCTCATTAAGAACGGAAGGCTCTACCTTCCATAAGAACAAAAGGAACCTTGAGCACAGTTCGGAGCACTCATCTTGAGCAAAGCGCAAACATTCATTCCGCTGCACCTAACAAGCCCCAAGTGACATAAAGGATTAAAATAAAGTTGGACCCTCACACACAACGTAGAATCTGATGACGTGGCAGTTGTACAAAAACCCTAATTTTTACTAACTGATGACGTGGCAGGTGAACAGAAAACCTTGATTTTCGATTGATTGATGACGTGGCAAACTGTACGGATTTCCACGTTTTACGTTGACTGCTGACGTGGCAGTTGTACGGATCTCCGTGAATTACGTTGGGACCTTTTGGACATTGCTTTTGGATCAGTTGCTTTTGAGTTTGAAGCTTTTCACTGTAATTGCTTTTCAGGCCAAGGGCCTTTAAATATGTGCTAAGGGCTCATTCTCTGGCATGCTTCCTGGAGAAGGTGCAGAGTCTGGAGTACCAGCTTGTACTGTGTTGAGGCAATATAAAGAAATACCGAAAGGGGCGCCAAGGTTTGGGGCCAATACTCTGTGGAGTGGAATTCCGTCACTTTGTGTCGTGTCGTCTCTCTCTCTCAATTCAATTGTTATTGAAGTGCTAAAAGTCTGTTCAATATGTTCTTTTCTATTGGCATGTGGTGACTGTCTTGTGACAGATTCAACCTGTTGATTCATCAAATAGTCGACCTTCACTGAATATCTTTGTGTCAGCTCAACTTTCATTTTCCTTTCCTTGTGAGCCAGTACCTGTTTTGGAACGAGAATCTCTTCTGTCTCTTCCACTTCTCGTTGCTCCTCTAGCTCTATGTCCACTGGCACTTCACCTTTGAAAGATCTCAATAGACTCACATGAAATGCATTGCGAGTCTTCCAAGTATCTCGTAACTTCAGCTTGAAGGATACATCGTTTATCTTTTCCTTTACTTGGAAGGGTTAGCTTTGGAACGAAGAGGATCACACCATCAAGAAACTCAATCTACTAAGAGTTGGAAGACCTAATAGGTCATCACTTGAGAATCATGTTTGCCAAAGAAGTAGTCAGGGTCCCGTAGCTACTCAAGCAGACTCCGTGAGAGCAAGCCGTATGTCCGCCACTCCTTAGCGTCTATCAAATCCAATACAATATGCCAAACTCAATGCAAACTCGGAAGAACACATATACTCCCACTGTTGTAGCTTATTCGTTAGATCTTCATCAAAATTGTCTTTACCACTTGTGAATATACCCACTCAACTGTGCAATCAATATCTAATGCACAACATGACACCAATACTCAAGGTGAGCGTAAAGGAACCACCTAGGGGACCTACAACATGCCTGTCAGAATGGGCTGCCCCAAGGTTGGAGCTCTCCAAAGGGATATACCAGAGAAGCCTCCAAATGTTGCGTACCGTTAGGTAGAAACTAGATGTCCCCACCAATTTCCGACACTATGCGCACACCTATCATCCAAAGGATCTCAACATAAGCTGCTACCGGACATCAAGAATACTGTCCATAAGAGGTTGCAAACCTGTCCCACAACTGGAGCTCACAAAAGGGCATAAGAATGACCAAATCTATAGTGCCACACTACCAATAATGAAGAGAGAACAATGAGATAGGAGTCGTCCACATTCCAACAAACCAGTTGTCACGGTCGGCTAAGCATCAAGCACCACATGTTCCACCTCTAAACCTTATCGTTTGGAGTCCAATGATCAATCATCATGGCACTAGAGACAGAAGAATCCCCCTCTACCAAAAAGACAACTTCAACACATGCATTGAAACATGCATGTACTCTGCTACATATCGAATGAACAAGAGTCCACTAGAGCTAGAACTGAAACTTCCATCCTCAGATGAAAAAGAAAAACTCAAAGAATATCCTTTGCTTCTGGGAGGAAAGAAACCCCCCTTTGTTATCCACTATCCACAACCTGGTACAAAAGCACAATTGAATCACCAACCTACTACTCCTCTGATAGATAGCTCCATCGACAAATCCAAGAAAGACTTGCAATTGCGGAAGGCACAGTCAATTTGCCAATCCATCTCCTGAAGAAGCCATAGAAACATGCTCCAAAAGTGTAGGAGAATATCTTTTCTTTTTGGCCAAAAAAGGAGGTATATTCTATGTACATATGAGACCTCTGGAGATGTCAATGGCCTATCACCCATAGGAAGTACAAAAGCGGGGTAACAATGTGTAGGCTATGTAAACATCAAGGTGTTCTATGAGACAAATGTAAAATGAACGCATAATGATGAGGTCATGATCCCGATTGAAAAGAATTGACTACATCACCCATGTGTGAAGAAAGACGCATCGATGCCGGTCCACTGTCTTGAAGGAGCCGCAACTGAAGAATCCAATATCCCGCTGATTGTGAAGAGTATGCAGCAGCTCGGTCCAAATGGTTGTCCAGACACTTCTCTCAAAAGACAAGCTCGATGGTATTGTCTGCAACAAAAGTTTGACTCCATTCAAAGACTTATGGGACATACAAAGCAAGGTTTTAATATGCATGACGGCTCATTGACCTATCCGACGGACAAGCCAATCTCCACCTCAATAGGGCAAGAGTCTTCTAGTGAAGAGAAAGAACCAAGGAAACTGGATGAAAGTTCATCAGAGGATTCTGGAGAAGTAAGGCAACCAGATGATAGTGCATCCAAGGGTTTCAAGAAAGCAAGGGAATCAGTTGATGGTTCATCAAAGAATTCCAACGATTGAGGAGCCAGTGGGAAGGGGAGACTAGCGGGGCTACCAACAAGTCACAGGGCACAAGAAAAGAACAGAAAAGTAAGCTAGGTCCACGGGATAATTTGGTCAAGGGTACTCCTTGACCCTCGATGCAAAGTGGATGGAGGAGGAGAACATCGCAAATTCTCTTCAGTATGAGCTGTACCTTGAAGCTTTTGAAACATTGCCGGTGTCTTCGCCAAAAGTTATCGATCAGCAGGTTGAATCTGGTGCGGTGCGGACTGCACAAGAGGGGAGCCACTCCACTCCTTTGTCACAAATTGCCTAGATCAAATAAAGTCGCTAATTTCTCTTTGAGATTTTAGCATATTGACACGCTGATAGTATTTTGCGAAATGACTATGAAAATATCTCCATTAAATTGGAAATTTCCTTGGTCGAATTAAAGACATGTGCTCTTTCATGTGTGTGTTGTTAGAGACATGTAGAGAAAGATGAAATGTCTGCAACATTTTGTATGAGGAATGATCTCAACTTAGTGCACCTAGACATCTGTTAGAGATCAACGAGATCTGGATGTGATGGCTAAGTGAATGAGAATTGAATGAGATTCTAGTGCATCAAGATTTTATTTGGATGAGATGACTTGATACTATTGTGAGTGCATCAAGAGTTCCGGAAGGATGAGATGGTTGCACAGATACTTGGGTGAGACTGCCTAGGTATGTAACTTTAGTGCATCAAGACACTCGTTACAGATAAGCGCGGTCTAGGTGTGATGGCTAATTTTGTCTAACTTGAGTTCTTTTGCAGAAATAATCGCGGACAATTACTCTTCTTTTAGAAGGAGGGATGTCACAAATTGCTGACGTGCCAAGCCATTGAAGACTCAAGAGGGTTAAGACTCCCTAGCCCTAACCCTAGCCAACTTGCAAATCCCCACTGAGGAGCCTAAACCTAGCAGAAATAGAAGAAAATGAAGTCCTCACCACCTACAGATCCTCGTCGAGTGGTCCATTATTAAAATGGGTTAGGATGAAAAATTATAACCCCCAACAGCTTATGGAACCCCGACCAATGGGACCTAAACATAAAGCACGCACACACACACACTACAAATTGCATGGACAAGAAGATGTGGCATGTTGTACAGATGGCCTGCGAATTGTAAAAGAGCTAATGACATGGCGTTCCTGTACGGACAACCCCTGAAGCCACTAGCTTTTGGGACCAAATGCTTTTAGACTCTATGCTTATCATGTAACTGCTTTTGGATGGCCAAGGGCCATTAAATATGAACCATCGGATATCTCTCTGGCATACCACCTACGGGAGATGCACAGCAATGCCACCAGTGTTGTACCTCGTTGAAGCAATATAAAGAAATACTGAAAGGGGCACCACAGTTTGCAGCCAGTGCACTCTAGGGGTGGAACTTCGTCTCTCTGTCTCACATGAAGTGTCTTTCAGCTGTTTGGAAGCACTTAAAGTCTATTCGATCTGTCCTTTTTTCATTGGCACGTGGTGCCGTTCTGTTGCATCCATGATCAGGCATGGTTAGCAACAACTTTACTCCTGCTAATGAGCGCAGCACAGCTCTGAATACATGGCTTTTTGTCGCAGAAAGTTTATCTACAAAAGAAAATGCATATAAATATAGAGAAGTCGTGCTTAAAGTTCCTGAGCACATATCTAATTTTCTGCAAGTGCACAAGTTCGCTTTGGGGCTAAAGAAAACTTTACGTCCTCTGGTCCGAAAAGAAAAATGTAGCACATTGAAAGAGGCCATTGAACTTGCTTTAGTTCTAGAGGATGGCAAGAGGTTTTCTGGCCAGAGATCCTCCTAGATAGGGCCTAGTCAAACAAAAGCACAATCCAATCAGACAGAGGGCAAAGAGGGAAAAGAAACACATGTTGTCCAGCCTCTTTCTGGGATTCAACGCAAACTCTCCCCTATGACTCTTAAAGCTTTCAATCGATCTGTGTTGACCCCACAAAAAAGGGAGAAGCCCACGAAAGAAGACCTATGTTATGGATGTCTTGGACAATATAAATTCAAAGATTGCCCAAAGAAATCCAAGATGCATGTAGCTAATTTGGTTCTTAATCCAATGAATAAGGAAAGAGAACAAGAGGGAGAGGATTCTTAGTTTGATCCCAACATGGCAGTTACACTTGCCAAGAAGGTACCAAATTTACCAGATATAGGGCTAACACCTGGTGCACAGAAAGGGTATCAGTTGCCAGATGGTGCATTGATAGTGATGCGCAAGAGTGTCAATGGACAACCTTTGCAAATGTTAAATAATTTGACACTGGTTCAACACATAATTTCATAAGTTACCCGCTAGTCAAGAAGCTACAACTCCAAACACAGTATTCTGAATATAAGTATACTATGGAGTTAACTAATGGTAAGGGAACCAAATCAAGAATCAACGAGTGGTTGATCTACCTCTCAAGTTTTGGTCTATGAGGAGAAACTGGATTTTAAGATCGCTCGCCTAGCACATTTTGACATGGTACTAGGTAAGCAGTGGCATATGCTAAGAAGAGGCCACTAATAGACTTTTCGACTTATGTCTACCAGTTTGAGTTTGATGGCAAGAAGGTGCTAACTTGCGGAGAGCCTGATTTTCGGAAAGCGAATCTTCTCAAAGCCACAAAGATGCTCAAAATTGAATGTATTTATGTTATATTTTGAGAATTTCTTGTGTACCTCCTATGGTGGACACGACACAGAGTGGAGGTACAATAAAATTTGCTCATGATCTTTCTGAGAAGATGAAAACAAAATTTTCTTATGTTTTTAAATCTGAATTATCCTCTAGTTTGCCTCCGCACGCAAATGTGGAGCACAAGATAGAACTTGTACCAGGAGCATCTACAATCAACAATGAGTTTGAAGGAGGAGATCAAGGAGGTCAAGAAAGTTATTGACGAGTATTTGAAGAAGGTATTGATTCAACCTACCTTCTCTCCATTTGTGTGGCCAGTTTTACTCACATCAGCATGCTTGTGTAAAAATTGCCAGGTCAGCGCCTTCCCCTCTTCAATTATCCAACAGGCATGCCACGATCATCAAATTTGTGACAACAGCCATGAGGCACCCCTCTTCCTAGGGTTTTTCAAGGTTGGAGTTGTAAGGTGCAGCGGATGTGAATGTTGAACTTTGCTCAAGATGAGTGCTCAGAACTGTGCTCAAGGGTTCCTTTTAGCTACGGAAGGGAGAGCCTTCCGTTCCTTTAGTGAGAGAGTGCAAATGATCACAAACAAAGTGGCAAACACTGTGAATGAAGGTGCTCAGACTGAGAGATAGAGAGAGAAGAATACGACACCAGGATGTTGTCAAACCCTCCTCCGAAAGCCCCACTCTCTATGGTGAGAGCGGTCTACTATTGATTGCACAAATCTCTACAATGCAATGGACTTGCCGACAATGTCGACGATGATGAGGACCACGACGAGACGGACTGAAATCTGAAAATGCTAATGGCTGAAATCTGCAAATCTTTATCTGCTGAATTCTGACTCTATGTCGATGACGACGACACGCTGAAAATGCAGCTGCTGAAATCTTCGTTTTCCGGACTGAATCTGCAAACTTCGGTGGATCTGACCATGCGGCAAGGATCTCTTGCGGGAGGTGAGATCTGCGAGGTTTGGGACTTGCGGTGCGGAGTCTGACTGCTGCAAATGCAAAATGTTGATGTAAGGGGTGTTCTACCGCTGGGAATCTGCAAAAACGCTAAGGGTTCTGCTGCTCCCAAAAACGTCAGGGCTGATCTGTGATCTGTTGTCGCCGCCAGGCTGCTGCAAATGCAAAACGCTGGGCTGATTTGCAAAGCTGAAAACGCTCGGTTGGTTCTTGATGAAAACGCTAGGGTTGCTGCAGCAGAAAACGCTAGGAAAGTCTGCTCCAAAAACGCTAGGGAAGTCTTGTTGGGGAGTCTTGCTGAGAAGGTGCATGTTGAACACTCGGTTCCTGCTGCCTCTTCTGCCCAAAAGTGCTAGCGCTAGGGTTTCTTATATATCTGCTTAGGCCATTTGCCCTACCTAGTTCCCAACAAAAGTCACTTTAAAATAATAAGTGAAAAATGGCTAAAATAGAAAAAATAGGTTTTCTGCACTGTAGTATGCTCCTGATGGAATCTGATGGTAATGCTGATGATCGTGTTGTGTGCAACCAAAGGATATGCATCTACTCTAAGTGTCTGGACATGCACGATCTGCGAACAGACTCACAAAGATGCCAGAACACTTCCTAGGCTAGACTAACTAAACTGAATTGAACCCTTGTCATGAAGTAGCTTGTCCACGTACATTCTTTTCAATCTTCATTAGAAATGAGAGATGAAGAATGAATGACAATGAGAGAGTCACTCTTGGAATCGAAAGTGAAAGTATTAGCTGCCCAATCAATGAGAGGGTTATGCTAACGAAACCATTGAATGCCTAACAACATATCACATCCTAAAAGAGGAGAGACTACAAATTTTCTGTGGAAGGACACTTGTTGAACACTGAACAAAACATCAAAGCACTCTTGCGAGATGAGAGAGTCCATACCGCGAGCGAAGCCCGACACCTTGAAAGGAGATGTCTTGCTAACCTCCAAGCAGGCTCTTTCGACAAGAGAGACACTAATCACATCATGCATATTGCCTAGGTCAAACAATATGGCAAAACGCTGACCCTTCACATGACCATAACACTTAATGAGAGACTCATCAATGGGAGGATCATGAGAAACTTGGGTCACACTCGTGTTCTCATTTATTGCTTTGACAGAGGAAGTGGGTTCAATGGATTCTTTAGATTCATTAGGTTCAAGCTTAGGACATGTTCTTTTTATGTGACCCTTGATGTGACAATAATAACAACGACCTTCCTTAGAATAAATGCTTTGTTCTTCCAACGTGATGTATCCTCCTAAAATTTCTTTTTCTGCCTTTTCATCTGGAGTGAGCTTAGGTTTAGCAATTGTGTTAGCTTTACCCTTAGGTTCATTGTTAGAGTTCTTTTCTGAGAGACTAGAGGATGTCACGTGACACATCCAACCCTATATGTCCATGGACAAGCTACAGCATGACCAGGGTTCAGTTCAGTCAAGTCAGTCTAGAATAGGAAGTGATCTGGCACTTTTGTGAGTCTGTTCGCAAACCATGCATATCCAGACACTTATATTAGATGCATATCCTCCGGTTGCACGCAGCATGATCATCAGCATTACCGTCAGAATCCATCAAAATCCATCAAGGGAATTTTCCAGTGCATTAAACCTATTTTCCCTATTTTTCACTTATTATTTTTAAGTGACTTTTGTTGGAAAGTAGGTAGGCCAATTTTGCTAAGTTTGTATATAAGCAAACCTAGCGCTTGCACTTTCTAGCAAAAGAGGCAGCAGGGACTTGACATCCACAGTGCACCTTCTCAGCAAGAACCCCCCCCCGAGCGGATGACTTAGCGTTTTCAGCCAAGAACAGCCAGCGTTTTTCTCCATTGCAGATCAGCCCAGTGTTTTGCATTGCATACCAACCTGGCGACCTCAGACTGTGCAGATTCCCTAGCGTTTTTGCAGCAGGACAGGAAACAGCCCTACCGTTTTTGATCTGCAAGACAATTCAGTGTTTTTGCAGATCATCGCGACAGAATCAGCCATAGGACCAGCGTTTTCAGTTTCAGTCTTTAGACACAACAGAACGCGTCCCGAACCTCGCAAATCTCACCTTCCCGCAGCAGTTCCTCGCCCCACGATGGGATCCATCGAAGTTTGCAGTTTCAGCCCAGAGAACGCAGATTTCAGCATCTGCATTTTCAGCGCGTCGTCGTCGCATCGTCGTCCTCGACATCGTCACCGACATAGAGTTAGAATTCAGCAGATAGAAGATTGCAGATTTCAGCCATTAGCATTTTCAGATTTCAGCCCGTCTCGTCGTCGTCCTCATCGTCGTCGACATCGTCGGCAAGTCCAAAGCATTGTAGAGATTTGTGCAATCATAAGTAGACTGCTCTTGCCATAGAGAGTGGGACCTTCGGAGGAGGGTTTGACAACATTCTGGTGTCGTATTCTTCTCTCTATCTCTCATTCTCAGTACTTCCATTCACAATGTCCATTCACTTTGTTTGTGTCCATTGCACTCTCTCATTAAAGAACGGAAGGCTCTCCCTTCCGTAAGTAAAAGGAACCCTTGAGCACAGTTCGGAGCACTCATCTTGAGCAAAGTTCAACATTCATCTCCGCTGCACCTTACAGAGGAAGAGTGGTTAGAAGAGTTACCATTCTCACAATTCTTACCATTCTTACAGCTCTACGGGTTCTAAGAAGTCTGGGTGGTACTTAGAGAGGTCTTGTTTTCCTTAGGCTTTCCCTTGCTGTGCTTCATCTCTTGGGAGAGAGCAATTGCTACCGCCTTGTTGAGATCCACGGGGTTGAAGACTTCTACATCAAACTTGAATTATTCGTCCAACCCAAAAAGGAAAGTCTCTTTGCGCTCATCATCCGATTTGCGTAATTGGGTGCTGAGCTGCAAAACACGGTTAGAAAAAGACATGACTGGCATACCATTCTGCTTGAGATTGCGTCAATCCTCTTTCAACCGCGCTAGGTACTGTGGTGGCATAAACCGCGCCTTGAGCTTGTCTTGGAAGTCGGCCCAATTGAACGAAAGGGACACGTCTCCGTCGGCTTCCTCTAGGTGCACAACCAATTGTGCCTCTTGCCATGCGTGGTACCAATTAATGGCATCACCGGCAAGGTACATAGCTGCCGTCAAAACCTTGCTATTTCCTGTCTTCTTAGTTGTTGCAAAATAAGCATTAAATTGATGCAACCAAGAATGAATAACGCTAGCATCCATCTTACTTACTGAACGTCAACTTCTCAGTTACGGGGTTGTTGGAGTCCGAATCTCAGCTTGCGCCACTTGATGAACCACCAACATCTTTGGCCGGCTCGGGCTTCAAGGTGAGAACCTGTCGGACCAGCTCTTGCATGCGTAGGTCTCTCTGCGCCTCACGCTCTGACTCCAAGGCCGTTGCCTCCTTTCTTTCTTCGGCCGCCAAGCACGCTTGCTCACGCTCACGCTCAATAGCTGCCTTTCTTTCTGCTTTTCTTTCTTTTCGTTCCTCGACCGCCAAGCGCGCTTGTTCACGCTCACGATCCAAGGATGTTTGTCTTTCTTGGCGCTCCTGATCCATGGATTCCTGTCTTTCTTGGCACTCACGCTCCAAGGTAACGCGTTGCGCTTCTTTGCGTAACATATGTCCATCATCGACTTTACCAATACCTCCATAGGATTTGGTGCAATCCTTGGCGACGGTCAGAAAAACCTCCTGGTGGGCAAAACTCTTCTTAGCCCCACTGCCATGCTCATCACCTCCATGCGAAGTATCCATTCCGCTTCGGGTAATGACCATACACTGAAGTCTTGGGTTCTTAAGTTTACAAGGAACTTGGGTTCTTGTGGTTCGTGGGTTCTTGAGTTCTTGAGGGTCTTGAGGTCTTGAGGTTTTGGGGTTCTTGAGTCCTTGAGTTCTTGAGTTCTTGAGGTCTTGAGGTTCTTCTTTAGCTTGCAATATGTGTTAGAGAAGGATCTTCTCTTTACCCAAGCTCTTCTCTTTCCCGCGGGTGCACCCCTTGGCAGCCTTGCGCTCACACCAAAGTTGCTTTTTCCCACCTCACGCCGATAGACCGGCCGCTAAGTGCACGGTCCGCTCTCAATGAGTGAAAAGAGAAAGAAGGGGAGGCTGGACAAGCCCTTCTCTCTTGGGTTTCCTGTCACTCTTCAAAAACACGATTAGGAATCGACACGCCCAAGGAGACTTGGGTTACGTGCGACCGCAACAAGCAAAAACAAAATTATGTGGTTCTTTCCTTGAGTGATACAGAACACTGCCAAAGCTCTGATACCAATGTAAGGTGCAATAGATGTGATGTTGAACTTTGCTCAAGATGAGTGCTCCGAATTGTGCTCAAGGGTTCCTTTTAACTACGGAAGCGAGAGCCTTCCGTTCCTTTAGTGAGAGAGTAGAAATGATCACAAACAAAGTGGCAACACTGTGAATGAAGGTGCTGAGACTGAGAGATAGAGAGAGAAGAATACGACACCACGATGTTGTCAAACCCTCCTCCGAAGGCCCCACTCTCTATGGCGAGAGTGGTCTACTATTGATTGCACAAATCTCTACAATGCAATGGACTTGCCGACGATGTCGATGATCATGAGGACGACGACGAGACGCGCTGAAATCTGAAAACGCTAATGGCTGAAATCTGCAAATCTTTATCTGCTGAATTTTAACTCTATGTCGATGACGACGATGTGACGACGACACGCTAAAAATGCAGATGCTGAAATCTGCATTTTCCGGGCTGGGCTGATTTGCAAAGCTGAAAACGTTGGGCTAGTTCTTGATGAAAATGCTAAGGTTGCTGCAGCAGAAAATGCTAGGGAAGTCTCCTCCAAAAACGTTAGGGAAGTCTTCTTGGGGAGTCTTGCTGAGAAGGTGCCTGTTGAACACTCGGTTCCTACTGCCTCTTCTACCCAAAAGTGCTAGCGCTAGGGTTTCTTATATATCTGCTTGGGCCATTTGCCCTACCCAGTTCCCAACAAAAGTCACTTAAAAATAATAAGTGAAAAATGGCTAAAATAGGGAAAATAGGTTTTCTGCACTCTAAAATGCTCCTGATGGAATCTGATGGTAATGTTGATGATCATGCTGTGTGCAACCAGAGGATATGCATCTACTTGAAGTGTCTGGACATGCACGCAGAGTAACAGGGAACGGGCCGAACGGGCCCCTCCCGTTCTCAGAGAACGGGAACGCGTTTCCTAGGGGGTCGAGCAATCGGAACGGAAACGCAGCCAAATCGGAACGGCAGCGGGAACGGGCGGAACGGCGGCGGAACGGACTAGCGGAACGTCTGGTTCAAAAAAATCTATCCGTTGGACAGATTTCAAAAAAAGTTTCGGTTGAGTTTTTTGAACGCCTTGCATGGGTTTTGGGGGGAGATCTTCCCTATATAAGCCCCTCAACTTTCCTTTCCTCTCTCAAGAGTCAAGGGCCAAGGCATTGGGCAAGGCACTCTCTCTCTCCCAAGGCGCTCTCTCTCCCTCCCTTGGGCCTCAAGGCTTTAAGCCTCAAGGCTCAAGCTTGACGCTTGCAAGTTGCCGCTCCACTTCTCCCTCAAGCTCCACCTCTCCATCTCTCTCAACTTTCGAGTCTCGAGTCTCGAGTCATGATTCACGCATTCATCACCTCTCTCCCTCTCCCTTGGGCCTCAAGTCTTTAAGCCTCAAGGCTCAAGCTTGAGATTGGAGACTCCACCTCTCCGTCACTCTTTACCGCGCCATCATCCCCTCTCTCTCTCTCTCTCTCTCTCTCTCTCTCTCTCTCTCTCTCTCTCTCTCTCTCTCTCTCAAGATTCCTTCCTCTCGCGAGTCTCATCACTTATGGCACAAGCTTCCGCATCAAGTGAACGTGATCCCTTGGGTGCCAAGAAGAAGAAGGACGAAGCATCATGGTGGGATGAAGTGCATTCCCGGGTGTTGGGAAAGTCCGGTGGTGCACGCTATGCGGCTTCGAACGGCAATCCGGTACAACCAAAGTCACCTATTGACTCTTACAGTTGTTATTTAGCACTCTTAGCCTCTACATGTCTTTTTGTAGCGCCTTGGCTGGCCTTGTAAGCCATCTTTATAATCTATGATCTATCATCTTTTTCCTCCAAGCTTTTGTGTAGAGTATGGACTCTAGATTCTATTCTTCAACTTTGAGTTAATGTTCTTTCTATGAAGAATCAAGATGCTTTTGTGAAGGATGATCCCAAATCATGTATTGTGTACTGCGCAATCGTGTGTAAGCCTTGGCCCTTAAGACTGAAGAATCATTGCAGAGCGTGCCTAATTAGGATTCTACTTGGACTAATGGGTGTGTGTGGCTCTCTACTAACATATAGGTTAAATCCAACCTAATTTAAGCATATTTTAAACTTACCGTTCCGGCCCCCGTCCCCGTTCCGCCTTTTTTTTTTTTTGGGTGGGGGGGGGGGGGGGGGGGGGGGGGGTTTCCGGAAACAATCCGGAGGCCCCCGTTCCCGTTCCCCATTCTCGTTCCGGGTAACTTTGCATGCACGGTCTGCGAACAGACTCACAAAGGTGCCAGAACACTTCCTAGGCTAGACTGACTGAACTAGACTGAACCCTTGTCATGAAGTAGCTTGTCCACGTACACGTAGGGTTAGATGTGCACGTGACAGGAGTCTTAGCTTCTGCAATTTCCCTTGTTGATGTCCGGCCAAAGACCAGATTTGGTCCCCTGGACCAATTTTTAGTCTTTTTCACGCGACACCCCTTTTTCTAGATGATGGGGAATGTGCATGCCACATGGGTTGGGCAGATATTCAAGACCTTTTATAAGATCCCTGAGGTCCCTATGAAGGGACCTCAACCCCCCCCCTCCCCCCTCCCCCCCCCAGTGATAGCAATCTATGCCTGCGTTGGGGATCTCTCTCTCTCTCTCTCTCTCTCTCTCTCTCTCTCTCTCTCTCTCTCTCTCTCTCTCTCTCTCTCTCTCTCTCTCTCTCTCTCTCTCTCTCTCTCTCTCTCTCTCTCTCTCTCTCTCTCTCTCTCTCTCTCTCTCTGTGGCACTATCTCTTCTTCTCGGGTGTGTGTGTGGGTGTGTGTGGGTGTGTGTGAGTGCTAATAAAAAGAGGAAAATGGTATAACCTTTCTATCACCCAAGTGTGGTAGATTGGTTATGCCATTTCCCTCTTGAATAACAAGTCTTGAGTTCAACTCCTCGTCGGCTAGATCTTTAAGGTCTCTTGGGATAGTTTCCTACGACGTTAAAACTCTCTTCTTCTTCTTCTTCTTCTCCCTCCTCTCTCTCTCTCTCTCTCTCTCTCTCTCTCTCTCTCTCTCTCTCTCTCTCTCTCTCTCTCTCTCTCTCTCTCTCTCTCTGTGACACTATCTCTCCAGCGTTTTTCTCATCGACCTCCTCTCTTGCGTTTTTGATGTGGCAACATTTTTTTTTTTTTCCATTGCAATCACTTCACCTCTCTCTAGCCTCCTCCTGGCAACTGCAAGTGCTCTATGTGCAAAGATTGCACTTGTTTGTTGCTCTGTCGTGCAATGTGCTGCAATGTTCAGAGGCTAATGCGGTGGAGTTTTGTCGCGTTAGATCTAAGATCCAATGACTACCCATGTCGAAGCTTTTCTCACAGTGTAGACTCTCTCTAGCATTTTTGATGTGGCAACATTTTTCTCTCTTCCATTGCAATCAATTCACCTCTCTCTAGCCTCCTACTGCAAGTGCTCTATGTGCAAAGATTGCAATTGTGTGTTGCTCTATCGTGCGATGTGTTGCAATGTTAAGAGGCTAATGCAGTGGAGTTCTATCACGTTAGATCTGAGATCCAATGACTACCCATGTTGAAGCTTTGCTCACAGTGTAGACTTGATCGTCATCCGATTCACCTTTGACATGACAAATCTGCATCCCAATGCTAAAAGCCGACATGTCTACAAGGATGAGTAAGTACAACCAACAAATCTTGATATCTCGCAAAGAAGAAGCAAAGGTCAAAAGAAATGTGAAAATCATGCCCAAGGAAGCACCAAGCCAAAGCAAAACAAGGAAAGTGATCAGAAATCAACCAAGAAAGTCGAGAAGTTTCCGACAAAGCAAGATCTCCCAGCTTTCCACACCAAAATACAACAAAATGGGGTTGTCATCATAGCTGACAACAGGTGATGGCAGCAATCTCATCTATGTCGAACAAGGTTGTATCCGTACGTTGTATGGATCCTATCCGTATAGTACGGATCCATACATACGGATAGGATCCGTATATATGTTATTTTTTTAATAAAAAATTTATAAGAAGCATCAAGCTCTGGCCATCTCAAGAGTTGTTGCAGTACTTATTAGAGTCACGACTTCTGACTTCAGTCTTGGATTATCATTGTGTTTTTTTTTTAATGCTCTTAGTTTTATGAGACCATGACATCAAACACCTGACACTGTTTGGTTGTAGATATTGGCCATCTTTAGGAGCGTTTGCAGTACGTATTAGAGTCACGACTTCAGACTTCAGTCTCGGATTATCATTATGTTTTCTTTTATGCTCTTAGTTTTATGCGACCATGACATCAAACACCTGACACTGTTTGGCTATAGATATTGGTCAGCCTTGTGTTTTCAATGTTCGGTTAGAGTCATGGACTCTAGTTTTTGGCATTTGTAATGGTCTATTGTTGATTTGCTAGTCTTTATTTTGAAGTCTTGGTGAATGCATAAGTAAATCTATGAAGTACTCTCAGTTTTAAGCTTTGTGAAGAAAAGTACGAATTTTTACGTACCTAAAAACTCAATCGATTCTGTACTACATACCTTACGTACCGAATTTGTACCGAACACTACGTACCTAACCACCTTGATGTCGAAGCACCGAAAGCACACCAAACAGTGGTGGAATTAAGAAGAGAGACACCACTTGATAATTAGCAAAGACAAAGACTCCAAAGGCGAAGTAGATGCCACAATTGGTAGGCAACCAAGAAGGAAAGCACAAACCAAGTCAAGCCGAGGAGGGAGGAATCCGTCAAGGAAGGATACTCTAGTTCAAAATGCTAGCCAAGGAAAGTGAAACCCAAGGCAGTAAGTTTGAAAACTTTGAATAGACAGAACGTAAGTAGCCTTAGGGAAGAAGTGTTAATAAAAACATTTGACTGGGTGTTAAAAAACCAATGCAGTACAAAAACACTGGTGCAAGCAAACTCCAAAGAGTGACAAGAGGCTCAAGGAGGGTTGGCGCTTGGGCTGAGGGAGGCTAAGCGCTGACAAGAACTCTGCCAAAAAGGGTGCCGGCAAAAAATGTTCATCTAAGAGAGAAAATGCTGACGTCGAGGCAATCCTTCGCAAAAATCTCAGCCCACAAGTCTCCCAAGCAAGGGTAAGAGCAGATCTAGAGTCAACACACCTATTGCTTTGATACCATGCCGCAGAGTGCAGCAGAAGAGAGAGGAACAATGGCACACAAGAGAACAAGCGAGAGACAAATTGTGAAGCTGGCAACTCAATAACTCTCAACAAGCGATACAATACAATGGATACCCAATGAATGGACCCAACAGCACATATAAAGTTTGCGAGAGGTAGTTCGGGCAAAACGCCCAACTACCACCAAAAATCCATAACTGAGTAAAAAGAGAGAATAAGCAAAATGCCTGGTGCAAACCCTATATGTGCCTTGAATATCTACCAAGAGGGTGAAAGGGTGGCCAACCCACAATCAAGGACCTATGCAAAGAATTTAGAAGGTGAATATATAGCTCTACCAAAGGCTTAGACAGAGTCAGCACAAGGAATGCAACAGAGGCTGGAAACACAGAAGCCCCGTCTCTCTCATACACTTATCAATACACATACGGCCACACAAATGCATTGTAATTTTACACAACATTGCACATGGAAACCTTCGTGTAGAAGGCAAAGACAGTCCCAACAGGTGGGAATCGTCTCCTGGAAAGCCGAACAGTGGATCAGGCACACGTCAATAATTACCATGGCAATTACTGCAATAAATCCTCGAAAGCTATAAATAGGACCCATTACATTGTAATTGGGGTTCTTGCTTCTTGTATTTCGTAGTTCTTGGCCTAGCTGTTTATCTTTCGGCTTTAGTTTCCAAGTATTCCCAAGTTACGAGCCTTTCTCTTCTAGCTTCACTCTGTAATCATTTGAGCCCAGACTCAATACACATGGTATTGATTGTCCTTGAACCATTAATCTGAATCTGCAAATACGTTTCAATCATTCAGTATGTCTATCGTCTCAGTGTACTATTTCAATTCAGTTAACTATTTCAGTTCAATCTCAGTTCTCTATTCCCGTTTCCCTAACTGAACTGACGGCCTACGAGTAGCTTTAAATTCTAACACTGGAATCAACTATCTAAAGAAATCAACTCCAATTCCATTTTGGCAATCACGGTGGTTAGAGATGTTTACTCATTGACCGGAAAACTCTTATCTCCCGGTTAGAATTTTCCGTTGTAGTGATGGCACCCAAAACCAGTCATGGTCGTAAACCGTCACACCACGTTGACCCTGTTCTTGAGGATCAGAAAGAGACTCTGATCCTAAGAAGGACCCGGAGACCGACATTGAAGCTTAGGCGGAGCACAGTCATGCTGATGAGGCCAAGGACTCTCAGCACTCCAATCAATCCAGAAGGAGAAGGGTTGAGCGGGAAGAACGCAAGGCCAGGAGTTCTCGGACCACACATAGGGATGTTGGGGCAAAGGCAGCAAGGGTAGTGTCACAAAATGATGACGTGTCTGTCCGAGAGCATGCGGGAATCCTAACCCTGACTGCTGCTGAAAACCCTAATTCTGAAAACCCTAACCCTAAAACCTGCAAACCCTAAAATCTGCCAAAAACCCTAACATAGCAAAAACCCTAACCCTAACCCTAGGGCAGCAAGGGAATCCCGGAAAAAGCGCTCACATGATGACGTTGGCTTTCCGGATTTTGCGGCGCTGATTAAGGGCTGCGGCAGAATTGCTTTTCTCTACGCAATTGGAGAAAGAGAGAGAGAGAGAGAGAGAGAGAGAGAGAGAGAGAGAGAGAGAGAGAGAGAGAATACTTTTTGCTTTATTTCCTAAAGCTCAAGAGAGCTTGAGAGAGGAAAAGAGCCTTTGCTTTTATTTTTAGGCTTTTGATCTGAAGCTTTTGGGGCTCTGCTTTTGGCATCCCTTGTAATTTAAATATGTGGTTTGGGCTCTCACTCTACAGAGCATATGGACGCAGAGCCCGAGAGTGAGACCCGAACCACTCTTGTACTTTGAACTGATTAATACATAAAGAAATACAGAAAGGGGCGCCAGTCTTTGGGGCCAATATCTCTAGGCACGGAACTCCGCCGGGCCAGTGCAAATCTATTGTGAGTTGTGACCTGTTTTGAAGTGGTTATTTGGTGCTATCGAGAATGATTCTTGATTTGGAGTGTCCAAGTCTGTTACAGTGGTATCAGAGCTTATGCTCACAAGACCTATTCAGAGAAGGAATTAGAAGAGGTGGTTGATGCACCGATTGCTCAGCTTTTTGACGCGCAGAACAAAGCCAAAAAGCACGGCAAAAAGCAAAAGAAAGGCACTGACTTCCCGGGTTATTTGGGTCGTCAATCGACATTTGATAAGGCAAAGAAACAGAAGAAGCGTGTTCGATTAGGAGTACCCAGTTCTTCTTCTTCTTCTTCTTCTTCTTCTGACAATTCTTCTAGATCTTCAGATTCGATAAGGCAAAGAAACAGAAGAAGCGTGTTCGATTAGAAGGAGTACCCAATTCTTCTTCTTCTTCTGACAGTTCTTCTAGCTCTTCAGAAAAGGCAAAAAGCGAAGCAAGAAACAACGCTTCGGAAAGGGCAAGCAAAAGGCAAAGAAGTCTAAATCTCGCCCAGTGAGTGACAGTTCTACAGAGGACTCGTCTACAGATGGTTCAGACTCTGATGACGGCAACTTTTATGCGAACAAGAAGAATTTCTATAAAGCCAACCAGTATGACTTTCTGGAAGATAAAAGCAAGAAAGTCCGAGAGTTTAAGGAAGGTGGACAGTCGATCAAATTTGACACTTTTTCAGGATACAAAGATGCTTCGAAGGCTTTGTCTTTTATACAGCAATTTGACATCGCTTTCGCGGAAAGACGCTACTCAGAGCAATCCAAGATTCGGAGGGCTGCCTCTTATTGTAAGGGGAATGCTTGAACTTGGTGGTCCACGCTTCTTTTAAACAAGACTGCGCCAGTTAAATGGCTGAAATTTAAGAAGCTTTTTATTTCTTCTTGGCTGACGCAAGAGTATGAACGCGATATACGAGCAGCTTAGAACCATCTTCGGATGACCAAGAGAGATACAGTGGACGCTTATTGCGACAGATTCTGGAGCTCTTTTCTACCCGCCTCTTCATTCAAGACGATCTCGTTCAAAGAACAGATTGAGCGGTTTACCTTGGGTCTACCTACAAAGATCCGAGATCACTCCTTGGAACAGATATCAGCTTCTATTCAGGAGTTGATGAGTCATGCGAAATGGGGCTTTGCCATTCACTCTGGCAGTCTGACCTACCCTACCGATGAGGTCATGACACAACGAGCCGAACAGACTTCAGTGAATGAAAGTAGAAAGAGAAAGAGCAACCTAGAAAAGAAGAATGCACGACCCAAGCTTACTCCTCAAGAGAGAGCTCGCTTCATCAGGGAGGGGAAGTGCTTTGGATCCGGGGAACATGGACATATCTCCGCGAAGTGCCCTAAAAAGGCACAGAAAGGACAGATTGACAAGGACGACGACAAGCCTGAGAGTTCGAGAGCAGCTGAGGAACGTGGAAGAAAAGGCAAGATGAAAACAGGACTGGTTCCAGATTGTGTGGGTACCGATCCCAACACCATGGACGAGAGTACAGAAGATCAGAGCAAAGTGAAAGACCAAGAGGCCCTGATCTTCTTTGATGGAGGAGCCAAGGCCAACTTCATTTCACCGCAATTAGCGGCGCAGCTCGAGATCACTCCCGATCGGATGGGACCACTTGCGGAGGCAGTTCGAGAGGCACCCGGCAGGGACGTAGCCATTACACCTGTCATTGGCAAACTTCGGTTGCATTGTCAGGGGTATTTGGGGCATGAGGACTTTTTCATAATGCCTTTGGAAGGTTGTGATGTTCTCTTAGGGGATTCCCTGGTACCACAAGAACAACGCCGTGGTCGATTATCGGGCGAGGAAAGCAACATTGACTACAGAGAAGGGCAAAACCATTGTACTTGATATTAAACTCAAGGGCGAGTCTGTCCCTATTGTATCGGCTTCGGCCATTTCTAAATGAATAAAATCGAGTCTGTTTGTTTACTCGATCTTCATGAAAGAATTGAGCGATAAGGATAGGACAAATATGTCTAAACTTGATAAAGAACGCCAAGATTTTCTCCACTCTCAGGCCGATTGATTCTCAGAGGGCCTACCAGGCGAGTTACCACCTACTCGTCCTGAAGATCATACCATTGACTTGATACCTGGAAGCACACCACCGAACAGGCCACCTTACCGTGTGAGCCGAGCACAGAATGAAGAGATTATGAACCAAGTGAAAGACCTCTTGGAAAAGGGTCTTGTCTAGCCTAGTACTTCACCGTATTGCTCTCCAGTGTTGTTGGTTTTGAAGAAAGATAGATCTTGGAGAATGTGCATCGATTATAGAGCTCTCAACAAAATCACCATCAAGAACAGGTTCCCGATTCCTAGGATCGATGATATACTCGACAGGTTACAAGGATCCTCGTGCTTTAGCAGGATTGATTTGAAGTGGATATCATCATATCAGAATCGCGCCGCGAGATGTCTACAAGACAGCTTTTCGGACGACTTTTGGGTTATTTGAGTTTTTGGTGATGCCTTTTGGCTTAACCAATGCTCCTGCGACATTTAACCGGATGATGGACAGGATTTTTCGAGAGTACAGGCTATTTGTTGGCACTTTCTTTGACGATATCATTGTTTTCTCCAAGGATGAGGCAGAACACGGAGATCATCTGCTTCAGGTCTTTCAGGCAATACGAGATCACAAGTTAGTGATTAATGCAAAGAAAAGGGTCTTGTCTAGCCTAGTACTTCACCATATTGCTCTCCAGTGTTGTTGGTTTTGAAGAAAGATGGATCTTGGAGAATGTGCATCGACTATAGAGCTCTCAACAAAATCACCATCAAGAATAGGTTCCCGATTCCTAGGATCGATGATATACTCGACAGGTTACAGGGATCCTCGTGCTTTAGCAGGATTGATTTGAAGAGTGGATATCATCATATCAGAATCGCGCCCCGAGACGTCTACAAGACAGCTTTTCGGACGACTTTTGGGTTATTTGAGTTTTTGGTGATGCCTTTTGGCTTAACCAATGCTCTTGCGACATTTAACCGGATGATGGACAGGATTTTTCGAGAGTACAGGCTATTTGTTGGCACTTTCTTTGACGATATCATTGTTT
Organism: Adiantum capillus-veneris; assembly: GCF_014529385.1. Taxonomy (NCBI): domain Eukaryota; kingdom Viridiplantae; phylum Streptophyta; class Polypodiopsida; order Polypodiales; family Pteridaceae; genus Adiantum; species Adiantum capillus-veneris. The sequence goes on from NC_140939.1 coordinate 157,478,649, forward strand.
TCTCCAAGGATGAGGCAGAACACAGAGATCATCTGCTTCAAGTCTTTCAGGCAGTACGAGATCACAAGTTAGTGATTAATGCAAAGAAAAGTGAATTTTTCCTACCAGCGATACACTTTTTGGGACACATTGTCTCAACAGGAGCAGGAGTGCAAATGGATCCGGCAAAGATAGAGACTATCCGTGATTGGCCCGATTTGAAGAATGTCCATGAAGTTAGAAGCTTCTTGGGACTGTGTTCGTACTACAGGCAATTCATTCGAAAGTTTGTAGAGGTTGCTTCCCCTTTGCATATCTTGACACAGAAAGGAGTCCCTTTCTCGTGGGGACCCACAAAGGTGACTGCCTTTCAAACATCGAAAGAGAAATTGACTACAGGATTAGTTTTGACTTTGCCTGACTTGCAAAAGTCATTTGAAGTATATTGTGATGCTTGTGGTCGTAGTCTGGGTGCGGTCTTAATGCAAGAAGGCCATGTCATTGATTACAAGAGCCGATTGTTCTCAAGGCAGAAAATGACAACACACATTTATGAGAAAGAGCTTTTGGCGGTTACCCATGCTCTTACTCAGTGGCGGCATTACCTACTCGGAGTGGATTTTACTGTCTTTACAGACCATCAGAGTTTGCGCTACTTCTTGTCACAAAAGCTCTTTCTCATAAATGTGTGTTGTCCATGCTCTTACTCAGTGGCGGCATTACCTACTCGGAGCGGATTTTACTGTCTTTACAGACCATCAGAGTTTGCGCTACTTCTTGTCACAAAAGCAGCTTTCGGAAAAGCAGATGCAGTGGACGAACATCTTGTCACACTTTCACTTCCAGATTATCCATGTGCACGGACAGAAGAATGTGGTGGAAGATGTTGTGTCTCGGAAGCCGTTGGTTCTGGCTATTTCCGCTATACATCATAGGATATGGTCGACCAGTATGCCACAGGTACAGATTTTGCAGAAGCTTTCACCCACGGATACGGGATGGGGAGACAGTAGCGGGATATTCCATTCGAGATGGCTACTTGATGAGAAAAACCATGTTGTGTGTTACACAGCCGTTAAGGGAAAAGGTTATGACTGAATGCCACTGTCCACCTTTTACGCGTCACCGCGGCATTGCTACCACCATGAAAGGGGTAGAGAGATACTTCTTTTGGCCGAGACTCAAAAAGGATGTGGAAGAGTTTGTGCGCAGTTGCTTAGTATGCCAGAAGGTCAAGTTTGACAGGCATTAAGCACAGGGATTGTTACAGCCTTTACCCATATCCACTCGCCCCTCGGAAAGTATTGCAATGGATTTCATTTTTTATCTCCCGAGAACACAGAGTGGTCACGATGGTATCTGGATTGTTATTGACAGATTTAGCAAACAGGCTCATTTCATTCCAGTGAAGAAAACAGTCAAGCCAGATCACTTAGCGAGACTGTTTGTGGCCCAGATTTTCAGATTACATAGCATGCCTAAGACAATTGTCTCCGACAGAGACCCCAGTATTACGAGTTAGTTTTGGAAGGCAATTTGGAAGAACATTGGCACGCGGTTGCAGTTCTCGTCATCGTTCCACCCGCAGACTAACGGGCAATCTGAGATTGCAAATTCAGTGGTTCTAGATTTATTGAAGTCTTATATTTGGGATCAGAAGACTCAATGGGAAAAGTACTTACCGTCAGTGGAATTTGCCTACAATAACACGATACACTCTTCGACGGGGAAGGCGCCATTTGAGATTGTTGAAGGTGCTGCGAAGGTTCCACCCTTCCTAAGCACGAAAGATAAGATTTTTGAAGCGGATGAATATACGTGAGACTTACATAAGGCTTTTGCCAAGGTTTGCGAGACTTTGCAGAAATCTCAGGAACGACATAAAAAGGTAGCGGATCGCCATCGTCGTGACTTGAAATTGAAGGAGGATGATTGGGTGCTCTTACGTTTTGAGAATGCACGCCTGAGAAAGAAAAAGGGAAAGGAGAGGCTTTTTCCAAACATTAGTATGCGATACTATGGACCTTCCCAGATCACTGAAAAGATAAATGATGTCTCCTTTCGACTGAAACTGACTAATACTTGGAGGATTCACAATGCATTTCATGTGAGTCTCTTGAAACCTTTTAAAGGTGATGTGCCTGATGATGGGGAGCCTGAAAAGCAACCTGAAGTGGAAGAAAAACAAGAAGATCCTTGTTCCTGAACAGATTTTGACACATAAGAATACGAAGAAAAAAGGTAAAGTCCGAAGGCGGTTCTTGGTTAAGTTTAAGAACTATCCTGCATTGGATGCGAAGTGGATGGAGGAGGAGGACCTGGCAGCCAGATACTCCTCAGATTGTGAAACTTTACCTCGAGGCTTTTGGTTTAGCATAGTCTACTCCAAATGGAACCCAGAATTCAGCTTGGCCAGAGATCTGGTGCAGTGGGATGCACAAGAGGGGAGTCACTCCGTTCCTTTGTCAACAGATGCCTTGATTTTGATACTAGAGTCACTGATGTCTCTTTGAGCTTCAAGGATACTAAAAGCTGACAGTATTTTGCTGTATGACTTTATGAAATGGAATTCCTGATTATGATACTGATTTGTTCTTGACTTCTTTTAAGTGCAGGAACTAATAGACGAAATGACTGTAGCATTTTGGTCTGATTGATCTCGAATAGACATGGTTGCAATAGGGGTTAGTCAATCGGACATCGATGAGATCCCGATTGGATCTAAATGCGATTGATAGCTACATTGCTGATAAATCATGGTCTAAGATCCGAATGAATGTTGAATGTCATGTGATGTCCTTTGATGTCTAGTGATGTCCTGTGATGTCGTGTGATGTGACTGTCGATTGGTACATGTGTTGTCAGTGTCTGCTAAGACGGTTGATTGGTACATGTGTTGTCAGTGTCTGCTAAGACGGTTTATGGCCTCTGTCTGTTTTGCAGGCGTAATCCACGGCGATTACAATGCTTTCAAGAGGGAGGTATGTCACAAAGTGATGACGTGTCTGACCGAGAGCATGCGAGAACCCTAACCCTGACTGTTGCTGAAAACCCTAATTCTGGAAACCCTGACCCTAAAACCTGCAAACCCTAAAATCTGCCAGAAACCCTAACCCTAGGGCAACAAGGGAATCTCGAAAAAAGAGCTCACATGATGACGAGGCCACCGTACACAGATTTCCGGATTTTGCGGTGTTGTTTAAGGGCTGCGGCAGAATTGCTTTTCTCTACGCAATTGGAGAAAGAGAGAGAGAGAGAGAGAGAGAGAGAGAGAGAGAGAGAGAGAGAGAGAGAGAGAGAGAGAGAGAGAGAGAGAGAGAGAGAATACTTTTTGCTATATTTCCTAAAGCTCAAGAGAGCTTGAGAGAGGAAAAGAGCCTTTCCTTTTATTTTTAGGCTTTTGATATTAAGCTTTTGAGGCTCTGCTTTTGGCATCCCTTGTAATTTAAATATGTGGTTTGGGCTCCCACTCTGCAGAGCATCTGGACGTAGAGCCAGAGAGTGAGACCCGAACCACTCTTGTACTTTGAATTGATTAATACATAAAGAAATACCGAAAGGGGCGCCAGTCTTTGGGGCCAATATCTCTAGGCACGGAACTCCGCCGGGCCAATGTAAATCTATTGTGAACTGTGAACTGTTTTGAAGTGGTTATTTGGTGCTCTCGTGATTGATTCTTGACTTGGAGTGTCCAAGTCTGTTACAGGTAGTCGTCAAAGTTCCAGTAGAAAAGCCAGAGAAGAGACAGAAACTGAAACTGATGCAGAAATTGATTGGGATGCTGATACAGACCACTACAAGAAGTCTTCAAAACGGAGTCAGGTTCCTAAGGTCAGAAGAGGTAGAGATGATGCTGACCGGCATGATTATACTTCTTCATTGAAAATTTCTTTCCCAGTATTCAAAGGTGGAAAGAAAGATGATCCAGATGTTCATATCCAAGCTTTTGAACAGTATGCTGAGTTGAAAAATATTGATGAAGATGACTGGGGTGAATACTTTCCTCAGACACTAAAGGATGCAGCAAGAAAATGGTACTATCATTACCCAACTTGCCAACTCAGATCATACAACAAATTAATCAAGGATTTCAGACTGGAATATTCAGACAACACGAGAGATGAGGACATCCTCTGTGAGCTAGATAAGATCAGACAAGGGAAGCTATCAGTAAGAAGTTATGTTGAGAAAATCAAGGAATTAACCAAGCAGCTGCAAGAGCCACCATCAGAAAAGAGATTACGCGTATGGTTTCTAAATGGGTTCCACAGTAAGAAGCTCAGAGAACAGGAAGTGCCTGCACCAAAAAAGAAATTTAATGATTTGGTGCAGAGAGCATTGAAGCTTGAACAGCACGCAAAGGAGAGGAGTCACAAGAAAAGGAGGTCTAGTAGTAGCAGTTCTTCCACTAAGAATTCTCATTCCAGTAATACCTCCAATAGCTTTGAAAGCAGCTCAAATGAAAAAAGCAAAGACAAGGCCAAGAAGGGGTCTTGGTCCAAAAAGATTGATGAGATGGACCGACAGATTGCTGAAATCAACTATACCAGACAACCAATTAGAAGAATGGAAACCTGGTGTTCAAAGTGTAAATCTAAAAATCATGTTTCCAATGAATATCCACAATGTACCTATTGCAAAGCATATGATCATTTATGGAACAATTGTGGCATTCGCATTCATCACTTCAAGAAGAGAAAAGATTTGTCTGTAGTGGCATTTACCAATGCTGAACCAGCCAGAGTGGAGACAACCAGTGTACCCCAAGAGGAGAAATCAGATACCAATGGTACTGGCACTGGGCGCGGCAAGTACAAGGGAGGTACTAGCTAGGGCCGGCGTCGTCGTAATTTTCAGAACCGAAGTCTAAACTGTTATACTTGTGACAAGTATGGGCATATTGCGGCTTAGCGTCCAAAAACACCTACTACTGCGGCTACTGAGGAGAAAGCCCCAAAACTAGTTCCTGTACGAGCAGTCACATGCAGCAAAGGGGTAGTCATTGAGGAAATTCCAGATGAACCGGTAAAACCAATCAGTCCTAAAAGTAGCAATTGGACTCATCAGAGAGAGGTGTGGAAGGCAAAGGGTAAAGAAAAGGTAGTCATTGAATGGCAGGAACAAAGAGAACTAGCGGCTAAGATCACAGAAGATTTAGCCAAGAAGCTGCTAGGGTAGCCAGAAAGTTTTGATGCCCGGGTCATTCAGAAGATACCAGACCAATCTTTTGAGAAAGCACAACCAGATCAGTTAGGGTCTGGAATTCCTAAGACTATGTTGGCTGCAGTTCAAGGACTCGTAGAGGAACTAAGGAACGTTAAATCAAATACAACTGCAACAGGAAACAACGAAAGAGGCACCGTAGGTATCAGAACAGAGGAATAGCACTGTGCAGATAGTCCTGACTCTTCAAGTTCTGACACTGTGCAAATAGTCCCAACTCTTCAAGTTCTGACAATAACTCTGATCAAGAGAGAGAAGAAATTCATGTCAAGATTTGTGACAGAAATCAGAAATTGACAGTTGAACTAGATGACATTAGGAAAACTTTGCTTGAAGCAACGAAATTCATCAGACAATGAAGGAAGACTGAAGCAGAAGCCAGAGCAGTTGACTTGGCTACTGTCAGAGATGATGTGCCGATGATCCAGGTAGACTAGAAGGTTAGGAAACAGTGGGAGCCACTATCTAGTGTCATACTGGATGAAAGAGCACCATCCCATACGCACCTTGTACATCTAGTACTAGGAAGCTAATTTTAAACTTTTCTTTGCCTACTCTTATCTGCATACTCTCTATCATCCCGATTGCCTGCACAACTCGATGATCCGCCATTCGAACTTTGAAGGTGCTGGTTTTAGGTTTGTGATACCCATTCTTTGCTAAAGGTGTGATCTCAGGATGTTTATTCCTACTGGGGCGCCCATGGTTGCAAACGGCACAGGCTATGTCAATGAGACTCTAACAATACAAGGCGCCAGTTGTTAGGTGCAGCGGAATGATTGTTTGCGCTTTGCTCAAGATGAGTGCTCCGAATTGTGCTCAAGGTTCCTTTTAGTTCTTATGGAAGGGAGAGCCTTCCGTTCTTAAGGAAAAGTTGTAACAGACTTGGACACTCCAAGTCAAGAATCAACCGCGACAGCACCAAATAACCACTTCAAAACAATTCACAGATCACAATAGATTTGCACTGGCCCGGCGGAGTTCCGTGCCTAGAGATATTGGCCCCAAAGACTGGCGCCCCTTTCGATATTTCTTTTTATATTAATCAATCATCAAAGTACAAGAGAGCGGTTAGGGTTTCACTCTCAGACTCTGCGTCCAGATGCTCTGAGAAGTGAGGCCCTCACCACTAATTTAAAGGTTACAAGAGATGCCCAAAAGCAGAGCCCCAAAAGCTTCAAATCAAAAGCAATTGCTCTCTCTCTCTCTCTCACAGAGAGTCAAAACATGAAAGCAAAAGCATTCTCTCTCTCTTTCTCATTTAAGTAGAGAAAAAGCGAAATTTGCGTCGCTCATCATTTTCCCAAAAAAAAAAAACTTTTTTTTTTAAATTTCAACCTCCGCGATTTCCGGAAATTAAGCTTTCTGGCAAAAATTAGGGTTTGCATTTCTGGCAGAAATTAGGGTTTTTGTTGTCCACCACGTCATCACTTTGTGACATACCCCCTCTTGAAAGCATTGTAATCGACCGCGATTACGCTTGCAAAACCGACAAAAGCCATAAACCGTCTTAGCAGACACTGACTGTTAGTACCTACGTACTAGGAACACACATCAAGCACATGTACAAAATCGACAGTCACATCACCAGACATCACAGGACATCACATGACATTCAACATTCATTCGGATCTTAGACCATGATTTATCGGCAATGTAGCTAGCAATCACATCTAGGTCCAATCGGGACTATGTCTATTCGAGATCAATCAGACCAAAATGTAACCCCTATTGCAACCATGTCTATTCGAGATCAATCAGACCAAAATGTTGTAGAGTCATTTCAGCTATCAATTCCTGCACTCACAAGAAGTCAAGAACAAATCAGTATACTAATCGGGAATTCCATTTCATAAAGTCATCCAGCAGAATTCTGTCAGCTCTCAGTATCCCTGAAGCTCAAAGAGACATCAGTGACTTTAGTATCAAAATCGAGGCATCGGTTGACAAAGGAGTGGAGTGACTCCCCTCTTGTGCATCCCGCTGCACCAGATCTCCGACCAAGCTGAATTCTGGGTTCCGTTTGGAGTAGACTATGCTAAACCAAAACATCGAGGTAAAGTTTCACAATCCGAGGAGTATCTGCTAGGTCCTCCTCCTCCATCCACTTCGCATCAAATGCAGGAAAGTTCTTGAACTTAACCAAGAACCGCCTTCGGACTTTACCTTTCTTCATATCATTATGTGCCAAAATCTGTTCAGGAACAAGGATCTCCTCGTTTTCTTCCACTTTGGGTTGCTCATCAGGCTCCCCATCATCAGGCACATCACCCTTAACAGGTTTCAAGAGACTCACATGCAATGCATTGTGAATCCTCCAAGTATCTGGCAGTTTCAATCAGAAGGAGACATCATTTATCTTGTCAGTAATCTAGAAAGGTCCGTAGTATCACATACTAAGCTTTGGAAAAAGCCTCTCCTTTCCCTTTTTCTTTCTTAGGCGTGCCTTCTCAAAAGTAAGAGCACCCAATCATCCTCCTTCAGTTTCCAGTCTTTTCCCATTGAGTCTTCTGATGCGAGATACAAGACTTCAATAAATCTAAAATCACTGAATTGGCAATCTCAGATTGGACACTCCAAGTCAAGAATCAACCGCGACAGCACCAAATAACCACTTCAAAACAATTCACAGATCACAATAGATTTGCACTGGCCCGGCGGAGTTCCGTGCCTAGAGATATTGGCCCCAAAGACTGGCGCCCCTTTCGGTATTTCTTTTTATATTAATCAATCATCAAAGTACAAGAGAGCGGTTAGGGTTTCACTCTCAGACTCTGCGTCCAGATGCTCTGAGAAGTGAGGCCCTCACCACTAGTGTAAAGGTTACAAGGGATGCCCAAAAGCAGAGCCCCAAAAGCTTCAAATCAAAAGCAATTGCTCTCTCTCTCTCACAGAGAGTCAAAACATGAAAGCAAAAGCATTCTCTCTCTCTTTCTCATTTAAGTAGAGAAAAAGTGAAATTTGCGTCGCTCATCATTTTCCCCAAAAAAAAAAAAAACTTTTTGTTTTTTTTAAATTTGAGCCTCCGCGATTTCCGGAAATTAGGGTTTCTGGCAGAAATTAGGGTTTGCATTTCTGGCAGAAATTAGGGTTTTTGCTATCCACCACGTCATCACTTTGTGACAAAAGTGCTATGATCACAAACAAAGTGAATGGACACTGTGCGTGCAAGTGTATGAGACTGAGAGATAGAGAGAGAAGAGAGATACGACACCAGAGACGTTTTAAAACCCTCCTCCGAAGGCCCCACTCTCGTCGACGAGAGTGGTCTACTTATTGATTGCACAAAGTGGTACAATGACGATGCAATGGACTGATGCAACCTGGGACTATGCCGATGACGACGACGGTGATGACGACGACGACTTTAGGGATGAAATCTATGGTCTTCTAACTGCTGAAAAACTGCAAATCTTTGGGCTGTTTTGGGTGGCTGAAAATGATTGTTTTGGCTGTGTTTTCGAGGGCTGAATTTAGGGATCCTCTGCAACCAGCTAGGGCTGAATCTGCTGTCGTGTGGACTGCTGCTGAAATCCAAAAACGCTAATGGGCTGAAATTGGGAACGCTTGATAGTACTACCAAAAACGCTAGGCAAACTGGAAGGCTGGCGATGTCTGCAAAGCTGGAAAACGCCAGGTCCAGGGAGGTGATGAGGGTGTCCAAAAACGCTAGGCTATGGGAAGCTTGGCGCTTGAGGGTTCTTGTTGAGAAGAATGTCTGTTGAGCATGTGTTCTACTGCCTCTTCTGTGAGAAAGTGCTAACTTGGGTTTGCTTATATATTAACTTAGCAAAATTGCCCTACCTACTTTTGTTGGAAAGTCACTTAAAAATAATGAGTGAAAAATACCAAAAATAGGAAAAATAGGCTAAATGCACTGGAAAATTCCCCTAACTGATTCTAATGGATTCTGATGGGAATTCTGATGATCATGTTGTGTGCAACCGAAGGATATGCATCTATGCTAAGTGGCTGGACATGCACGGTCTACGAATAGACTCACAAAGTGGTACAATGACGATGCAATGGACTGACGCAACCTAGGACTATGCCGATGACGACGACGACTTTAGGGATGAAATCTGTGGTCTTCTAACTGCTGAAAAACTGCAAATCTTTGGGCTGTTTTGGGTGGCTGAAAATGACTGTTTTGGCTGTGTTTTCGAGGGCTGAATTTAGGGATCCTCTGCAACCAGCTAGGGCTGAATCTGCTGTCGTGTGGACTGCTGCTGAAATCCAAAAACGCTAATGGGCTGAAATTGGGAATGCTTGATAGTACTACCAAAAACGCTAGGCAAACTGGAAGGCTGGCGATGTCTGCAAAGCTGGAAAATGCCAGATCTAGGGAGGTGATGAGGGTGTCCAAAAACGCTAGGCTATGGGAAGCTTGGCGCTTGAGGGTTCTTGTTGAGAAGAATGTCTGTTGAGCATGTGCTCCTACTGCCTCTTCTGCGAGAAAGTGCTAACTTGGGTTTGCTTATATATTAACTTAGCAAAATTGCCCTACCTACTGTTTTTGGAAAGTCACTTAAAAATAATAAGTGGAAAATACCAAAAATAGGGAAAATAGGCTAAATGCACTGGAAAATTCCCCTAACTGATTCTAATGGATTCTGATGGGAATTCTGATGATCATGTTGTGTGCAACCGAAGGATATGCATCTATGCTAAGTGGCTGGACATGCACGGTCTACGAATAGACTCACAAAAGTGCCAGATCACTTCTAATCTAGACTGACTTGACTGACTGAACCCTAATCATGTTGTAGCTTGTCCACGGACACATAGGGTTGGATGTGTCACGTGACACCAATAGAAGAATTCAGATTCATACGAACAACACGAGGAGCTGGAGGAAAGCACTGCGACCAGAAGAGCTTTGCCAGAAGTATGGGGTAAAGAAAATTGAGAGGATACTAGCAACAATGAATATCTTTTCATTGGCAAAAATAGACCTAAATGCTATATTAACTGACAAAGATCAGGCTGAAAAGCAAAGGAAGCAATTGCCAAGTCAATTCATTGAACTGAATTTTGGGGAACGACGAGTTCAGCTAACTGGAAGACCAGAAGAACCAGTTGATTCCAGTACGCCAGCGGCCTCTGAACAAGCACACTCTGGAGAAGTTACTGAAAATCGGAATAGCAGTTCAGAGCTCAGAGGTCCGTCTTGGGATTATGCTAAGGAGTCAACCAAAAGAAAGGGTGGTGGGCCTAACTGGTTGCTTCCACATGATCAAGAAATAGAGGAATGGAATTTGGGTTTTGAGGAAAATCCTAGATTGATCAAAGTCAACAAGCATTTGAATCCGGTAATGAAAGAGAAGGCACAACACATGTTCCAGCAGTACAAAGATGTTTCGCAAATTTGCATGGGAACATATTGATCTCAAGGGAGTAGATCCAGAGGTATGTCAACATCGAATACCATTGAAACCGGATGCCAGACCAGTGCGGCTGCAACGGTACAGAATGAATCCAAATTATGCTAAGAAGGTTAAGCAAGAGATCGATAATCTTCTGAAAGTTGGATTCATTACTGAAGTAGCCAGTATAGTGACTGGTTATTTCCCATTGTGGTGGTACCCAAGAAGAATGGAAAGTTTAGAGTCTGTGTGGATTATCGAAAGCTGAATACTCAGACCATTAAGGATCCCTTTCCATTACCCTTTACGGACATGCAGCTTGACGAAATTGCAGGTTATGAGATGTATAGCTTTATGGATGGTTATAGTTGTTATAACCAATTACAGATTGCTCCTGAGGACCGGAGTAAAGTTACTTTTATTACTGAGTGGGGAGAATTCGTGTATCTGGTTATGCCATTTGGTCCTTGCAATGCTCCAGCGACTTTCCAACGATGTATGATGGAAATATTCAGTGAATTTCTCCACCGACTCCTTGCTATATTTATGGATGACTTCACTGTATATTCAACTGAGGATAAGAATTTACTTTTTCTGGAAATGGATTTCCAGCGTTGTCAAGAAAAGCGGATCTGTTTAAATCCTTTCAAATCTGTTTTCTTGGTCTGAAAAGGACAACTACTGGGACATATAGTGTCCAAAAATGGTATAGAAATGGCCAACGACAAGATTCAATGTGTCCAATAGGCCAAGGCACCCCACAATGCATGAGAGTTAAGTTCTTTCTTGGAATATATCAATTTCTATAGAAGATTTGTGCATAAGTTTGCTTTTCAGACATTACTTTTGTATGAGCTCACAAAGAAGAACAGCAAGTTCATTTGGACTGCTAAATGTTAGGAAAGCTTTCAAAGTTTGAAGAATGCTATTATCAGTAAGTCGGTACTTCAATAACCGAATTGGGATGTCATTTTTCATGTACATGTAGACGCTCCAGGACTGGCGATGGGAGCAATATTAGCTCAGCCAAAAGAGAGGACTAATTATCCAGTGTATTTTGTCAGCCGAAGATTCAGTCAAGTTGAACAAGGATATACAATTACTGAAAGAGAAGCCCTAGGAATGGTTTTCAGTGCTACTAAATTTCGACACTATTTACTGGACAAGCTATTTCATTTTTATGTGGATCATCAGGCATTATTATTTTTTATTAACAAGCCATTATTCAAGGCAGACTGATAAGATGGATGATGTTCCTGATGGAGTTTGAATTTCGCATTTTTCATAAGCCCAATAAAACCCATTGTGGTGATGATTTCCTGTCCAGGAGTAAGGATGGCTACTCTAAGGCATCCTTGAGAGATGATGCCAGTGGATGCAGAACTGTTTCAGATGACAGGTGAGGAAACGACTCATCCAGAGTTGTATGATGTATATCAGTTCCTTTCTAAGGAAGAATTCCCAGAAAACGGGACTCAGAATCAAAAGAAGGCTCTGATTATTAAGAGTCTGAAGTTCACCATCATTGGTGGATCACTTTACACACTGGGAGTAGATGGGGTTCTTCGAAGATGTGTGCCTATGGAAGGGAGAATGCAAGTTATTTCAGAAGCACATGATGGGGATTCTGGAGAACATTTCTTCACTGATATTACTTACAAGAAGATTTTGCAAGCTGGATTGTGGTGGCAAACTTTAATATCTGATGTTAGAAGCTTTTGTAAAACATGTGATATAGGCTAGAGGATAGGCAGACCCACAGCAACAGATATGACTCCTCTAACTCCACTCCAGCCACTGGGAGTATTTATGAAATGGAGTCTGGATTTCATGGGTCCATTCAAGAAAATTACTCCAAGGAAGAATCGGTATATATTGATGGCCACTTGTTATGTCACCAAATGGGTGGAAGCTAAGGCTCTTCCCGACAACACCGCGAAGTCCACTGTAGTATTCTTATTTGAAAATATTATCTGCCCATATGGATATCCTGTGGAGATTGTGTCTGATCAAGGAACACACTTCATAAATGATACTATGGACATTCTAATGGAAATGTTGCATCGGAAATCAACACCATATTATCCTAGATGCAATGGGCAAGCAGAGAGCAGTAACAAATCAATCAAGACTATTCTCACTAAGATTGTGCAAAAGGAGCCATACCAGTGGGATCTGAAGCTCCAAACTGCTCTCTGGGTATATAGAACAGCTTATAAGATCACCACTGGACTAACACCATTTAGAATGGTGTATGGCACTAAAGCTGTCGTGCTTATGAATTTGTAATTCCCAGTCTCCCGATGGCAGTAGAGTATGGATTGGATTTTAATCACAATCTTAGACAGAGACTGGCGGAGTTAAAACAGTTGGATGAGTTAAGACAGAGGGCTATGCTAGAACAAGAAATTGTTCAGCAAAGAAGGAAACACTGGCATGATAGACGAATCAAAGTTAGGGAGTTTCAAAAAGGAGATTTGGTTCTGCTCTATCAATATAAACTGGGTCCTAAGAAACCAAACTTAAAGATAGCTTGAGCTGGTCCATATGAAGTCGATTGTGTGTTTTCCAATGGCACAGTAAGATTGAAAGATTTATCTGGATTACTGCTGCCAAGTGTTTATAATGGGGCCAAAATCAAGCTATATTATTCAAACGACAAAGAGACTTACAGGGAAGATGATACTGGTATTCTGGGAACTGAAGACCATGAAAATTCAGAATCGGCTATTTTAAGCCTTTTCCATGTACAAACAGTACCAGTGAAACCGGCCTGTACTTTCAAAAAGGGCGGTAGACTTTACTTCAAACCTTGATTTAGCTTTCACCCATTATTAGTCATCTATTCTACCTGTACTTTCAAGACACAACACGGGGGAAAGGGATACAGGCTGCTAGAATGCACCTGTATGAGAAGACCGACACCAAATTGGCCCCTAACTTAGGCGCCCCTTTCGGTATTTCTTTATTGTTTAAAAGAGGGAATAAACGCTGTCGTTCCCTACAAGCTGCCCCATACAAGCTTGGCTGAATTTCAACTATTCCGGCCCGATTTCGGCAACATAACTGTACTAGGACCCTTCACAATCAGTATTCCCACGCATTGAATGACTTTCCCGACGCATACGGGCACTTTGCAAAACCTGGCGAGAATCTGCAGCACGCTGAATTCTCTGTTTTCAGCCCCGAAAATGCGCCTCACCTGTACAGCGGTCCCCTCGCGTCCCCGAACCTCTTGGGGGTATTAGGGACCGTTTAGGGCCAAAACCCTAAACCTGCAAAAATACACAGCAGGCTGTAATTTACTGTTTCGGGCTCCGTTTCGCATGCCGGTCGCATCCGTAGCAAGTCCTCGAGCTCCCGCACCTGTAGGGCTACTTGCCCTTTGAATCAGACGAGATTTCTGGCGTGAAACCTCTCCGAATTCACCTGTACCTGCGGGGGATTAGCCGCTAGCTAATCCAGTACCTGTGCAAGAGGCTCTTGCCTCGGCAATCGCGCATGAACCCACACATCTGTACATTGGTCAATTGAAAAGTCCACTAGAGGGGCATAACATATTGCCATAGAGGAGAGAGAGGGCAGTGCGTAGCATGCAGGGCATCACTCCTGGCACCGCACTGTACATAAGAGGGAAAGGAAGCACTCCATAGCTCTTAACCTGTGACAAAAATCTGCAAATGAGCCTCTCCCAGCTTAAAATTCAGCGCCACCTTCTCTTGCATGAGGAAAGTGCACCAGAATGTGCCACTTGGCGCATTTACAAGCATTTTCCCGTTTCGGGGTTGCCGCCTAAAAATATCCTGACCGGTTGTTCAGTTGACTTCGTGGCAGAGTAATAAAATGTTCCCCTTGTCATTCCGGAGGTAATGACGCGGACACATTTTCAGGTCCCAAAATAGCAGTTCCCTAAATTTTAGGAGATGCTGCCATTGTATCTTTCTACGTCATCCGACCCTCTTTGTACACTGCAGCCACATCAAAAACTGAAATGTAGCCTATGTAGCAAAGGATTCCACTTTGGCTAGTCAATGACCCCACTTTGGCTAACCATAGTCCTTGTCCAACCTTAGTGCTCTCTTGCCCTCAAGCCTTGACTCCCTCTGGACAGTTCCACACTAGCTATGCAATGCAGGGCAGTTAGATTTCCCGAGGGGTGTTTCCAAAAAGTGAAAGTAAATAAATAATAAGAAAGAAATCAACAAAAAGGATAGATAGTAGTCACACGCTGGTGACAACCAGAGCCAATCAAAGGGTCAGAAAAGTCTCAGCATGACAAAACCATGTGAGTAGCAGAATCAGTAAAGTGTCAAATCCAATATCAATTTTTATGGGGAAAAGGGTCAGTGGGATTGTCTGTGATAATTATTTCAAGGAACATGGAGAGTATTAGCCAATGCATGCATGCCACGTCATTGGCGGTGCACAGAATTCTAGGAACGGTAACTGGTGGAGCTTTTATAGCTCGAACGCGTATAACAATAAGGCGAGTAAGCATTTTTCCTCATAAGTCTCCTGTGCAACGTTTGTCTGTTGTTACACATTCGCCATCACCAAGCTCTGAAGCTTCTTCGCTACAACCACAAACTTCTTCATCCAAAGCATCTGTCGATTGTTGTCTGTCTTTACCAGACACACCTGGATACAGATTTGAATATTCAAGTAAGTCTTCTTCTTCTACAGATTCATCGTCTTCACCGTGTATGGACAGAAGAAAAATGTCGGAGAAGATGCAAGACACTATAAACAAAACTTTGGCACTTATCACCTCTATCAAAGCTTATATATACCTAGATGAATCCACGATAGGCCCAGATTCACCCTTAAAAGGAAAGTGCAAGGTATAGACCCATAGTAGTCACCCACACGACAATATAACCATCAGCTCCATCATGCATAGTATTGACTAAATACCACGACATCCCCACTAACGTCGTCAGTGCCCAATCGTGGGTGTAGAACTAGGTACTAACAAATGCTCCCGAACACAACCCACACCCCACACACACACACACACACACACATGAGCATACATCAACACAAAGTTCAGCGTATTGAGTTTCTGAAACCGGCCCGTAGGGCGCTAAGCGTTGGCTTTCACCCGAAATTCTTTACTTTAGACACACACACAGAGCACTTTGTAAAGGAGACCTCTAACGGGAATTAACACTTAATCACACACACGGCTCGGAAGCTAGAATGCTCCGAGCAGATGCCGACAACCTGTAGGCCCAAAAATTGGCGTCCCTTTTGGTATTTCGTTATTCTTTAGGAGGGTAAATGTACAGAGAAGAGTCCTGGGAATCCTTTGACTGTATCCCACTAGATACCACCTATTTTGGCCAAATTTCGGTAGCATAACAGCCCCTAAACTTGCGCGAAACCAATTCCCCTGTTGGAACTCGCTTCTACTGGCGTATACCCTCTGATTCCTGCCCAAAAACAGTAAATTCAGCACGCTGTATTTACTGGTTTTTGCCCTGTTTTCAGCCCCAAACACTCCCCTAACTGTCCTCTGCCAGTGGGGCACGATTCCCAAAGGTTCTGGCGCCCGTATGGCTGAAAAACAGTAAAATTACAACGCATACACAGCGCTGATTTTGCACCTGTATGGTGAGGTTATGACCCTCACCTGTGCCTGCTTTGGAGTAGCAGCTAGCTACCCCTGTTCCTGCTCAAGGAGGCTCTTGCCTCAGCACAAAAGCATGAACCCACACAGCTGTACATCAGTCAAATGAGGAGCCCTCTTGTGGGGCATCACATAACTGAACGTAGGGGGGAGAGAGAGCAGTGTGTAGTGTGCAGGGCATCACTCCTAGCACCACACTGTACATGAGAGGGAAAGGAAGCACTCCATAGCTCTTAACCTGTGACAAAAGCTGAAATGAGGCCTCTCCCAGCTTAAAAATCAGCGCCCATTTTTCTGCAAGGGGAAAGTTCATGAAAAATCGCATTTACAAGCATTTGCCCGTTTCGGGTTAGCCGCTTAAAAATATCATGACCGGTTGCCCAGTTGACTTCGCGACAGAGTTGTAAAATGTTCCCCTAGTCATACCGGAGGTAATGACGCGAACACATTTCACGGCCCAAAATAGCAGTTCCCTAAATTTTAGGAGATGCTTCCGTTGGGCTCCCACTGGTCTTCTGACCATCTATCCTCATTGGGACCGCATCCAAAAGTGCAATGTGGCCCAACTATCGGATACTTTTTGTTGGTAGTCCCACCTTGACTTTACGCCTTAATTGAGTTCTCTTCCTAGTATCCACCAACTTGCTAAGTGCGACGGGGGGACCTATATGATCTTGCTCTGAGCCTAGACATCTTCTTACCATACGAATTCCGATGCCGACCACTACCCATCTGCGGGTGAAACTACCGTTCACATTGGCCATGCAATGTCCGACCGTTTGCTACTTCAAGAAGAGGGTCTCAAAAATAAAACAAAACCCCTTGGAAAGAAACCAACAACTAAAGTTAGCAGTTGCCACGTCCTCGTGACATAGTTAACAGTTGCCACATCCCCGTGACATACCCCCCTCTTGAAATCGCAAACGTCCTCGATTGCATACCATAAATACACGCCACTGATGATCTTGTGCTATTAAGACTCTTTTATCATCGCATGTATCTACAAGAAAGGTCATAGCATATAGATACAAATGACTTAATGAGGCCTTCATACTTTTGTCATTTCCATCTATTACACTGAATTCATATGTACATTTGATGTACTAGCTCTATCATTACCCCTCCTTTGCACACGTTGGGTTGGGGCATAAGTAGGCTGTAACCCAAAGGCTTCAAGGTAAAGCTGCAATACATTTGGTGACTCTGACAGTTCATGCTCTTCCATCCACTTTGCATCCATAGGCGGATAGTTCTTGAACTTCACCAAATAGCGTCTTGCAACTTGTCCTTTAACTTTTCTGTCCTTATGTGCCAAAACTTGCTCAGGTACGAGGATCTCATCAAGTTCCTCAACTTCAAGCTGATCCTCATCTGGCATATCTTCTAGCACATCACCCACGAAGGGTCTTAGAAGACTCACGTGAAACGCATTATGAATCTTCCATGCATCAGGCAATTTCAGCCTGTAAGCCACATCGTTGATCTTGTCAAGCACTTGAAAAGGCCCATAGTAATGCATGCTGAGCTTAGGAAACAGCCGTTCCTTGCCCTTCATCTTCTTTAACCTTGCCTTTTCGAACCTTAACAGAACCCAATCACCAGGTGATAGTAACAATTCACGACAGTGACGATCAGCAGCCTTTTTCTGCTTTGCTTGAGTCTTCTCCAAGGCAACTTTAATCTTCTTATACATCTCATCCATGTTCTCAACATATCGATCTGCCTCAAAGATCTTGTCCTTTTGTATGCAAAATGGGAGGAACCTTTTTGCCGCCTTCAACAATTTCAAAAGGTGCTTTGCCAGTAGACGAATGCACCGTATTATTGTACGCATACTCAAGCATAGGCAAATATTATTCCCACTTGCCCTTATTATCTGACACATAGCATTTCACCAGATCTAAGACAGTAGAATTAGCCTCTTCTAACTGTCCATCAGTTTGTGGATGAAACGAAGACGAAAACTTGAGCGTAGTGCCCATGTTCTCAAACGATCCTCTCCAGAACAAACTGGTCATGCGAGGATCATGATCACTGATAATCGATTGTGGCATACCATGGTACTTAAACACATAGTACATAAACGAACGTGCCATCTGATCAGATTTTATCTTCTTCCTGACAGGGATAAAATGGGCTTGCTTGCTAAACCTGCAGATAATGGTCCATATACCATCACTTCCTGTTGGCGTCCTTGGAAGATCAAAGATAAAGTCCATAGCAATGCTTTCCCATGGCTTATCCGGAATCGGCAGTGGTTGTAACAACCCTGGTGCCTTTTGCCTGTCAAACTTGACCTTTTGGCAAACTATGCATGCTAGCACAACGGCATCCACATCTCTCCTCAAGGTAGGCCAATAGAAGAATGTCTCTACCGCTTTAATTGTTGCATCAATGCCACGATGCCCTGCATACGGTGGGACATGACTCTCTTCCATGACCTTATGTCCCAGTGGCCTAGTGACACAAAGTCTGCCATGCATCATCATAAAACCATCTCTGAGGAGGTAAGTGCTCATGATGTTGCCTCTCTTGTAACTGTTCAAAGATCCTTGCAAAATCTTCATCAGCAGTATACTGTTCCTTCATGTCATCTAACTCATGATGATAAAGAATTGACACAGCTGAAATTTGTGGCTTTCTTGATAACGCATCAGCCACAACATTCTTCTTGCCTTCCACATGCATAATCTGGAAGTGGAACATGGAAAGAATGTTTGCCCATCGCATATGCTTTTCGGATAACTTTGACTGTGTCAAGAAGTATTGCAAGGTCTGATGATGTGTTTGGACAACAAAATCAGCACCTAAGAGGTAGTGCTTCCAACTAGAAAGCGCATGAATCACGGCCGAGAGCTCTTTCTCATAGACTTGCATAGTCCTCTCTGGCCCTTGCAAAATTCGGCTTTCATAAGCTACTACCCGACCATCTTGCATTAGCACTGCTCCGATGCTACTGCCACACACGTCACACTGGACCACAAATGACTTCCTGAGATCTGGCAAAACAATAACTAGATCTGAAGTCAACTTTTCCTTTAAGAGACTAAAAGCTGAAATCTCTTTTTGGGTCCATCTGAAAGTGACCTCTTTCTTTTGCAATGCGTGAAGAGGCGATGCTATCTCTGCAAAATTTCTGATAAACCTTCTATAGTAGGAACACAATCCCAAGAAGATTCTGACATCGTGCACAGTCTTCAAGTCTAGCCATGTCTTGATAGCTTCGACCTTTGCGGGATCCATTCTAACACCATCCTTTGAGACTATGTGGCCCAGAAAGTGGATCTCTTCGAGGAAGAATTCACTTTTCTTAGGATTGACAAGTAACCTGTGACTACGCAGCTCTTCAAACACAATGGTCAAGTGACGCCTATGCTCCTCTTCATTCTTCGAATACACTATCATGTCATTGAAGAACGTTCCAACAAACTGTTGATGCGAGCGAAAAATCCGGTCCATCATTCTGTTGAACGTGGCAGGAGCATTTGTTAGCCCAAACGGCATCACTAGAAACTCATAAAGACAAAATGTCGTTCTAAACGCAGTCTTGTGGACATCCTCTAGCCTTATACGAATCTGATGGTACCCACTCTTAAGGTCTATCCTGCTGAAAATTGCAGCACCCTCTAAACGATCAAGAATATCATCAATTCTAGGAATAGGGAACCTATTCTTGATGGTATTCTTATTCAACGCACGGTAATCAATACACATGCGCCATGAGCCATCCTTCTTCTGCACTAGGAGCACTGGGGAGCAAAAGGGTGAGAACTAGGCTGAATCAGCCCCTTCTCTAATAACTCCTCAACCTTGCCCATAATCTCTTTCTGCTGCGCCGCACTAACCCTGTAGGGGGTCTATTTGGTGGGCTACACCCTGGCACCAAATCTATCCGATGGTCCTCACGTCTCTCTGGCGGCAATTGCGAGGGTAATGAATCAGACAAACAGTCACTAAACTTTTGCAAAAATGCGGACCTTTCTTTATCTAACATAGATAAATTTGACTAATCACTATCTGAGACATCACGTGCAAAAATCAAGTACATAGAAAGATGATTCTTTATTACAGAAGTGATAGTAGAAGCAGATATAATAGGGACTGACTCTCCTTTAAGCTTTACATCCAAGATGTGAGTTTTGCCCCTATGCTAGGCATCCAAGACTCCATGCACTCGGAACATCCACGGGATCCCCAACAAGGCGTCACAACCTTCCAACGGCATGATGTAAAACTCTTCAGTGTCCACATACAACTGAATATGCAGACGCAGTTTTCCAATGATGGAAGTAACACACTTTGAGTGGCCAGGACATGCCAACCCTGCCTCTGCTGTGTACCCCATCTCTTCAGCTCTGATGCCCAGCTTCATAGCTAACTCTGGTGAGATAAAGTTGGCTTTGGCACCTGGATCAAAGAAGATGAGTGCCGTCTGATCCCTAACTTTACCCCATGCCCTGCATAACTCACTGGCATCTGTGTTGGGCCTGTCACCCACCATGTCTGGCACTAAACCTGCCGTGGGTTTTGGCTTCTTGCCTTTCTGGTCTTCTTTATCCTCTGAGTCAGCTGGCCTTTTCCTTTGTGGACAATTGATAGAAAAGTAACCAGGCTGCTCGCATATAAAGCATTTGTTCTCAGCCATTAGGACCTTCTTTTCCTTGAGCGACTTGCGCACAAAAGGCTTTCTTTTCTGTTTCTTTGCCTGCGCTCCAAAAGCCCCGGCTGAATCCTTGTCTTTGGTGGCCTTTTCTGACCCCTGTGATGCATCAGGAGCCGTTTTCACAAAGGGCTTCTTCGCTGAATTTTTCTTTTGTTGCCCTCCTTTGTCACTGCTCGGAAATCCAATGTCCTCTCCTTTCAACAAGGCAAGACCAGTGTTCGCAACTTCCATAAGCTAAGTAAGGGTAGCCACTCTGTTCTTTGTACAGTAATCGCAAAGCCCTCTAGGCAGCCCACAATAGTACTTCTCTATCTGCTCTGTCAATGGCACAAATCTGTAGGACGTCACTGAGAGTAACGCTTTACAAAACCTCCTATTGTACTCCAACAAGCTCTTGCACGAAGCTAAAGTAAGCTGGTGCCAATCTGTCATGACGTCGGCTTCAAATTCATTTGACAGCCAAGCAGATGCAAACATTTGCTTGAAGTAAACCCAAGTGGCGGGTGCCTGTCCTTGCATTAACAATGTCGTCCACCATGTAAGCGCATTGTCCTTTAAGAAAGTGGCAGCTTTCCTGACCTTCGAGGCCTCTGTAAAATTCCCTCCTGCATAAGCTGTATCAAACTGCTGGAGGAAAGTGAGGGCCTTTGTCTTATCCTCAAAACCACTGAAGGTACTGAACTTTACCGCTGCACCACCTTCTTTGTAAGCCTTCGGCTTCTCTAGTGCCCCAAAGTTGTCACAAGGGATGGTCTGCAACATGGGCACTGTAGTAGGCATGATCGACACGTCTCGGCCATTCACATTATGCGTCAGAGGTGCGATATCTGGCTGCTGTCCAGAAAAACCAGCCATGCCAAAATAACCCTGTGGCACCCCAAACTGGCCCTGGTTGTAGTGGAAACCTTGCTGCATGCCGATACTACCATACATGGGGTTTGGCATGATGCCTTGCATACCCCCGAACATTGTTCCTGGCATGTACGGCTGACTTCAAGGCGCATAACCAACCATACTTTGGAACACTGATCCGGCCCCGACATACCCAGGATGTACCGTGGGTGGTGGAAAAACTGAGTGCATAGCCTGGTATCCAGCTCCCTGTCCATTCAAGACAGCATGCTGGCTCTGAAAGGTGGCGGGCTGAACTGGCATAACCTGTGGAATAGGCGTTCTAGCCACCTATTCAAGCACGGGAGGAACCTACTTTGGAGCCCCCGACTCTGCAACATGCGAGTGTTCCCTTTCCTCCTGCGCCACATGAAGAACCTGGGCTTCAGCATCAACAAGCTCCGTACGCGGCGTAGGTTGCCTATTTTGTTGTTGCACTCGTGGCGCTTGCAAGAATTCCATAAACCTCGGATTCTTCACCAGCTGCGAAAAGACATTCACCACGGCAACTAACTGAGTCTTGAACACATCATCCTCAAGTTGCCCAATCATAAAGCCTTGTACTACTGGAGAGACATTCACGTTGACAGGAGGTACAAACTGACGTGGCTATGAGCTCTCGCCAATCTCAAAAACCATAGAAATCTCCTGCCTGTCCTTTGAAGAGGAACCCTCTTCCATAATTCCCTTCCCCTTGTCGGCCATAGTGTAATCCTCACGTTCTTGCACTCTGTGTCTTTACCCTAAACAATCCAGGCTCACTCTTTAAGGAAAAAGTGATTGATATCCCAACGACGGAACCATGAAACCGGCCCGTAGGGCGGTAAGCGTTGGCTTTCACCCGAAATTCTTTACTTTAGACACACACACATAGCACTTTGCAAAGGAGACCTGTAACGGGAATTAACACTTAATCACACACATGGCTCGAAAGCTAGAATGCTCCGAGCAGACGCCGACAACCCATAGGCCCCAAAATTGGCGCCCCTTTCGGTATTTCTTTAGTCTTTAGGAGGGTAAAGTACAATGAAGAGTCCTAGCAATCCTTTGACTGTATCCCACTAGATACCGCCTGTTTTGGCCAAATTTCGGCAACATAACAGCCCCTAAACTTGCGCGAAACCAATTCCCCTGCTGGAACTCACTTCTACTGGCGTATGCCCTCTGATTCCTGCCCAAAAACAATAAATTCAGCACGCTGTATTTACTGGTTTTTGCCCTGTTTTCAGCCCCAAACAGTTCCCTAACTGTCCTCTGCCAATGGGGCACGATTCCCAAGGGTTCTTACGTCCGTATGGCTGAAAAACAGTAAAATTACAACGCATACACAGTGCTGATTTTGCACCTGTATGGTGAGGTTATGACCCTCACCTGTGCTTGCTTTGGAGTAGCAGCTAGCTACCCCTGTTCCTGCTCAAGGAGGCTCTTGCCTCAGCACAAAAGCATGAACCCACACAGCTGTACATCAATCAAATGAGGAGCCCTCTTGTGGGGCATCACATAACTGCACGTAGGGGAGAGAGAGAGCAGTGTGTAGTGTGCAGGGCATCACTCCTAGCACCACACTGTACATGAGAGGGAAAGGAAGCACTCCATAGCTCTTAACCTGTGACAAAAGCTGAAATGAGGCCTCTCCCAGCTTAAAAATCAGCGCCCATTTTTCTGCAAGGGGAAAGTTCATGAAAAATCGACACTTGGCGCATTTACAAGCATTTGCCCGTTTCGGGTTCGCCGCTTAAAAATATCCTGACCGGTTGCCCAGTTGACTTCGCGGCAGAGTTGTAAAATGTTCCCCTAGTCATACCGGAGGTAATGACGCGAACACATTTCACGGCCCAAAATAGCAGTTCCCTAAATTTTAGGAGATGCTTCCGTTGGGCTCCCAATGGTCTTCTGACCATCTATCCTCATGGGAACCGCATCCAAAAGTGCAATGTGGCCCAACTGTCGGATACTTTTTGTTGGTAGTCCCACCTTGACTTTATACCTTAGTTGAGTTCTCTTCCTAGTATCCACCAACTTGCTAAGTGCGACGGGGGGACCTATATGATCTTGCTCTGAGCCTATACATCCTCTTACCATACGAATTCCGGTGCCGACCACTACCCATCTGCGGGTGAAACTACAGTTCACATTGGCCATGCAATGTCCGACCGTTTGCTACTTCAAGAAGAGGGTCTCAAAAATAAAATAAAACCCCTTGGAAAGAAACCAACAACTAAAGTTAGCAGTTGCCACGTCCTCGTGACATAGTTAACAATTGCCACGTCCCCGTGACAGTTTCTGTCATGACTCCGGAGATCAAGGGCAGACTCAGCCATAATGAAGGCTAGCACTAAACGAAGCATTAAATCGAAAAAATTAACACAAAAATGAGGTAGTTGATAGGGCATACGCACCGCAAAAGATTGAAAGAATTAGCACAATATCAATTGGTCGTAACTCAGACGAAAACTTTACAATGTGAAGTCTGCATGTCCGCTGTACAACTAAAAAATATACCTAGATGAATCCAAGATACGCCCAGATTCACCCTTAAAAGGAAAGTGCAAGGTACAGACCCATGGTAGTCACCCACAAGACAATATAACCATCAGCTCCATCATGAATAGTATTGACTAAATACCACGACATCTCCACTAACATCGTCAATGCCCAATATATTCCCCATAGTAAGATACAATGGTATGTGTTTACCGAGCAAGCACAAGCGCTGTTGCGACTGTGGGATTTGCATGTGGTAGTGCAAGCCACAAGAATCGAGTTTAACACGGCTATAATCAAGCAGGTTCTTGATTCCTTCAATGTTGATGAAGGCAGCGCTGTAGTGTATGGTAGGAAAGTGTCAGCAATTGTGGACGACATTGCTTATGCTTTCAAAATGCCAAATGAGCCGAAGCCGACCATTGCAACTGCAGAACAGATAAGTTCAGCTCTCAGGGAAGACGAAGCAACCAAGAAAAAACGAAAGGCCAGTGTGCAAGGGATTCCAGTAGCGGACCTGGACATTCCAGTTGCTTACCGATTTGTGGTTGAAGCTGTTAGTCTAAAAAATAACTCTACATATGTGTCAAAAAAGTTGTTTGCTATGTTGCTTGCCAAAAGATTAGATGTTACAGCTCCGATCAACTTGTGTCAGATTTTGTGCCATAATGTGCTTCAACAGACTACCAAGTTAAAGTCTAATACTATTTTTAAAGCCTGGTATGTCTGACAGTTTCTTTATTGGGCAACTTCTCCTGATGCTCATGACCAGGTACGAATGGCTTGGAGTCGGAAACCCATCCCAGCGACTAACAATGTTGACTTATCTTCAGATGAAGAAGCCCCAGGTACTCAGTTGGCTATCACTGGAATGAAGAGGAAGGCCACGCAGATGGAAGCTGGTAGTTCAAACAAGCCAAAAACTACATTGGCCAAGAGCAGTGCTTTCTTGAAGCAATTAAAAAGTCAGGTTAAGCCTTTGCCTACTGTCACAAAGTGATGACGTGGCGGACAGCAGAAACCCTAATTTCTGCCAAAAACCCTAAAATTCCTACAAACTCTAATTTCTGCCAAAAACCCTAATTTTCGAAAATCGCGGAGACTGGAAAAAAATAATAATTTTTTTTTTTTAATAAATGATGAGCGATGCGAATTTTGCTTTTTTTATTAAAAAAAAGAGAGAAAAGACTCTCTTAAGAGAGAGAGAGAGAACTGATGCTTTTTATTTTTAAAGCTTTTGGGGCTCTGCTTTTGGGCATCCCTTGTATCTTTAAATAAGTGGTGAGGGCTTCACTTCTCAGAGCATCTGGACACAGAGTCTGAGAGTGAAACCCCGGCCACTCTCTTGTACTTTGATCTTATGAATATAAAA
Source organism: Adiantum capillus-veneris (assembly GCF_014529385.1). Lineage (NCBI taxonomy): Eukaryota > Viridiplantae > Streptophyta > Polypodiopsida > Polypodiales > Pteridaceae > Adiantum > Adiantum capillus-veneris. Next base: position 157,504,256 of record NC_140939.1, read on the forward strand.
AGAAATACCGAAAGAGACGCCAGTCTTTGGGGCCAATATCTCTAGGCACGGAACTCCGCCAGGCCAATGCAAATCTATTGTGATCTGTGAATTGTTTTGAAGTGGTTATTTGGTGCTGTCGCGGTTGATTCTTGACTTGGAGTGTCCAAATCTGTTACAGTGGCATCAGAGCACGGCCGATTTCTCTTCTACGGGAAATCCGATCCCCGAATTTTTTTTCCGCGGCACCTATGGCTTCAGGCAATGATCAGTCGACTCCCTCTGCATCTGGAGATGCGGGCTTGGATCACATCGAAGATTCAGATAGAGAGTATGGCCCGCCTCGGCCTACTCAGGCGGAGAAAGAGAGATGGAGCGTCGTCAATTGATTGGCAATGCAACAAAGATGATGCTCAATTTTGCCAAGGACCCGAAGATGGCAAAATATATGAACCAGACCTCTTTGGAAGAGGTACAGATGGAGTGGCAAAGAACCACAACGCCACTCCCGAAACCCGCTCTCAAGAAACCTTCTGCCTCCAAGAAATATACGGAGAAGGAACTGGAGGACGTGGTTGATGCATGGATTGCTCAGCTTTTCGACATGCAAAAGAAAGGAAAAAAGCACGGCAAAAAGCAGAAGAAAGGTACTGACTTCCCGGGATATTTGAGTCGTCGGTCGACATTTGACAAGGCAAAGAAATTGAAGAAGCGCGTCAAGTTTGAAGACCTACCCAGTTCTTCTTCTTCTTCTTCTGACAGTTCTTCTAGCTCTTCAGACTCGAGCGAAGAAGACAGGAAAAGCAAAAAGCGAAGCAAGAAACAACGCTTGGGAAAGGGCAAGAAAAAGGCAAGGAAGTCTAAATCTTGCCCAATGAGTGACACTTCTACAGAGGACTCGTCCACGGACAGTTCAGACTCTGACAACGGAAACTTTGCGAACAAGAAGAATTTTTACAAAGCCAACCAGTATGACTTTCTCGAAGATAAAAGCAAGAAAGTCCGAGAGACTAGAGTTTAAGGAAGGTGGCCACTCGATCAAGTTTGATACTTTTTCAAGGTACTCAGATGCTTCGAAGGCTGTCTTTTATACAGCAATTTGACATCGCTTTCGCGGGAGGACGCTATTCAGAGCACTCCAAGATTCGGAGAGCTGCCTCTTATTTTAAGAGGAATGCTCGTACTTGGTGGTCCACGCTTCTTTCAAACAAGACTACGCCAATTAAATGGCTGAAATTTAAGAAGCTTTTTATTTCTTCTTGGTTACGCAAGAATATGAATGAGATATACGAGCTGCTTGGAACCATCTTCGGATGACCAAGAAAGACACAATCAATGCTTATTGTGAAAGATTCTGGAGCTCTTTTCTACCCGCCTCTTCATTCAAGAAGATCTCGTTCAGAGAACAGATTGAGCGGTTTACCTTGGGTCTACCTACAGAGATCCGAGATCACTGCTTGGAATAGAAGTCAACTTCTATTTAGGAGTTGATGAGTCATGCGAAGCGGGGCTTTGCCATTCACTCTGGCAGTTTGACCTACCTAACAATAAGGCATGACACAACGAGCCGAACAGACTTCTCGGAATGAAAGTAGAAAGAAAAAGAGCAACCCAGAGAAAAAGGATGCACAACCCAAGCTTACTCCTGAGGAGAGAGCTCGCTTCATCAGAGAGGGAAAGTGCTTTGGATGCGGGGAACATGGACATATCTCCACGAAGTGCCCTAATAAGGCACAGAAAGAACAGAATGATAAAGACGACGACCGGCCTGAGAGTTCGAGAGCTGCTGAGGAATGTGGCAGAAAAGGCAGATAGAAAAGCAGAACTGGTACCACATGGCGTGGGACCTGCACCGAATCTAATGAATGAAAGTACAAACTTTGCCACTTTTGGGGCAAAGTGAAGGATCAGGAAGCTCTTTTGAAGGAGCCAAGGCCAACTTCTTTTCACTTGGAATTGGCGGCTCGATTTGGAATTACGCCCGACAGACTGACGCCACAGGCGGAGGTAGTTCGACTGGCACCCGGATGGGATGTTGCCATTACACCAAGCATTGGCAAACTTTGTTTGCAATGACAAGGGTGTTCAGGGCACACGAGTGACGTTCTACTCAGGATCCCTTGGTACCACAAGAACTACGCCGTCGTTGACTACCGGGCCGAGAAAGCGACTTTGATAAATGAAGGGCTTAGAGATTGTACTTGATGAACTTCAGTTTCTTACTCATTCTTTTGGGAGAGAACTGAACGATGGATAAAGGTTGAATATGTTTTGACCTGATCAAAAGAACGCCAAGATTTTTCTCCACACTCATGCCGATTGCTTTTCAGAGGGCCTAAAGATCATACCATTGATCTGAGATACCTGGAAGCACGTCACCGAACCGGCCACCCTACCGTGTGAGCCGAGCATAGTTACAGGGGATGGGGGGGACAGGCCAAGCCCTAGGGCCGGGGAACGGCCGTAACCGGGCCGGGAACGGCTGGGAACGCCGAGGGACAGACGGAAAACGGGTCGCAGGGGGGACGGACCGGGGTCGGACGGACCGGACAGGGACGGCAGAGGTCGGACTGGAACAAATTCAAAAAAATGGCCGTTTTTTACCGTTTGCAACGGCTCTGTGCAGCCCCTACTGCCATATTTTTTAAGCCTTGGCCCTTGGGAGGCTATAAAAGGCTCCTTTGGGCCTCTTAATACTCATAGTCTCAATGCTCAATGCTCATTCCATTTCCCTCAAGCTCAAGGCTCAAGCTCATTCCATTTCCCTCAAGCTCAAGGCTCAAGTTTGAACTTTGAAGCTCTCCTCTCCCTCTTCTACCCACTTTGAAGCTCTCCTTTACTCTCTCTCCACACAAGCTCTCCTCTAACCCTTCTAACTTCTAAGCTCTACTCTCTCGAGTCTCTCCACCATCATGTCATCTCAAGCCAACTCCACTTCTCAAGCTGCTTCTTCTCGAAGGAGGCCCGCCGTGCAAACGTGGTCGTGGTGGGATGAAGTCGACTTTAGCTCGCGTGGCAAAGGTGGCGGTGCAAGACCATGGACGTGCAAGCTATGTCCATACAAGAGATCGGGTGGTTCAAACAAAGTGCGAGCCCATCTTCTTCATGAACCCGGTCACGAGGTGAAGTTTTGCCCTCATGTAGCTCCCGAGAAGAGGTTGGATCTTCTTGAGAAGCTCACGGTGTATGAGGTTGCGGAAGCCGCCAAGAGGGGCCGTTTTGTTGCCGTTGATCCCTCCGCCACGGCGACACCGCGAGAGCAAAGGGAAGCCAACCTTGACGGCATCTCTCGAACCTTCAAGAGCCATGGATCTACACCGTCCTCTTCTCTTCCGCATCGCCAAACCACTCTCAACGAAAATTGGAATCCTAAATTGAAGGAAGAGGTGGATAGGTCGGTTGCCCGATTCTTCTTCCACGACCACATTGCCTTCCATGCTTCGCGGTGAGTTTCCCTTGGCATATGCACATTGCAATCTTCCATTTTGTATTCATAATGGGTTATAATTTCTCGACTCTCCATACTAACGCAACATGCTCTATTTTGTGTGGATAGGTCTCCATACTTTCGAACCATGGTTACGAAAATAGGGGAATATGGCTCCTCTTATGTGCCACCTTCATCGGAGAGGCTTCGCACCACCCTCCTTGACAAAGAGAAGCTTGCCGTGGAGCAAGCGGCCCAAGCAACAAAGGATTTGTGGGAGACCAACGGCGTCTCTCTTCTTGTAGATGGATGGAGCGACACCCGCAAGCGGTCCATCCACGGGGTGGTGGCCTACTCTCGGGGGGAGATGTACTTTGTGGAGTCACATGATGCATCCGATAGTGGCAAGGCTACCGAGATGCTTGCTGCGGAGTGAACAAGCACCATAGAGATCACCGGCCCGCAGAATGTCCTTTGTATGGTTGCAGATGGAGAGGCGTCAAATAGGGCAGCTGGAGCTATCATTGAGGGCATGTATCCCAGCATCCATGTCACATTTTGCATGGCGCATTGCCTTAATAACCTCCTCAAGGACATAGGGAACTTGTCATGGATTTCACCCACCATTGGTGACGCCTCTCCAATTGTCTCCTTTGTGCTCAACCATCAAAAAGTGCGCCATGAATTCTCAAAGAGGAGCCACTTGTCTTTGCTCAAATATTTAGAGACAAGATTTGCATTCAATTGGCTTATGCTAGGCCGCTTGTCTACATGTGGCGGAACCTTAAGGGGCCTCTTTCTCAGTGATGAGTTCCAAGCCATGCCGGAGTTTACATCAGCAGTAGGATTGAAATGCCGAGAATGGGCCGACGACGCCGCTTGGTGGGAGGAGGTGAAGACTCTTGACGCCATGGTCAAGCCTATTCTACACCTACTTCGAGTGGTGGATGGCTTGCAGCCATGCATTGGCAAAGTCTACGAAGCCATGGATCGGATGATAGAGGCACTTGAGAAGCTTGTGCCTGACCCTGTTCAGTATGCGGAGATTCATGGCTTGTGTGAGTCAAGGTGGAATGGATACTACTCTCCACTTCATGCGGCAGCTTATGTGCTTGACCCTGAGTTTCAAGGCGTCAAGAGACCGACAAGGAGGTGAGCAAAGGATGGCGGCTTGCATTGGAGCGCCTTGAGCCTAGCAGTGACATTAGGCGCAAGATTAGAGACGAGCTACTCAACTACAGGCAAAAGAAGGGCTCCTATGGATGTGTAGATGCACAGCTTGATCGCAACAAGATTGGCTAGGTTTTGTGGTGGGAGGACTATGGAGGAGATGGCCCACATTTGCAGCGCTTGGCTGTTCATGTCCTTAGCCAAGCATGTACCACTAGTTGCTTGGAGCAACTATGGAGTGTGTACAGCCACATTGCCTCTAAGAAGAGGAATCGCCTTGGGGTTCAGAGGGCCAATGATTTGGTGTTTGTGAGCGCTAACTTGCGCATGCTTGCCAAGAGCGTCACACACAAGGCAGATCCTTTCACTAAGTGGGAGATGGAACAAGAGAATCCATCTATGGCCGATACTCTTTTGGAGGAGCTAGAGGAGGATTTCGAGCCTCCCGAGCCGGAGCCCTCATACGTCACTGACGACCTCGACTACGACGACGATGTGGAGATTCAACAGGCGAGCACTTCTTGAGTTTGATGATCATTGATCACTCGCCTCTCGAGTCTAGACTCTTGAGTCTACGACTCTACCTACTACATAGCCCTTTGTACTTTTCGTTATCCTTGAGGCCTCAGGCTTGTCCTAAGTCCTTTAGGCTTTTTGACTCTTGAGCCCTTGTGGCATGCACTCCTCATTTTGTATCCATCGATCATCGATGTTTTATTAGCACATTTCAGCCTATATGACTCGTGTTCTTTGGTCTATTTAGTGTACATTTATGGTCAAAGTGATGCTCTGGTCAAAGTAATGCTCTGTCTGTGTGGCATGTGCGTAGGTCAAAAAATGCCAAAAAAACTCTCTTTTTTTTTGCCGTTCCGACCCCCGTCCCCGTTTCCTGACTTTTGCCGTCCCGACCCCATTCCCGACCCCGACCCGCCGTCCCATGTAACTATGGAGCCGAGCACAGAATGAAGAGATTATGAAACAAGTGAAAGACCTCTTGGAAAAGGGTCCTGTCCAGCCTAGTACTTCACCGTATTGCTCTCCAATGTTGTTGGTTTTGAAGAAAGACGGATCTTGGAGGACGTGCATCGATTATAGCACTCTCAACGAAATCACCATCAAGAACAGATTTTCGATTCCTAGGATCGATGATATACTCGACAGGTTACAGGGATCCTCGTGCTTTAGTAGGATTGACTTGAAGAGTGGATATCATCAAATCAAGATAGCGCCAGGAGATGTCTACAAGACAACTTTTCGGACGACTCTTGGGTTATTTGAGTTTTTGGTGATGCCTTTTGGCTTAACCAATGCTCCTGCAACATTTAACCGGATGATGGACAGGATTTTTCGAGAGTACGGGCTATTTGTTGGCACTTTCTTTGACGACATCATTGTTTTCTCCAAGAATGAGGCAGAACACAGAGATCATCTGCTTCAAGTCTTTCAAGCATTACGAGATCACACGTTAGTGATTAATACAAAGAAAAGTGAATTTTTCCTACCAGAGATACACTTTTTGGGACACATTGTGTCAGCAGCAAGAGTGCAAATGGACCTGGCCAAGATAGAGACTATCCATGATTGGCCCGATTTGAGGAATGTCCATGAAGTTAGAAGCTGCTTGGGACTGTGTTCGTACTACAGGTGGTTCATACGAAAGTTTGCAGAGGTTGCTTCCCCTTTGCATACCTTGACACAGAAAGGAGTACCTTTTTCGTGGGGACCCACAAAGGTGACTACCTTTCGGACATTGAAAGAGAAATTGACTACGGGACCTATTTTGACTTTGCCGGACTTGCAAAAGTCATTTGAAGTGTATTGTGATGCTTGTGGTCGTAGTCTGGGTGCGGTCTTGATGCAAGAAGGCCATGTCATAGTTTACGAGAGCCGTTTGTTCTCTAGGCCGGAGATGACAGCACAGATCTATGAGAAAGAGCTTTTGGCGGTTATCCATGCTCTTACTCAGTGGTGGCATCACCTACTCGGAGCGGATTTTATTGTCTTTACAGACCATCAGAGTTTGCGCTACTTCTTGTCACAGAAGCAGCTTTCGGAAAAGCAGATGCGGTGGGCGAACATCTTGTCACAGTTCCACTTCCAAATTGTCCATGTGCAGGGACAGAAGAATGTGGTGGCAGATGCTTTGTCTCGGAAACCGTTGGTTCTGGCTATTTCCGCGATACATCATAGGAGCTTCAAGGATATGGTCGACCAGTATGCCACAGATACGAATTTTGCAGATATTTTCACATGGATATTGTTGCTAATTAGACTATTTTATTATTTTTAATGATTAATCTCTTTTTTAGGATATTTTATTGTGTGCACTAAGAACTGTTAAAAGATTGTAGCTACAGGAACTGCCATCAAGAACGAACAACTCTGATGTGTCATTTGATGGGTGACGGTAAACATCGCGAAGGAGTTTCCGTAAGTTCGGTGGAAAGGGCCGGGTTACGAGTGCCCCTGATGCGTCACATGATGGGTGACGGGTGCATCAATAAGGGGGCATCCCGTAGGCTAAGGAGGAAATCCGAACTGAGTAAGAAAATACACGTAAGAACGCAAGCACAAGAATAAAGATGGGTTCAATGAAGCTTTTTACAAAAAGCAGGAACAATCGCGGGAAGGCAGACGCTTTCCTGCGAGGAATCTATGTTTGCATTGCATTCATGCATGTGGTTGCATCAAGGGACACCTGGGAAGTGTTGTTAAATGCATTGGTTTTAACTTATAAGGTTTTATTGAGTTTTTGGGCAAGTTCAAACCAATTTTAAAATATGCCGGCCGCCCACTTAATAAGTGGGCAGCCACTTATAAGATAAAGCAACAAAACCAGCCAGCGAATTCTCTCTCCCTATTTCGGGTAGAACAGCGCAAAAAAAGAAAAAAAAAACGCCCGCTATCTCTACGCGAGCAGTTATTCGTGCCGTGGCCAGGGAGCTATAAAAGCACCACATGCCCTCACTCATGGGAGGTACCAACATCAGCAAGAGAAGACTCTGCCGCAAGAGATCGCGAGACTACGAAGCACGGAAGTCGCTTTTCCCGCGCAAGAACCACAAGTATCTATTGTGGATTCGCCATACGAATTGTTGTCGCGTGTTTGTGTGGTTTGTTTTGCAGGAAACTCCCTTCTTACGAGAAGGCCCTTCACGGGAAGTACGGCTTCACGCCTAAGTCCCTTACGGGAAAGTACGGCTTCACGCCTAAGTCCCTTACGGGAAAGTACGGCTTCGCGCCTAAGTCCCTTACGGGAAGGAACGGCCTTGTGCGCAAGCCCTTTACGGGAAAGCACGACCTTCGGGTCTAAGATTACAGAACGGAGGGGTTTCCTCGGGTTCTCGTGCTTGTATACGAATTCTCCCTGAATATGAGAATACTCTTAACGGGGGGGGGACCAGCCCATCTTCTGGTCCCCAATACTGTGTTGATCTTCTCCCTTCTCTCACATTTGCAAAGTATTTTAATTTTCAGATTTTCAAATGCTCGTGTACGCTCCTGTTTTGTGACAGTGGTATCAGAGCTCGGACTCCCCTCTTTCTCTGCAAAGAAGGACAATTCCGGGAAGAACGGGAAGAACCATGTCGAGCCAAGGGAGAAGCGTTGAAGAGGAGCTTCAACAAGTGCAAGCTCAGCTTGTGGAGTTGCAACAAATTTTACTGCTGCCAGACGTCCAAAAGCTTTTGGGCGGAATGAAGAAAACGAATGGAACTGATGCAGCCAAGCATCCAGACAACACTGTTGGTGTGAGACCACAGGAGGCAAGAGAAGAAGCATGTGCCGAGGTGCACAAAGGATCTTTGGATCGGAATGAACGGCCTACTTCAAGGAAAGGCCAAGAAAAAGCGCTCTCTCTGCTAGATGAGAGCAAGGACATCTCTATCTCATCTCCATCTTACTCTCCTGATTATACTTCTACTTCTCGATCATCTCGTCAGAAGAAGGAAGCAGCTACTACCGCCACTACCCTACATCAACCTAAAGATAAACCTCGATTCAAGAAGTAAGGTCGCAAGTCTCAACATCGCATGAGAGTCTTCAAATCAGGTGACAAGGACATCAAGTTCGAAACCTACAACGGACGGAGAGACATCTCCAAAGCACTGTCCTTCATCAAACAGTTTGAAGTCGCCTTTACCAATGGGCACTTCACAGAAAAATCCAAATTACGCCATGTGGGGATGCACCTCAAGGAAACGGCAAGTAATTGGTGATTAGCCAAGATTCTGGAAGGTTCTCAAGCCAAAACTTGGGAAGGCTTTAAATCCGAATTTTATGAACAATTTCTTCCGCCTGACTTCGAGCAGGACATACGGAAGGAATGGGACTGGCTTGCCCAGAAGGAACATGAAAGAGTAACGACTTATGTGGACAAGTATTGGTCGGTTCTTCTGAAGGTCACTCCCTTCATGAAGATTGCCGACGAGGAAAAGAAACGAAAGTTCGAAGCAGGTCTCCAACCGCAGCTTCGAAAGAGTATGAAGGTGTATCCGCATGATACTCTTCAGAGGATGATGGAATCAGCAATCATTGCTGAGGATTTGCACTCAACTGGGACGCCTAGAAAGATGGGGCATAGCACTTACCGTGCAAGACAAGGAGGGGTCTATGATGACCAAGGGGGCCAAGGAAGAAAACGCCCTCCATCTAGAGACGATGATCATTCTAAGAAGCCAGAGGGCACTGGCAAGCGAACTAAGTACCTTTCTCCTACTCAACTTCAAACTTTCAGAGAGGAAGGAGGATGCTTCTACTGTGGCGAGAAAGGACATATGAAACCGAACTGCCCGCTAAAGCAGCAACGGCAAGAGCAAGCCTCTACGAGGCAAGAGAAAGCAAGGAAGGAACCCGCACCACCAAGCTCGAACTCCGTTCCAAATGTTCAAGGAAACACAGAATCAGAGAAAGGGAAGCACTTGGACTTAGTGTTTCAAGAATTACGAAAGCATGAGTTGCATGTGAATGCAAAGAAGAGCGAGTTCTTTCTCTCAGAGATACACTATCTCGGCCATATAGTCTCTCACAATCAAGTGAGTATGGATCCTGCCAAGATCCGAGTGGTAGAAGATTGGCCTATTCCCACTACGGTACATGATGTACGTAGTTTCCTCGGATTATGTTCGTATTATCGAAGGTTTGTTTGAGGATTTGCTCATGTAGCAGCACCACTTTATGACTTGACAAAGAAGAAGATTCCTTTCAGAAGGGGATCGAGACAACAAGGAGCTTTTGAACGGCTCAAGTACTTGCTAAGCCATGGACCTATTTTGATAGTGCCCGACTTAAGAAAACCATTTGAGGTTCACTGCGATGCTTCAGGCGATTGCATCGGAGCAGTGTTAAACCAAGAAGGCCATGCAGTGGCCTACGAAAGCAGACGGCTTAAGGATGCAAAGTTGCATGCATCAATCTATGAAAAGGAACTCACGGCTGTGATTCACGCCTTATTCAACTGGAAGCACTATCTTCTAGGAGCGGATTTTGTGATCAAGACTGATCACCAGAGTTTGCGGTATTTTCTTACGCAAAGGAAACTATCTGAGAAGCAGATGAGATGGGCAAACTTTTTGTCTATGTTTCACTTCCAGATCCTTCACACGGCTGGGAGTAAGAATATAGTCGCAGACGCACTGTCTAGGTGGCCAAGGGTGAACGCTATAACTTCGGTGTATCACCAAGAATTAGAAGCACTACCGGATTTATATCCGAATGATCCAGACTTCTCCACCATTTGGAGAAAGCTACATCGTGGAGAGAATGAGTTTCCCTATTCCATTCATGACGGTTATCTCTACCACCATCAGGCCATATGTGTGGCGGAACCATTAAGAAAGAAGATCATGGATAAAGCACACGCTTCGCCTTATGCGGGTCATCGGGGTATTCTCCCTACGACCTTAGCAATGGAAAGATATTTCTTTTGGCCTAGCCTTATAGCAGACATTGATAAGTATGTCAGGGAATGTTTGGTTTGCCAAAAAGTGAAGTATGATCGGCATAAGACGCCTGGGTTGCTACAACCTTTGCCTGTGCCTAATGAACCTTGGGAAAGTATTGCCATGGACTTCATCATGGACCTCCCTAGAACTCAGACTGGAAATGACGCGATCTGGACCATTGTGGATAGGTTAAGCAAGCAAGAACACTTTATACCAGTCAAGAAAACGATAAAAGCAAATCATATGGCTAGGGTCTTTCTGGCACAGATCTTTAAGCATCATGGAATGCCTAAGTCTATTGTGAGTGATCGAGATCCTCGCATGACAGGAAATTTTTGGCGTGCCTTGATGGATAATCTTGGTACGAAGCTGAACTTTTCATCTGCCTACCATCCTCAAACGGACGGGCAAAGTGAGATAGCCAATTCCACAGTATTGGATATGTTAAAAGCTTATGTGTCAAACCGGCAATCTGACTGGGAGAAATATTTGCCTCTTGTCGAGTATGCGTATAACAATACCATACACTCATCGATAGGGAAAGCACCTTTTGAGATTCTATATGGTAAGCCTTTGCTTCCACCCATCCTTTTAACTAAGGATAAGATCTTTTCAACAGATGAATTTGTCCGGGACTTGGACACAGCCTACGGGCAAGTTAGGAGAGCTATTCTACGCTCTCAAGAAAAGCATAAGAAAGCTGCAGACAAGCACAGAAGGAATCTAAACTTAACAGTCGGACAATTAGTCTTACTCAAGTTTGAGAAGGCAAGACTTAAGAAACAAGCGTCTCATAAGGGAAAGGTGGTAAAACTTTCTACCCGTTATTATGGGCCGTTTAAGATCACTGAGCAAGTAAATGATGTCACGTTCCGATTAGCGCTACCGCCTAATTGGAAGATCCATAATGCTTTCCATGTCAGTTTACTCCGGCCGTATGTGGGACCGCCTCCAAGCCAGCCTAGTGCTGAGGAACCTCCTGAGGTTGAGGAAACGGAAGAAATACTCCAACCGGAGCAAATAGTAAGTCATCAAGAGCGGTCTCTCAAATCCGGAAAGATAACATGGAAGTATTTGGTTAAGTTTAAGAACTATTCGAATCTAGATGCTAAGTGGATGACGCAGGAGGAATTAGCAGCTTATCCCGAGATACTGGAGGTATATGTCCAAGCACTACAGTTGAGGTCAATTGTTTAGAAGCCAGAGGGATGTTGCTAATTGGACTATTTTCTTATTTTTAATAATTAATCTCTTTTTTAGGATATTTTATTGTGTGCACTAAGAACTGTTAAAAGATTGTAGCTACAGGAACTGCCAACAAGAACGGACAACTCTGATGTGTCATTTGATGGGTGACGGTAAACATCGCGAAGGAGTTTCCGTAAGTTCGGTGGAAAGGGCCGGGTTACGAGTGCCCCTGATGCGTCACATGATGGGTGACAGGTGCATCAGTAAGGGGGCATCCCGTAGGCTAAGGAGGAAATCCGAACTGAGTAAGAAAATACGCGTAAGAACGCAAGCACAAGAATAAAGATGGGTTCAATGAAGCTTTTTACGAAAAGCAGGAACAATCACGGGAAGGCAGACGCTTTCCCGCGAGGAATCTATGTTTGCATTGCATTCGTGCATGTGGTTGCATCCAGGGACGCCTGGGAAGTGTTGTTAAATGCATTGGTTTTAACTTATAAGGTTTTATTGAGTTTTTGGGTAGGTTCAGACCAATTTTAAAATATGCCGGCCGCCCACTTAATAAGTGGGCAGCCACTTATAAGATAAAGCAACAAAACCAGCCAGCGAATTCTCTCTCCCTATTTCGGGTAGAACAGCGCAAAAAAAAAAAAAAAAAAACGCCCGCTATCTCTACGCGAGCAGTTATTCGTGCCGTGGACAGGGAGCTATAAAAGCACCACATGCCCTCACTCACGGGAGGTACCAACATCAGCAAGAGAAGACTCTGCCGCAAGAGATCGCGAGACTACGAAGCACGGAAGTCGCTTTTCCCGCGCAAGAACCACAGGTATCTATTGTGGATTCGCCAAACGAATTGTTGTCGCGTGTTTGTGTGGTTTGTTTTGCAGGAAACTCCCTTCTTACGAGAAGGCCCTTCACGGGAAGCACGGTTTCACGCCTAAGTCCCTTACGGGAAAGTACGGCTTCGCGCCTAAGTCCCTTACGGGAAGGAACGGCCTTGTGCGCAAGCCCTTTACGGGAAAGCACGACCTTCGGGTCTAAGATTACAGAACGGAGGGGTTTCCTCGGGTTCCCGTGCTTGTATACGAATTCTCCCTGAATAGAAGAATACTCTTAACGGGGGGGGGGGACCAGCCCATCTTCTGGTCCCCAATACTGTGTTGATCTTCTCCCTTCTCTCACATTTGCAAAGTATTTTAATTTTCAGATGTTCAAGTGCTCGTGTACGCTCCCGTTTTGTGATAGATACGGGATGGGGAGACAGTAGCGGGATACTCCCTTCAGGAAGGCTACTTGATGAGAAAGACTATGTTGTGCGTTACACAGCCGTTGAGGGATAAGGTTATGACTGAATGCCATTGTCCACCTTTTACGAGTCACCGCGGCATTGCTACCACCATGAAAGGGTAGAGAGATACTTCTTTTGGCCGTGACTCAAAAAGGATGTGGAAGAGTTGTGCACAGTATGCCAGAAGGTCAAGTTTGACAGGCATAAGACACAGAGATTGTTACACCCTTTTACCCATACCCACCCGCCCCTGGGAAAGTATTGAAATGGAATTCATTTTTGATCTCCCGATTACATAGAATGATGACGATGATTTTCCGATTACATGGCACGTCTGAGACGATTGTCTCCGACAGAGACCCCAGATTTATGAGTTTGTTTTGGAAGGCAATTTGGGAGAACATTGGCACGCGGTTGCAGTTCTCGTCAGCGTTCCACTTGCAGACTGACGAGCAATCTGAGATTGCCAATTCAGTGGTTTTAGATTTATTGAAGTCATGTATCTCGGATCAGAAAACTCAATGGGAAAAGAACTTACCTTTGGTGGAATTTGCCTACAATAACACGATACACTCTTCGACGGGGAAGACGCCATGTGAGATTGTTGAAAGTACTGCGAAGGTTCCATCCTTCTTGAGCACGAAAGATTAGATATTTGAAGAGGATGAATATTCGCGAGATTTGGATACGGCTTTTGCCAAGGTTCGCGAGACTTTGCAGGAGTCTCAAGAACGACAGAAAAAGGCAGCGGATCGCCATCGTCGCGACTTGAAATTAAAGGAGGATGATTGGGTGCTCTTACGTTTTGAGAAGGCACGCCTACGGAAGAAAAAGGGAAAGGAGAGGGTCTTTCCAAAGCTTAGTATGCGATACTACAAACCTTTCCAGATCACTGACAAGATAAACGATGTCTCCTTCCGATTGAAACTGCCAGATACTTGGAGGATTCACAATGCATTGCATGTGAGTCTCTTGAAACCTGTTAAGGGTGATGTGCCTGATGATGGGGAGCCTGATGAGCAACCCGAAGTGGAAGAAAACGAGGAGATCCTTGTTCTTCAACAGATTTTGGCACATAACGATACGAAGAAAGGTAAAATCCGAAGGCGGTTCTTGGTTAAGTTCAAGAACCTTTCCTACATTTGATGCGAAGTGGATGGAGGAGGACCTAGCAGATACTCCTCGGATTGTGAAACTTTACCTCGATGTTTTGGTTTAGCATAGTCTACTCCAAACGGAACCCAGAAATTCTGGCTTGGCCGAAGATCTGGTGCAATGGGATGCACAAGAGGGGAGTTACTCCGCTCCTTTGTCAACAGATGCCTTGATTTTGATACTAAAGTCACTGATGTCTCTTTGAGCTTCAAGGATACTGATAGCTGACAGTATTCTGTTGGATGACTTTATGAAATGGAATTCCTGATAATGATACTGATTTGTTCTTGACTTCTTGTGAGTGCAGGAACTGATAGCCGAAATGACTGCAGCATTTTGGTCTGATTGATCTCGAATAGACATGGTTGCAATAGGGGTTAGTCAATCCGACATCGATGAGGTCCCGATTGGACCTAGATGTGATTGCTAGCTACATTGCCGATAAATCATGGTCTAAGATCCGAATGAATTTTGAATGTCATGTGATGTCCTGTGATGTCTGGTGATGTCCTGTGATGTCGTGTGATGTGACTGTCGATTTTGTACATGTGCTAGATGTGTGTTCCTAGTATGTAGGTACTAACAGTCAGTGTCTGCTAAGACGGTTTATGGCTTTTGTCGGTTTTGCAGGAATAATCGTGGTCGATTACAATGCTTTCAAGAGGGGGGTATGTCACAAAGTGATGACGTGGCGAATAGTAAAAACCCTAATTTCTGCCATAAACCCTAAAATTCCTACAAACCCTAATTTCTGCCAAAAACCCTAATTTCCGAAAATCGCAGAGGTTGGAAAAAAATAATAATAATAATAAATGATGAGCGACGCGAATTTTGCTTTTTTTATAAAAAAAAAGAGAGAAAAGACTCTCTTAAGAGAGAGAGAGAGAGAGAACTAATGTTTTTTATTTTTAAAGCTTTTGGGGCTCTGCTTTTGGGCATCCCTTGTATCTTTAAATAAGTGGTGAGGGCTTCACTTCTCAGAGCATCTGGACACAGAGTCTGAGAGTGAAACCCCGGCCACTCTCTTGTACTTTGATCTTATGAATATAAAAAGAAATACCGAAAGAGACGCCAGTCTTTGGGGCCAATATCTCTAGGCACGGAACTCCGTCGGGCCAGTGCAAATCTATTGTGATCCGTGACTTGTTTTGAAGTGGTTATTTGGTGTTGTCGCGGTTGATTCTTGACTTGGAGTGTCCAAGTCTGTTACACCTACTGCAAAATTTTCGGCTGGCCAAACTTCAGTAGCTCAGCCTTCAGCAACATCTGAAGAACAAGCTCCAGCACGGATTACTGTTGGGACCAGCCAGCAAGCAGAGCAGAATCCAGCAAACACCATTGCTGAAAAAGACCAGCCAGAAAGAACCAGTGCTGAGAAACTGGCAGTTCATATTGATAAAGGAAAAGGTCCAGAACCAGTCAGTCCAACCAGTAAAGTTCCTATCCCTTTCAGTGAATTGGCTTTAGCTTTAACCAAAAAGGACAGATTACAACAGCTACAGAATCACCCCCTCACAAGACGATTAATTCTACAGAAACCTGACTTTACCACATTACCATATATAGCCCCTGTTACGGTTTATGAGTCAGTTCCCTCTGACCCAACAACAATAATGGATGGTTGCTCAATGCTTATCCAGTCATCTTGGAATACGATTGTCAATGCCTTGAGACAAATGATGGATGTCTCAGCGTCCACTGATGAAGTGAACAAGTTAAAAGAAGAATTGAGGATCAGTGAGCAACAAGTCCAGAAGTTGAAACAGGATATAGGGGCACAATCCATGCAGCATAGTATTCTTAAAAATCAATCACTCAGGACAATTCAGACATTGGAAAGTAAGCTGTTAAAGCTTGAATTTGACAATAGGCACTTAATTGAAGACAAGACAGGGACTGAGAGAGCTGCTGACAGATTTGAAACTATGTTGAGAATGAAGAGGGTTGATTTCAACACATTGCTGACTAGCCACACTGCATTAAAAGCCTCTTTAACAGAGAGATACATATATAATTACTTGGCTGATATTCTCAATCCAGAAGGCAACGCCACTTTCAATATGGATAATCTGAAGGCCCTTATGGAAACTATGCAAAGTGATTTGTAGGATAAGCTTTCTGAATATAACAGTGCTTTGGCAAATCAAGCTATTTTGGACTACATTGATAAGCAGAATAACCTCGATGAGGATTCTAAGGAAGCAGAAGAGAAGGATGAAGAGAGGGAGGACGAACCAGCAGATAAACATGATGATGATAATGACTCTCCTCCATCTCCACCTTCAGGATCTGGTGTTGGTGGATCAATTGCCACAAGGGGCAGAGAACCCAAAACAGACCAGCCAAACCAGTACAAGGATCAGCAGTCGGGAGACCAGGGGGCTGATGATCAACAACCGGGCAACACTGAAGACTCCCCAGTACACCAGTCACAGCACAGTTCAGATGTGAAAAGAAAAGCTAAAGTTATGACTGATACCTTGAAAGGTGATGAACAACATTCATTACAGCTCATCACACTGAACAAGAGGTTAAGACATCAGCAAGCTCCTATTACGAGCATGTATCTGGAGGATGATGTTCTTCTCTCGGATCTAGGATGCTTTCACAGGCTATATGTCGACGCCAGAGAAATCATTCAGCATTGGAAATCAGTCTCTTTCCATGATCAGGAGTTGTACCAACTACCGGTGTATCCCAGCAGCATCCAGCTGTTGGAAAGGATATCTAAGTGGGCACCAACTTCTGATGACAAGATAGTCAATCCACACTGGCAACGATAGTCTACTGCAGACACACATTCTTTAGCCCTTGAATGAATCTCTTGCTTAGGAACAGACCTTCATATAAGTGCATGAAGGAAGTGAGGAATCAACTGAAAGAAGTTCTACTTTAGATGCACATTGTCAGAGGAGTTTTCGACTAGAGGGTGCAAGCTATTATTAAAGATCAGACTTCCAGCAGTAAAGGACCGCGGACTCAAATGGCAGTAGGGAAACAGGCAACTGCTCTTCGAAAACTCTTTCAATTAGTCCATGTAACTCGGAAGATGATGCAGTAAGAGAATCAGGCTGTACCTTATTTCCTAGAATTTGTGTTTGATTCACCAGTTCTCCTGTATGCACTGCCTGCTAAGGAATCTGAACTGCCCAGATTTTTCCCAGCAATGTATTCTCAACATCCAAAACCAGTGGATCGGTTCACATACTTTAACATCACTGATGATCTTTAGGATTGGTATGAGCGAGCCACTGTAGAATGGAAAACCTGGCAAACACTGATCAATGATGCTCTCCAACTAAATGATGTTTTGGAACTGCAAGGAGAAATGCAGAGGGTCAAGCTCAGTATGGGACAATGGAAGATCCAGCTCAGAGATCTCACCAAGATCACAAATCAGCTGCTTCAACTTACTGTGAAGTCCTCTAAAATCCCTGAAAAGGATATTACGGCTAAACCAAGTTTGGGACCACAGTACAGAGAAATGGCTGAGATCCTCTTTGAAACTAGGGTTAAAACAAATCAGCCTCTTCCGAAAGGATGGATCCACACATCCTCGCATTGTCATAAACTGGCCAGAACCCGTTTGACAAAGGATAGACGCACGTTGTATGATCTCCATACCAAAATCTATAATCCTCTCACCCCTTATGAATTGGAGATGTCCACTGCAAGGCGAGATCAGCTTGAGCAGAGGCCATTTACAGACTTATCCAAAAGGACAATGCTTGCACTGTAACTTCTGAAGCACCAGCACAGAAGAAGACCAAGAGGAAGCGGGTTCAGTGGAAGGATATTGGGTAGTTCCATCTCAGAATCAAACGGTGGATTTTCCCAATGAAGCACGAGAATTTCTTTGGCTGGAAACCCTTGGAATTACAATTATAGGGGTGTCAAGCACTCAACAAGCATGAAGTATGGTATAAAGCTAGCAATACCAAAAGAGCTAGCGACTCCAGAGGAGTACTATCATGAGGAATATCGGCCCACTCATGAGGAACATCGGCCAACTCAACAAACAGACAAATGGGTTTAGGGTTTAGGATTTGGGCCACAACCAGAAACCCAAAAGGGTTCCTCAACACCAATTCAGAATCAGGCGGTGGATTTTTTTCAGAAATTTTGGAGTTATACCAAAATTCAAGAAAAGAGGGAAGGATGTAGAAGGCGAAGACAATCCTAGCAGGTGGGAATTGTCTCCTAGAAAGCCGAACACTGGATCAGACACACGTCAATAATTACCGAGACAGTTACTGCAGTAAATCCTGGAAAGCTATAAATAGAACCCATTACATTGTAATTGGGGTTCTTGCTTCTTGTATTTCGTAGTTCTTGGCCTAGCTGTTTATCTTTCGGCTTCCATCTCCAAGTATTCTCAAGTTACGAGCCTTTCTCTTCTAGCTTCACTCTGTAATCATTTGAACCCAAACTCATTACATACTTGTTACGAGCCTTTCTCTTCTAGCTTCACTCTGTAATCATTTGAGCCCAGACTCATTACATACTGTACTGATTGTCCTTGAACCATTAATCTGAATCTGCAAATACTTTTCACTCATTCAGTATGTCTATCATCTCAGTGTACTATTTCAGTTCAGTTAACTATTTCAGTTCAGTTTCAATTCTCTATTCCAGTTTCCCTAATTGAATTGACGACCTACCAGTAGCTTTGAATTCTAACACTGGAATCAACTATCTAAAGAGATCAAGTCCAATTCCACTTCGAGCTTATTACCATGAAATGTAAATGATATAACAGTCATACTCATCTAGATTACATACATTCACATTACACATAAGATCTTCATTTTACCATGATTGGGATGTCGGCAGAAGCAAGAATTGAACATGATCTAGCAGCATGAGAGGGAAAAGTGACAAAGTTAGCGCTTCCCTTGTATCCTCCACGTGTTAATTGTGTACAACCTGAAAAATTGTAAAACAAGCATTTAAAACTTGTAAAGAGGTTTGACCAGCAAATCTCAGTAATGCTGAAGACAAACATAATGCATACACTAAAAAGTACCACAAACACATGAAGAAAAAGTGCAATAAAAGCTCTAATGCTGACTCAAGATCACACCAAAATCTGACTCATGTAGTATGGGTGTATATGCATAGGCAGCTAAGGCTGGGTTCAGAGAGGGTGGCAAAGAGCAAAAAGTGAGTCCTCCCCACAGGGTTCATCGTGACTGGACAAAGAAAGTGATGCCTTGCGATTTTCTTTCCACCCCAAATAAAAGGGAAATAAGTAAGTGCCACTCGAAAAGCTGACAAAGGAGTGCCAGCTAAGAATCAAGCCCTCACCCAGCCAACTGAGTTCTCTGCACGTAGTTATAGCCATGTGACCACGCCATGCTTCTTGCTCTTTCCAGCATATCATTAGAATGGGGTAAACTGCAAGCAGAGAATGTTTGTTTCCTTCCTCTGGCCAGTCCGGATCCAGCCGAACTCAAGGATAATTAAATATTACACCGCCACAGCAGCTTTCTGCATTCAAATGCTGTCGCTTACGGTAAAGAATGCTCCCAGTAGGGCAACAGAAGGGTCCTTTTTATCAAGATCGCAACAAACGTGAAATGTGTTCTATATTCAACATGGACCAAAGCACCCCTCATAGGCTAGTCATCCTGAATACAACAGATAATGTGAAAACGTGTGCAACTCAGACACATTGCACCGATTGATGCAAGCCAGCTACAGAACGCTTGGTAAGAGGACAAACCTGGTGAGATGAGGTGGAGCCGTGAGACTCTAAGGCTTTGGGAGGTTTTGAAACCAAAGACCCTGCAATACCCACACACATCTCTCTCTCTCTCTCTCTCTCTCTCTCTCTCTCTCTCAAATTTCCCTTCTTCTTGTCCAACTTACGTAGACCAAGTAAGCGCCTCCATCTGCTGCGTTGTACTAAACAAGTTCCAAGTAGATGTTCCTGAACGCTGCCTAAGAACTACTCGGCGCGGATTGCCAGCAGCACGTTTCGAGCTCAGGCAACGCCCTAGGAGCAGATACAAAATAGGACATTTAGGCTCACAAGTAAAGATGACAACACTAATTAATACTTCTAGTTATGTCTGACATATTTATTGCTTTTTTTCGGCGGGGGAGGGGGGATTGGAGATTGGAGAGAGAGAGAGAGAGCTTGCATTTACTCTAAGAGGGACACCTTGTGTTCACTTGGTGTTTACGTTGCTAGGGCTCTTGCCCTTGGACACTCAAGTGCATCCTCCTCATAGGGTGGGTCACCCGAGGAGGACGAGTTATCTCCGTCGTTCTCAGCATGTTGTCGTGTCGCTCTGCTTTCACGATGGGAAATAGGAGGACAAGATGCAGATCGGGCCTATTTGAAGGATATGCTTAGTAGTGCATTGGCAGCAGTATATGCTAACAGATTATGCTTAGCGCTCTCACTAAAGCAAATAAAGGTCTTGATGGGTTTTCCATCCGAAATGTCATCACTTGTAATGCCATAATTGCAGTATATGATGGCTTTGAAGGGAAGGGCTTTCTCCAAAATATATCATCTATGTTTGCACCTTGAAGGCAAGTGGCTTTACGAAGCCGATGACATGGGCAAGTGAGCTTATTACCGGTTCGAGGAGGTGCTTAGCAAATCTTTGGTTGATATATATGTTTAATGTGGTGCTTTCTATCCAAAATGTTATTATTGCCATGATTTCGATACAAGCTGGATGCAAAGGGAAGGACCTTCTTTGAGCGCTTTTATTTATGCTTACACCTTGAGGGCAACATGGGTAGGGGCTTGACATGTGTCCTTGCTGCCTCTTGAGGCTTGGGCTTACCTTGTGTGTGTGTGTGTGTGTGTGTGTGTGTGTGTGTGTGTGTGTGTGTGTGTGTGTGTGTGTGTGTGTTCTATCTCATCCCCCTAGCTTTAGGGCTCGTACCTCCTTTGTAGGGATTTTGTTGACTTTTGGAACACAAGCACCTTAGTCAACAAGCACGACAAAGCACCTCAAGCTTGGGTAGTGTTCCCACAAGCACCTCAAGCTCCCCAGTGGGCAAGCACGACAAGCACCTCAAGCATCTTAGTCATCAAGCCACCTCAAGCTCAGTCCTGGCTTACCTAAGGTCAAAGGACTTTTAAGACAAACCATTGGAGGTCTTTAAAAAAGGTAACCCTAAGGTCTTTAAGCTCCATTGGCTAGCCTTGCTCTTTGACAGATCATCTCTCATTTGGACCCGTTTAGCTTTGGCCCCATGTTGAGATAGACCCGTAAACACATGTCTATATTCTAACCCTTGTCCACGTCTATTCTCCCACATTAAATGATAGTTTAATATGAGAAAATTA
Organism: Adiantum capillus-veneris; assembly: GCF_014529385.1. Taxonomy (NCBI): domain Eukaryota; kingdom Viridiplantae; phylum Streptophyta; class Polypodiopsida; order Polypodiales; family Pteridaceae; genus Adiantum; species Adiantum capillus-veneris. The sequence goes on from NC_140939.1 coordinate 157,525,720, forward strand.
TTTGGGTTGGTTAGATATTAGATTCTATGAAAATACAGTGCTTTCGACAGGTTCTTTAATGTAGCCCCTCTCAACTCATGCATTAGCTCCCTTTTTCTTCACCTCTGCTTGTTGCAGTATTCAGCCTTGCCCTCTCAGGTGGCGCACTACCCTCCTCATCTTCCTTCTTACTTCCTCCCAGCCCTGCTCTAGGACGGCTCCCTGCTCCTCATGTTCCCTTGCAATGCTTTCGACCACCAACCCCCCTCAAGGCAAGGCTCTCCCTGTGCGCTCAACTTCCTCGTCGGCTCTTGGTCCCTGCGCTCCTCCTTGGTACGGCATTCCCAAAATCCGCCTTGTGGCTTGTGGCCATGTTCTCCTAATCTGAAGGCCATGCCCTTTTGCTGTGTCCCTCTTCTCAAGCTTGCGGCCTCTATACTCCCTTTTTCTACAGGTCGACTTTGCTCAGCCCCCGCTGCGTTTCTACGCACCAGTCTGTAGTGCATGCAATCCTTGGCGGCCCTCACTTGCCGCTCTCCACTCCATGCATGCGGTTATCTGTACTTGAACTCCTCCATGAATTATAGTGTCGCATGCTATTGCAATGCTCGTTAAGTATCTTAATTATTAATTTCAACTTTATGCTTTTAAAAAAAACCTTTGGATAGGCTTAAAAGGGGTCCAATGAGCATTTAGATTAATTAAATAATTATCTAAGCAATTATCAAGCCTCTCTCCCTCAAAGGGGGAAGAAGGACACTCGTCCAAAACCTACCCTTGTTGCTTGATATGCCTCTTGCATATGATTGGCTAGGCCTGGAGGGGTCCAATGAGCTTCAAGCATGGGCTACAAGGGGGGGTCAACCAAAGCAAGCAATGGGTGTGCTTGGGGGGTATGCTCCCTCACTCTCTCTCTCTCTCTTATTTTCTCTCATTTCACTTGGTGAAGTGCAAGAACTACATCTCCTTCTCCAAGCTTGTTGAGAAGTTGAGAGCCTACACCAACACTCTTGGCTATGGAATGCAAATCCAACCAAGAGCCATACTTCAATGCTTAAGCTTGCCATCTTCATTACTATGCTATTATGTATGCTAGCAAGAAGAGTGATGATAAGTGGAGAACTATTTCTTTCTCCTATGAATGTTTCTTCGTCCTCTTCCCTACCCTCATTTCCTGCTAGCTCTCTCCACCTTTGAGGCCTTGGGACTGGGGCTTGGGATAGTTAATTATTTTTGCAAAGTCTATGTTATTCTTGTGATGCATGAATCTTTCCGTCTTCATTGCATCACTCAGGTCACAAGGAACACAAAGATTGTATTGTACCAAGTCTCTCTTGATGGGGGAATCTATAATACAAAAGCCTATTGGAGAGGAGATCGGCTCCACATAAATCCGGTCCTCAATTGTTGTCAAGTTCTCTAAAATCTCTCTCTTGCAAAAGCATTGTTCATGCCAAGTTAATTAGTACTATGTTTATGTTGCTACCGTCAATTAAGTTCACCCTTTATGTTCTCAAAGTAGTCTCACAAAAATTCTCTCTTTAATTCTCCTAATTCCACTATTCTCAAAGTTCATAGGCTATTTCCATTACATTGGTATCAGAGCATTTGGTTTCTCTTTTCTTGCTTAAGAAGAGAGGTCCTTAAGTAGCCTATTAATGGTTGATTTTGTTAATTATATTAGGGTAAGTGGGACTAGGATCTATTACCGGTTTTGTTGAGCCCACTATGTGGGATATGGTGCACACCTCGAGAGCTTTGGTCTTAATAATGGAGTCTTTTTAAAATTGCCTACAGTTTTACCATTATTGAGTCATAAGAAGTTTGAAAGGAGCTATCCCTTGGCAATTCTGCAATATTAGACCCACTCTACTACTCTCTATAATTAACCAATCAAATTCGAGTTGTGGGTGTAGATGCTTAAGTACCGATTTTCAAAGGCTAAGAGGAGTAGCAACTAAGGTTTTGAATTGCCAAAGAGTACACCAAGTAAACACACAAATTCTGTTAACATTAATAACTTTGATTTTGCACATGAGGTGCTAATGATGATGCCCTCATGTTTGTCAATTATCTTGTTACTAGGTTGCAGCAAGCTATGGGCAACCCTGCTTTGCAAGCCGAAGTTACTCAACAACTTCGTGCTTATGGGATTTCCCTTCCTCTCCAAGAGGAGAGAGAGCTTAGGAGGCCTCTTGATGAGACCCCCAAAAGACAACTCTCTCCCATACGAGAGGAGGAATCCAAAGAACAAGAAAGTAATGAATCCCTAAGTTCCTCTGAAGATGTGGCTCCACGAAGATGGTGGTCTAGACGGTCGCCAACTCCTCCAAAGAGAAAATGTTCAACCCATAGTCCTTCTCCTCGTCACTCCAAAAGGGAAGAGAGGAAACAAAGGAAGAAAAGGGCAAGAAATAGGTCACCCTCTTCTCCTTCTTCTTCACCTTATCTACTCCAAGTCCTTGGAGGAACACAAGCAACATCTCCAAATGATTTTTCAAGCACTGAGGGAGAACAAGCTTTTTCTCAATCAAAAGACAAGCAAATTTTTCCTTCAAGAGTTTCAATACTTGGGTCATATTATCTCTCAAGATGGTATCCGTATGGATCCATCAAAGTTGGAGGTAATAAAAGCATGGCCTAATCCAAGGAATCTACATGAGCTAAGAAGCTTTATTGGTATTTGTCCATACTATAGACGCTTCATGGCAAAATTCTCTCAAATAGCAGGACCATTACATGACTTAACAGAGAAGAACGTTAAGTACTCATGGATTGCTAAGGAGCAAAATGCTTTTGAAAAGCTCAAAGAAAAGCTTACCCCCCAACCAATCCTTATGCTTCCGGATCTCTCAAAGCCATTTGAGGTCCAATGTGATGCTTGTGGTGATTGCCTTGGAGCAGTCTTCCTTCAAGAAGGGCATGCCATAGCATATGAGAGCCGAATGATCAATACGAATGAAAGAGTCTTGGACATTTATGAGAAAGAGCTTTTAGCTGTTCTACATGCCCTAGAAACATGGAAGCACTATCTATTTTATTCTACAAATCGACCACCAAAGTCTCAAGTACTTCATGACGCAAACCAAGCTTTCCGACAAACAAATGAGGTGGGAAATTTTTCTTTCGCAATTTAATTTTCATATTGCTCACATTGTTGGCAAGCACAATCAAGTGGCCGATGCACTTTCATGACGACCAAAAGTTAATGCGTTGTCTATAGAAACTCACAATGATCTATCTTCTATGATAGATGAGTATGCCACTGACCCCGACTTTAAAGATGTAATGTCATCCCTTGCTTTGGGGAAGAAAGAGGAACCATTCACCTTGCAAGATGGTATCTTATCCATGGCAATAGGCTATGCGTTACCCACTCCCTTCGTGGGAAAGTCATGTATGAATCCCATGCTCCTCCCTATGTGGGGCATAGAGGTATTCAACCTACTCTCCGAGGAGTAGAGACGTACTTTTATTGGCCTACCATGAAAGTAGACATACAAGAGTATGTTTCAAAATGTGTCGTATGCCAAAAGACCAAGTATGATAGAGGGAAGCAACCTGATTACTTCAGCCATTGCCTATCCCAAATTCACCATAGGAGAGCATATCTTTGGATTACCCAAGTCTATCCATGGGAATAGGGAATATGGACAATAATTGACAGGTTTAGCAAGCAAGCACACTTTATTCCTGTTAAAAAGACTATTAAGGCACACCAATTGGAAACTCTCTTCATATCTCAGATTTTCAAAGACCATGGATTGCCAACATCCATCATGTCAGATAGAGATCTTAGAATGACCATTAATTTTTGGAAAGGTCTCTTAAAAAATCTAGGTACAAGATTGAATTTCTCTTCGGCTGATCGCCCACAAACGGATGGCCAAAGTGAGATAGCCAATCTTACGATACTCGATCTACTAAAGACTTATGTTACAGAAGTAGATCAACGCTCACAATGGGAAAAGTACTTACCTCTTATAGAGTATACGTACAATAATACTGTACATACTTCTATGGGAAAAGCACCTTTTGAAATCATTGAGGGAAGACCTAAAAGTCCCTTGCTACTTAAAGTACATGGGAAGATTTTTGCTATGCCGATGAGTATAGCCGTGGCCTACAAGAATCTTTTCAAAAGGTTAAGGAGGCTATATCCATCTCTCAACAAAGGCAAAAAATTGATGCTGACAAGCACAGAAGGGCCTTAACGTTTAAAGAAAATGATTGGGTCTTACTTAAATTTCCCAAGGCTCGAGGCAAACGACGGGCAAAAATCCTACACGCCATCAAAAATATTATGCTAAACTAGCAAAAAGATACTATGGTCCTTTTCAAATCTTACAGACAATCAATAAGATGGATTATCAACTCAAATTTCCCAACCATTAGCCAAAGAAGGACACTCGTCCAAAGCCTACCCTTGCTGCTTGATATGCCTCTTGCATATGATTGGCTAGGCCTGGAGGGATCCAATGAGCTTCAAGCATGAGCTACAAGGGGGGAGTCGACCAAAGCAAGCAAGGGGTGTGCTTGGGGGGTATACTCCCTCACACTCTCTCTCATTTGCTCTCATTCTTTACTTCGTGAAGTGCAAGAACTACATCTCCTTCTCCAAGCTTGTTGAGAAGTTGAGAGCCTACACCAACACTCTTGGCTATGGAATGCAAATCCAACCAAGAGCCATGCTTCAATGCTTAAGCTTGCCATCTTCATTACTATGCTATTATGTATGCTAGCAAGAAGAGTGATGATAAGTGAGGAACTATTTCTTTCTCTTATGAATGTTTCTTCTTCCTCTTCCCTACCCTCATTCCCCGCTAGCTCTCTCCACCTTTGAAGGTGTTTGAGGCCTTGGCACTAAGGCTTGGGATAGTTAATGCTCTTTGCAAAGTCTATGTTATGCTTGTGATGCATGAAGCTTTCCATCTTCATTGCATCACCTAGGTCACAAGGAACACAAAGATTATATTGTACCAAGTCTCTCTTGATGGGAGAATCTATAATACAAAAGCCTATTGGAGGGGAGATCGGCTCCACATAAATCCGGTCCTCAATTGTTGTCAAGTTCTCTAAAGTCTCTCTCTTGCAAAAGTATTGTTTATGCCAAGTTAATTAAGTACTATGTTATGTTGTCACAAACTGGTGACGTAGCGTGCCCAATGCACACACACTACCCCTAGGTGCGGGAAAGACCTCCTGCAAGAAACCCTAATTTTGACATGGATGCCCTGTACATTTTTTTGGGAAATGGCAACGTGGCTGGCTATAGAATTTGCGGCGGTTTGCACGCATGCTGACATGGCAGAGTCCCATGATTTACGACGCAGCTTTTGGGACTGAAATCAGTGGCAGTTTCTGCTTTTTATGCTACGCAAAGCTTGCTGTTTTTTCTATGCAAATTGAAGGAGAGAGAGTGAGAACTCTTTTTTTGCTTTATTTTAATAAAGCATAAGAGAGAGAAAGAAAGAGCCTCTACTTTATTTTTACAAAGCTTTTGGGCTTTTGATTTTCAACTTTTGGGGCTCTGCTTTTAGCAACCCTCGTACTCTTTAAATAAGTGGGTAGGCCACTCACAACTCAGAGCATCTGGATGCAGAGTCTGAGTGTGAGCTCCTGCCCGCACTCTTGTACTTGGAACTTAGATTAATACAAAAAGAAATACCGAAAGGGGCGCCAGTCTTTAAGGCCAATATCTCTAGGCACAAAACTCCGTCGGGCCAGTATTGAATCAATTGTGAACTGTGAAATGTTTTGAAGTGGTTATTTGGTGCTGTCACGGTAGATTCTTGACTTGGAATGTCCAAGTCCGTTACAATGGTATCAGAGCACGGCCGATATCTTTTCTACGAGAAATCTGATCCCTATTTTTTTTCCGCAGGCATCTATGGCTTCACGCAAGGATCAGTCGACTCCCTCTGCATCCAGAGATGCAGCAAGGGATCACAACAAAGATTCCGGCAAGGAGTATGGCTTGCCTCGGCCTACTCAGGCGGAGCGTCGAGAGATGGAGCGTCGTCAATTGATCGGCGATGCAACAAAGATGATGCTCAATTTTGGAAAGGATCCAAAATTTGCAAAATACATGAGCAAGACTTCTTTTCAGGAAGTGCATGCACAGTGGCAGAAAACCACAACATTACCCCCAAAACCCGCTCTCAAGAAACCTTCTGATCACAAGAAATATTCATAGAAGGAATTAGAAGAGGTAGTTGATGCATGTATTGCTCAGCTTTTTGACGCGCAAAACAAAGATAAAAAGCACGGCAAAAAGCAGAAGAAAGGCACTGACTTCCCGGGTTATTTGGGTCGTCAGTTGACATTTGAAAAGACAAAGAAACAGAAGAAGCGTATTCGATTTGAAGAAGTACCCAATTCTTCTTCTTTTGACAGTTCTTCTAGCTCATCTGACTCGAGCGAAGAAGACCGCAAAGGCAAAAAGCGAAGCAAGAAACAACGCTTCGAAAAGGACAAGAAAAATACAAAGAAGTCTAAATCTCGCCCAATGAGTGACAGTTCTACAGAGGACTCGTTTATAGACAGTTCAGACTCTGACGACAACAACTTTTATGCAAAGAAGAAGAATTTTTATAAAGCCAACCAATATGAATTTTTGGAAGATAAAAGCAAGAAGGTCCAAGAGTTTAAGGAAGGTGGACAGTCAATTAAATTTGACACGTTTTCGGGATATAGAGATGCTTCGAAGGCTTTGTCTTTTGTACAACAGTTTGACATCGCTTTCGCGGGAGGACGCTACTCAGAGCACTCTAAGATTCAGAGAGCTGCCTCTTACTTTAAGTGGAATGCTCGAACTTGGTGGTCCACGCTTTTTTTAAACAAGACTGCGCCAGATAAATGGCTGAAATTCAAGAGGCTTTTTATTTCTTCTTGGTTGACTGGAGAGTATGAACGTGATATACGAACTGCTTGGAACCATCTTCGGATGACCAAGAAGGATACAGTGGACGCTTATTGCGAGAGATGTTGGAGCTCTTTTCTACTCGCCTCTTCATTTAAGAAGATCTCATTCAAGGAACAGATTGAGCGGTTTACCTTGGGTCTACCTACAGAGATCCGAGATCACTGCTTGGAATAAAAGTCAGCTTCTAGTCGATGAGTCATGCAAAACGGGGTTTTGCCATTCACTCTGGCAGTCTGACCTACCCCACCAATGAGGTCATGACACAATGAGCCGAACAGACTTCAGTGAATGAAAGTAGAAAGAGAAAGAGAAACCCAGAAAAGAAGGATGCACAACCCAAGCTTACCCCTCAGGAGAGAGCTCGCTTCATTAGGGAGGGAAAGTGCTTCGAATGCGGGGAACCTGGACATATCTCCGCGAAGTGCCCTAAAAACGCATAGAAAGAATAGAATGACAAGGACGACAAAAGGACTGAGAGTTCAAGAGCAACTGAGGAACGTGGAAGAAAAGGCAAGATGAAAACAGGACTGGTTCCAGATTGTGTGGGTACCGATCCCAACACAATGGACGAGAGTAGATAACTTTGCCGAGCTTGGGGCAAAGTGAAAGACGAAGAGACCCTGATCTTCTTTGACGGAGGAGCCAAGGCCAACTTCAATTCACCGGAATTGGTAGCGCGGCTCAAGATTACTCTCGATCGGAAGGCACCACTTGCGAAGGCTGTTCTAGCGGCACCCGGCAGGGACGTAGCCATTACACCTGTGATTGGCAAACTTCGGTTGCATTGTCAGGGGTATTTGGGGCATGAGGACTTTTACATAATACCTTTGGAAGGTTGTGATGTTCTCTTAGGAATTCCCTGGTACCACAAGAACAACGCCGTGGTCGACTATCGGGCGAGGAAAGCGACTTTGACTACAGAGAAGGGCAGAACCATTGTACTTGACATTAAATTGAAGGGCGAGTCTGTCCCTATTGTATCGGCTTTGAACATTTCTAAATTAATAAAATTCCAGTCTGTTTTTTTACTCGATCTTTATGAAAGAGTTGAGTGATGAGGATAGGGCAAATATGTCTAAACTTGATAAAGAACGCCAAGATTTTCTCCACTCTCACGCCGATTGCTTCTCAGAGGGCCTACCAGGTGAGTTACCACCTGCTCGTCCTGAAGATCATACCAGCGATCTGATACCTGGAAGCACACCACCGAACCGGCCACCTTACCGTGTGAGCCGAGCACAGAATGAAGAGATTATGAACCAAGTGAAAGACCTCTTAGAAAAGAGTCTTGTCCAGCCTAGTACTTCACCGTATTGCTCTCCAGTGTTGTTGGTTTTGAAGAAAGATGGATCTTGGAGGACGTGCATCGATTATAGCACTCTCAACGAAATCACCATCAAGAACAGATTTTCGATTCCTAGGATCGATGATATACTCGACAGGTTACAGGGATCCTCGTGCTTTAGCAGGATTGACTTGAAGAGTGGATATCATCAGATCAGGATAGCGCCATGAGATGTCTACAAGACAGCTTTTCGGACGACTTTTGGGTTATTTGAGTTTTTGGTGATGCCTTTTGGCTTAACCAATGCTCCTGCGACATTTAACCGGATGATGGACAAGATTTTTCGAGAGTACAGGCTATTTGTTGGCACTTTCTTTGACGACATCATTGTTTTCTCCAAGAATGAGGCAGAACACAGAGATCATCTGCTTCAAGTCTTTCAAGCATTACGAGATCACACGTTAGTGATTAATGCAAAGAAAAGTGAATTTTTCCGACCAAAGATACACTTTTTGGGACACATTGTGTCAGCAGCAGGAGTGCAAATGGACCTGGCCAAGATAGCGACTATCCGTGATTGGCCCCGATTTGAGGAATGTCCATGAAGTTAGAAGCTTCTTGGGACTGTGTTTGTACTATAGGTGGTTCATACGAAAGTTTGCAGAGGTTGCTTCCCCTTTGCATACCTTGACACAGAAAGGAGTACCTTTTTCGTGGGGACCCACAGAGGTGACTGCCTTTCAGCCTTTGAAAGAGAAATTGACTACGCGACGAGTTTTGACTCTGGCGGACTTGCAGAAGTCTTTTGAACTATATTGTGATGCTTGTGGTCGTAGTCTGGGTGCGGTCTTAATGCAAGAAGGCCATGTCATTGCTTACGAGAACCGATTGTTCTCAAGGCCGAAAATGACAACACAGATTTATGAGAAAGATATTTTGGCGGTTATCCATGCTCTTACTCAGTGGTGGCACTAAAAGCAAATGCGGTGGGCGAACATCTTGTCACAGTTTCACTTCCAGATTTTCCATGTTCACGGACAGAAGAATGTGGTGGCAGATGCTTTGTCTCAAAAGCCGTTGGTTCCTCGTTGGTTCTGGCTATTTCCGTGATACATCATAAGAGCTTCGTGGATATGGTTGACCAATATGCCACATATCCAGATTTTTGCAGACGTTTTCATAAAGATATGGGATGGGGAGACAGTAGCGGGATATTCCATTCGGGATGGCTACTTGATGAGAAAAAACATGTTGTTCATTACACAGCCATTGAGGAAAAAGGTTATGACTGAATGCCACTATCCACCTTTTACGGGTCACCGCGGCATCGCTACCACCATGAAAGGGGTAGAGAGATACTTCTTTTGGCCGAGATTCAAGAAGGATGTGGAAGAGTTTGTGCGCAGTTGCTTGGTATGCCAGAAGGTCAAGTTTGACAGGCATAAAGCACAGGTATTGTTACAGCCTTTGCCCATACCCACCAGCCCCTGGGAAAGTATTGCAATGGATTTCATTTTTGATCTCGCGAGAACACAGAGTGGTCCCGATGGTATCTGGACTGTTATTGACAGATTTAGCAAGCAGGCTCATTTCATTCTAGTGAAGAAAACAGTCAAGCCGGATCACTTAGCAAGACTGTTTGTGGCCCAGATCTTTAGATTACATGGCATGCCTGAGACGATTGTCTCAGACAGGGACCCAAGATTTACGAGTTTGTTTTGGAAGGCAATTTGGGAGAACATTGGCACGCAGTTGCAGTTCTCGTCATCGTTCCATCCGTAGATTGATGGGCAATCTGAGATTGCAAATTCAGTGGTTCTAGATTTATTGAAGTCTTATACCTCAGATCAGAAGACTCAATGGGAAAAGTACTTACCTTTGGTGGAATTTTCGTACAATAACACGATACACTCTTCTACGGGGAAGGCGCCATTTGAGATTGTTGAAGGTGCTGCGAAGGTTCCACCCTTCCTAAGCACGAAAGATAAGATCTTTGAAGCGGATGAATATACGTGAGATTTGGATACAGCTTTTGCCAAGGTTTGCTAGACTTTGCAAAAGTCTCAAGAATGACAAAAAAAGGCAGCGGATTGCCATCGTCGCGACATGAAATTGGAGGATGTTATAGAATTGACATTTTATTAGTTATTGCAGCTGACAGGTGGAAAAGACTAGACCAAGCTTGGCCTATGCGAATGGATTTGTATATCATGTACATTTTATTATTCAAGTGCTCTTTTATGAGTTTGGCCATTTATGACCGGCCGGCCAGTTTGTAACCAATTTGACCATTCAAGAAATCTATAAAACAAATACGTGCAAGAGGGAAATGGTCACTCTTGCACGGGGGGAGATTGCACCCAGTGTCTGCGTTCTTCTTCTCACCTCTCCTCTCTTCTCTCTCATTGTGCCAGCGTAGCACTCCACTCTAGGAGGTGCGCCTACACGCGTTCTGTCACTCTCTCCCACTCTCTGTCTCTCTATGTTCGTATTGTGCTCGATTATGGATTTGTGCGAGTCGACAGGTACATAGATTTATTCGTTTATGTCTTGCTATGTGCTATTTTGAGTATTTTGCAAGGCTCTCTACGCTCCTGTTTGTTGCAGTGGTATCAGAGATGTGGTTATGCTCTTGGACTTGCAGTAATGATGGCTATGGAGATTATGGTGAACAAAGATAAGTCATGCTTAATTACATTTAATTTTCCTTGTTTAAAGTTAAAGGTACATGATTATTACAAACCTCTTTGCATCATAAGTATTTCAAATTGTTTGGATTAAATAAACCAAGCGTGCGAGTACTTCACATAAGCAAAATTGGAAGGAAAAGAGGTGCAAAAAGAAAAAGAGAGATTTCATTAAACATGGCATTTGCCAACGCGTTTCAACTTACAAAGTCTCCTCAGGGCATTCCATGGTTTTAGAAACTCTCTCTTGAGGAGCATGGTTTTATAAGAACTTCTCGAGGGAAAATTGGTTAGGTGGGGCAATTATTAGACTTGACATGAGCTTTATGATTTTTAAAATCATATTGCATGTGTACAATAGATTCTTGCGCCACTACCTTTGGATTCCATGCAAAAGCGAGTGTCGCAGTCCCAGTCAAACACCTACCCCCATGCAGCATTGACCTTTTCCCTTCTCTCTCATTGCGCCGCCATACGGCCTGTGTTTAACCACCACCATCTCAGGAAACTGCCACCCGACCCTCTCTCTCTCTCTGGCCGCCATGCTGAAGCTGTAGTTAAATACACGTAAGCACAAAGCTGTGAGGGCGCCGCAGTACTAGTCAGACTCTCTCTCTCTCTCTCTCTCTCTCTATCTTTATCTCTCTCTCGCCCGTAGCTGGGGGTGCCTACCACACAAGAGGCGGTGAGCACATCCCATATGCAGTCCAACTCCATCTAGCTCTCTTTGGCTACCCCTCGTTGCTGCAGTAGAAGTGTCACACACACACTCTTGGTTGCCGCAATTGCGACCAACCAACTGACCTTCACACTGCAAGACACATGCAAGAATTTTTCGTAGCCGCAGAAGTTCCTGGTCCTACAGGGTTGCATGCCAAAGAGTTCTGCATGGCCCTTTTGAGAGCTGCACCAACCAACCCACCCGCCCTCTATCTCTTGCATGGCGCCAGACAGTTAGAGCCCGCACTTCAACCACCTCTCGCTCTCCCCGCCTATCGCCCTCTCAGGCTGCTAATTCATTCCGGCCTGACCCGCCACATCTGCCATGCGCTCCAACCTCTCTGGTAGGCCGCATGTGCCTTGCACTGATCGTGATTGCGCGCCAAGTTTTGCATAGCCCGATCTCTTCAGGTTATTCGCTACAGCCACCTTGGATGGCTCAACTCGCTAGTGGAAGGACAATTTTGTGAGCTCTATTTTCCTTGCGTATACACACATCACGTTCTCAGCTTCATTGCGTTGACAACAGATAGTTGGGCGGCTCGGTTTGTTGATGTGAGGGCATGACGGCAATCTATTGGCGGTATATGGTGGGACCCGTCATTTTACAATGGCCCACATCAGTGGACAAAATGTTTTCACCTATACAAATTATCTTCGTGACTTCAGGTTTTCGAAACCCAGGCAGGCCAAGAATACTGGCAAGAATGCATGTGGCATGACATTCTGCCGATAAAGATCCAGGTCACCATCATCCACATGGGACAAGGTACCTAAGGCAAGGTGACTGTGACAATCTCCAAGCATATACAACAAATCCTTGCCACAATGTTGCTAATCAAGGAGTCCCAAGCAAAATGATCATTGCTATCATTATCTTTTCGTTCATAAATTGCCATATCTATTCATGAGAATCGCCCATGTCAACCAAGTTTCAGTTACAACTTGTCACTGCCCATTTTTTTATTTTTATTTTACTCTACCCACAAACCAGTGGTTTGATGGTGATGTCCGCTCACACCTATTCCCTGTACATCAGGCATCCTCAGGCATTGCCGATGATGATGACCTGATGATTTTATGTTTTTAGTTGTAACCCTTTTTTTTCACGTTATTTCATTTTATCTTGTACCCAAAAATTGTATTAGAACCATAAGGGATTGTATTAGTTTGGTTCCATAGACCTTTGCAAGACGCGAAATATAGCATTTCACGTCACTCTCTCTCTTTCTCCTCCCAATATGACTACTTACATCGGTGGACATTGATGAAGCTCTTCCATGACTAATGCGATACTCTTTGCGACAACGCCCAAGGTCGGGCATCCACGTAGCTTGAAGACGATGATGATGATTTTAATCTATTTTCGTATCTAAACATTGTATTAGAACCACAAGGACCGTCTCCATTTTTTTTTCGTAGGTTATTTTTACATTTTAAAGATGGATACTATAACATTTCATTTCTCTCTCTCTTTTCACATCACCCGCCCCCCTCTCCTCCCACCCCAATTAAAAAAATATATATATATCTCTATTTCATTATAATAATAATACTAATAATAATAAAAACATTAGAGAACTCGCATCTACCTGGTACCCGAACAATGCAATAGGCAAGGCTCATATATAATTTGGATGCTAGTGTCATACACTAACCACCCTCAAAATTGCAGCTTATCCAGAGCGGCTTTGCTCATTTTAGTTGAACATGGCCACTTAGTTGAAAGGAGTTTTTTTATGAAACTTTCCACCAAAATTAAGTGCTTCAAAACTATTTGAGCACAAGCTGCCCGACCACTACTCATTAAGTCGATAAGTTCTTACCATTGGTATTAAAATGTTCATAATTATTTTCTTTGTTTATTTAGCATCCTTTTCAAATGAATCTACCTGAATTTTAAATACATGACACACTCTTTGTGCATTATATTATCACTTTTAGTACCAATGGTAAATATATCACACATTCATGTCGACTTCTCACTGTTAACATGACATGTCCCCTGTATGTCCATCACTATGACTGTTCCCATTTTGCACAAATTCCCTCTCAAATTATTAGTTTTAAAATCAATAGACTCACGATATTCCGCATTTGGCCACGTAAATTTAGTGTATGATTTGCTTGTTGTTGAATTTAACACAAAGTCGTTTTTAGTGCTTTGGTTTTCTAGAAAAGTTTTGCAGATAAATCTAAATACAATGTTCTCATATCAAAATCCAGATATTCTCACAACACTATTGATATCCCAACAACTTTGCAGCAGGCAAGATTTTTTTTGCAGATGCTTCCTTACTTGTCTACATTATGTTGCAAAATCTATTGTTTCTAATGCCATGGTTTCTATTTTTCTTGATTGAACTCTTACTGAGATGACTTGTCATACCACTACTTACACGAGCTCAGTTGGTGTGTGATGATCGCTAACACATTCCAGTCTATTTCAATTTTTATTTATTTTTTATCAAACAGGTCACTTATTTTTTACTTTTATGCTAGCCTAGTCCATTGGTCACAGACACACAGATTCGCCGATTTAGGTAGTGTGTAAATACTCATCTTGGTGCAGATCCGCCGATTTAGGCAGCACATTGACAAACTTCAGATTTATTATTTTTAAACAATATCCAATGCAGATCCGCCGATTTAGGCAGCATTAGTGCAGATTCACCGATTTAGGCAGCACGCTTTATTGGTGTAGACTCGCCGGATGAGGCAACACCAATCACAAAATCATGCTGCAGTGGCTGGCCACCACTGTAACTGGTATGATTTTGTTACCCGGGTATAGACAATGAAAGATATTTTGGATTTGGATTTGAAATTGGATTCGAATTGGTATATGATGATTTTCTGTCGCGAGAGTATTTATGAAAGTGAACTTGAGATTGATGAGAATTGATTCATACAATGATGAGTGTGATCAATGATATCCTGATTCATCAGGGTATGACATATACTGCTTATTCTAGTGGTATGGGACACTAGAATAGGTAGTATATGGATGACGACAGGCATAACCAATGTGTCTAAGTTTATGGATTTTTCTTTTATTATTTGATACAGATTTCTAATCATTGTTTTTGACAAGTATTTTTTGCAGATTTTTATCTTCGCAAAACTGAGGACAGTTGCTTTCCAACGGAGATGTATATTATAGAATTGACATTTTATTATTTATTGCACCTGACAGGTGGAAAAGACTAGACCAAGCTTGGCCTATGCGAATGGATTTGTATATCATGTACATTTTATTATTCAAGTGCTCTTTTATGAGTTTGGCCATTTATGACCCGCCGGCCAGTTTGTAACCAATTTGACCATTCAAGAAATATATAAAACAAATACGTGCAAGAGGGAAATGGTCACTCTTGCACGGGGGGAGATTGCACCCAGTGTCTGCGTTCTTCTTCTCACCTCTCCTCTCTTCTCTCTCATTGTGCCAGCGTAGCACTCCACTCTAGGAGGTGCGCCTACACGCGTTCTGTCACTCTCTCCCGCTCTCTGTCTCTCTATGTTCGTATTGTGCTCGATTATGGAGTTGTGCGAGTCGACAGGTACATAGATTTATTCGTTTATGTCTTGCTATGTGCTATTTTGAGTATTTTGCAGGGCTCTCTACGCTCCTGTTTGTAGCAGAGGATGATTGGGTGCTCTTACGTTTTGAGAAGGCACGCCTACAAAAGAAAAAGGGAAAGGAGAGGCTTTTTCCAAAGCGTAGTATGGGATACTACGGACCTTTCCCGATCACTAAAAAGATAAATGATGTCTCGTTCCAATTGAAACTGCCAGATACTTGGAGGATTCACAATGCATTCCATGTGAGTCTCTTGAAACCTTTTAAGGGTGATGTGCTTGATGATGGGGAGCCTGATGAGCAACCCGAAGTGGAAGAAAACGAGGAGATCCTTGTTCTTGAATAGATTTTTCCACATAAGGACACAAAGAATAAAGGTAAAGTCCGAAGGCGGTTCTTGGTTAAGTTCAAGAACTATCCTGCATTGGATGCAAAGTGGATGGAGGAGGAGGACCTAGCAGATACTGCTCAGATTGTGAAACTTTTGGTTTAGCATAGTCTACTCCAAATGGAACCCAGAATTCAACTTGGCCGGAGATCTGGTGCAGTGGGATACACAAGAGGGGAGTTACTCCGCTCCTTTGTCAACAGATGCCTTGGTTTTTGTATGCTAAAGTCACTGATGTCTCTTTGAGCTTCAGGGATACCGAGAGCTGACAGTATTCTGCTGTATGACTTTATGAAATGGAATTCTTGAATATGAAAGTGATTTGTTCTTGACTTGTTTTAAGTGCACAAACTGATAGACGAAATGATTGCAGCATTTTGGTCTAATTTATCTCGAATAGACACGGTTGCAATAGGGGTTAGTCAATCGGGCATCAATGAGGTACCGACTGGATCTATTGCATGCTTACAATCATGTCTGTGATGATGACGTCCCTCAAACACCAAGTAGAATTTGTCACTCTACTTTGGGAGAATGACATGGACTAAAGCAGACATGCTTGCAGCAGCTATGTCTCCCAAGCACCAAATGGATTAGTCATCCATCTTGGAAAGTTGTCGTAGGGTAAAAAGGGATCCTCTACCCTCTAAGAAACAGTGACTAAATGACTAAGGCTTTATCTCTTCTACCTCATAGTCGAGGACGACTATGATTTCAAGAGAGAGAGGTAATGTCATAAAATATAATATTAACCAACCCAAATGACTTTCTCATATTAACCTGATCATTTAATGTGGGAAAATAGATGGGGACAAGGGTTAGAATATAGACATGTCCTTATGGGTCTTTTCTCAGCACGGGGCTAAAGGTAAACGGATCCAAATGAGAGATGATCTATCAAAGAGCAAGGCTAGCCAATGGAGCTTAAAGACCTTAGGCTTAGCTTTGTTAAAGAACTCCAATGGTTTGTGTTAAAAGTCCCTTGACCTTAGGTAAGCTAGGGCTGAGCTTGAGGTGGTAACCCTGCCCAAGCTTGAGGTGCTCGCTGACTAAGATGCTTGAGGTACTTGTCGTGCTTGATGACTAAGATGCTTGAGGTGCTTGTCATGCTTGCCGACTAGGGAGCTTGAGGTGCTTGTGGGAACACTACCCAAGCTTGAGGTGCTTTGTCGTGCTTGCTGACTAAGGTGCTTTGTGTTCCAAAAGTCAACAAAATCCCTACAAAGGAGGGACGAGCCCTAAAGTTAGGGGGATGAGATAGAACACACACACACACACACACATTGTACTATCCTTTCTGGAGGACATTGTTTTAAGCAATGCCTGGGCATCCCCATGGGGTTCTCTTGTTCTCCACTTATGAGTAATATTTACTTGGCCTTCTTCGAATACCAATGGTTTCTCAAAGCCATGGAATGTAGGAATAATAAACTTTCACTGTTCGGACATACTTACGTATATATGGATGACATACTAAGCATCAATAATAAAGCCTTCCTTGAGGAAACCTCCCTTTATATATCCTCACTGCCTAAGGATTGAACCTACTTCTTTACACGAGTTCGTAACACCCAATGGGGCTTTTTGCACTTCGGTACAATTCCTTAACCTTTCTATCTCCCTTCATATACCTTGTGTTGGAGGATACGACCTAAGATATGTGTGGAAAAGAGATCTTCTTAAATTGCCACCTTTGGAGTTCATTAAGAGGAATAGTAATAGGCCTCACAAAGCAGTGCTTAACACTTGTATCAGCCTATTATATTTGATCATCTACTCGTCCTCCAACTATCTCCTTTCATGGGAGGATATAAAATTACTAATAAGACAGTATTGCCGTAACGGCTTTAGTAGAAACCAAATAGTCAATAAAATAATACAATCTCTTACTCATCATGACTAGAGTGGGTTACACTTTAACCATGAAAATGTCATTTCTCTAATAAGGTAGTAGGCCCATTCACAATGGACCTACTATCGACTCATTGTGTTTGGTGCCTGGGACAGGGCGGGCACACACACACACACACACACACACACACACACACACTGTATTACTTTAAAACCCATAACTTATTGGACACATACTTCCTAAGCTTCACTATATTGGGTCTCCACCATGGGACTTGGCCCTTTTGAGATACAAGTAATAGGTTTTGGTAAAAAATAGGGCAGTTTACTGCCTTGGGTAATACCGGCCATGAAGGCGCTAGGGTAGTTCTCTCATACTGCATCGTAGGCAGCCTGGCTATCACACAGGAGGGGGTCTCTCCACTCATGGCACTCTGCTCATTACACAGGATTGGTGGCCTTCCTCCTTTTAAAGAGGTGAGGGCGCAACTTTGCCCCTCAGTTAGCTTTGGTTGTTGTTCTACTTGCATAAAGTAGGATTGTGTGTCTTTTTTACACTGAAGTATGGAGCTCACAACACAAGTTGCTCAAGTTTTCCACTCTGCCCATGCATATTTCTTTGCAAACCTACTTTTTTAAGGGGCATTATCACTGTTATAATGGTCCTGTAGAAAGTTTTGATAATGTGGTTCTTTATGTGGATTTCACTCTGTATAAACGAAACCTGGTTAAGGTCCTTGTTGGTCGGTGAGTATATATGGTGATGGTGTTTTGGCATGGCTTTGACCCTTCTACTGGGTTTTGGGTTGCTGTTAACACTACATTGTTACTGTTTGAGGTGGTTTCGGGGTACGGTATACTAGCTGTTGCCGTTTAAATTCTCTGTAAAAACTGGGTTTTTTTGGGGCTGCTCTACGTTAACATTGGCTTTTTTAGGGGTTTTGCTACCGCTTGACTTAGCATGGTAGTACTCTGTTGATAGTAACCGGACATACTATGGGGGTTTACTGAACATTAAAATGCCTTGTGATTCACTTGATACTGTCGCTTTTTTCATAGGTTTTTCCATCACTATCATGAGAAGCCTTGATAGGCCCTGTATATTGGTTGGCTATGGGTACATACATGGGGGGTGGTGTTTTCTGTCCTACTGCGCACTGACATTGAATGTTTTTTTTATTAAAAGGGTTCTTAATTAGGGGTGCTGGGCCTGGTTGCACACCGTTGCAGTACTTTGGTCTTTGATTTATTGATTGGGTTAGGATATGCTTTACAGTATCTAAATTCACTTAGCGGGTGTTGCTCCTTTTGTAGCTTTGGGAATTGATTTGGTACTAGCACTTAAGCATGGTATATTTTTTTCCCTTAAACTTCATGGTTGGACTCAAGGCCTGGCTTATATCCGCTAGGGCTCCTTGCTACTTGGTTTGCTAACAGAAGTATAAGGTAAGTGGTATGCAAATTGTGAATGATTGGAGTCCATATACCTTGATGGGCATCTAACCTAAAAACAAACTTAAAGGAGCTTGATGCTTTGTAAGAACTATAAATGGAACCTTTATATAATAAAAACTTCTTGTATAAACTTCATATGGTGGAACTTTCATAACTTATAGACTGATAAAAATATAAAAAAAGGGGGGGATTCTGACACTTGGATTAGAAGGGGTGATGGCCTTCTAATCAAAATGATATTCTTTTACTAGAAACTTTGGGATTTTTTATGAAAAAGAGAAAACATTTTTTACATAAATACTATGGACCAAGCTTGTAGGACTAAGCTTGTAAGTTAAAAAAAGTTTGTAAGGTGGACATGGATAACAACTGGTATAGTCCATTGATACTTGTGAAACACATCCAAGGCTAATATATTTGTTGTTTTGTTTGTATGGATGCACGTTAGGACTCTATCTTCTCTTGGAAAGTTTTTTTGGCTTTAGCAAGCTGTCCAACACTGGATTATACATTCACCTACTGCTTGGGAAGTCCTTCTGTTATTTGTATACTAAAATGGGGCCTCATTCTTACAAACATTGTACAAAAATAATTCTAAGGCTGACTTGTTTTTGTACTTATCATTTTCTTTTTTCTAAAGCTAGCTGTCTTTTGAATGTAAAAAGTTCAATTATATCTTATTATTTATGGTAAACAGCTACACACACATCCTAAACACAAGGTTTTTTCTTTTTATAGAAAAATCGGGATGCTGGCTTTGGAAACTAATTTTGAAACTTAGCTCTAAGATTGACCCATAGTCTATAATTGTTAATTGAGTCAACGTCAGTTAATAGAAGTTGCTAAAGACCGAAGACGTACGAATGCACATCGAAGATCAAAGTGAAGAAGCAGTAAAGATTGGAGTTAGACATTTTCCACGTTTTTTCAAAATAGTCACGTATTGTAAATTCCTAATTTATTTGAAGCCATTGTAACATTTTAATGTATTACGGGCTCAATGGGAGTTCCAAGATGTAAAGAACATGTCAGTTATTGTACCTAGGTTGTAGATACAGTAAGTGGTGGAGCCCTAAAGGCCTTGGGCGCCCAAACATTGCACATTTTTACCCTAGGTACATAAGATAGTATGTAAAAGAAATTAGGGTTCCCAAGCTCATTTG
The DNA here is from genome assembly GCF_014529385.1 of Adiantum capillus-veneris. Classification (NCBI taxonomy): domain Eukaryota; kingdom Viridiplantae; phylum Streptophyta; class Polypodiopsida; order Polypodiales; family Pteridaceae; genus Adiantum; species Adiantum capillus-veneris. The sequence continues at coordinate 157,545,753 of NC_140939.1, forward strand.
TTGAGAGCACTCTTTGGTGAAAGCTCTTGAGGTGTGTGGCTATGGAGTCCTTGAGCTTTTCCTTGCTCATGAGACTTGATTAACACTAATCAATGATTCATTCTCTTTCACTATGCCTCTCTCATGCTTCTTATAATTGCCTATCATGTTTAGAATCACTAGATCTTAACTAATTAGTGATAAATCCCTCTCTAATATTGTGTGATTGCCCTCTCTTGCTTGTGTGTGCATGTAAGTTTGATTGGAGTGTGGTGCTCGATAGATCTATGTGTGAGTGTGCTTGCCATTAGTGTGTTGCATGATTAGATTAGTGTTGTGTGCGTCTTGCAATCTTAGTGTGTGTGATTGGGTTGACTAGAGGTGAAGAGAAGTGGATGTGGAGATTGCCCTTCATTGCGGCTTAGCTCCTCCATAGGTTGAGAAGCTCACCTCGTAGAGTTAACCATTTGTGTTGCCACAATTAGCTCACTAACCGTGTGAGTGTTTCCATGCCCTAGCAGGGTAGCTCATCCCTTCGGATTGATAATTTTGTTGGTCATTGGAGCTATTGCAACGATGGAACCCCCAACATTTGGCACCGTTTCCGGGGACGATGGCGTACGCTAGTGTAATTGTGGCATAATCGAATGCGTTCCCTCACTAATTTCACTTGTCTGTTTATGTTTTTGTGGATTTTGAATGTGTGTGCATGAAGCAATGTGTTCATAATTCCCTAATGTGTAACCGTATCTTGCCAATTGTGTGTTTACACACTCTAATTCTCACTAACCCCTTGCTAATTTCACTATTTTTTAATAACTTACTAATTTGCTACGAAGGATTGGAGCATTCAACCATTCAATTGATCTTCAATGAAAAGGTAATTAAAGTGGTATTCTCAACCTCCGTAGAATCTAAGGATGTGTAGAATTGTATAGAGATCCCACCATGATGCAATGTAATGCTATGCAATGTTGATGTTATGGATAGAAAATTTTGCGATTATTCATTTTCACGCCGTCGTAATGCAGAAATTTTTAAGATTTGGTGGTGCATGAATTTGACAAGTTTCAACTGCTAATTGGTGATTGTGTGTTGCTAATTGAGTGCTTAATTGAGTTAATTGCATGCTTGGATGGTCTTCAAGTGTGTGTGCATTCTAATTGAGTGTGTGTATGCTAATTTTAGGTGTGTGTACATTATTTTGCCCATGTTTGTGCACCTAAAATTCAATGTGTGCATTATGATTTTTCAATTATGATGATTGATTTATGTTGTGCTCATGTCCACTAATGATTTTGTTAGGTCACATTGCAAATTCGACAAGTTTAACCCTTTTGGGTGCGCACCTAAAGATTGGTAAAAATTGCCAATTTTTTAGTGTGTGTGCCTAGAAAGTGTTTAATTTTCATGATTGATTCATATTTTGATTGATTAATTAATGTGTGTAATGATTAATTTCTGCGTTTTTGTGCCCAAAACAGGAATTTACACATTTCAATTGCGTCAATTTTTGACCTAATTTTGTCGATAGTTTTGCTGGTTTAATTGCCTAGCCTTGATTTTATTGATGAAACTGTTTGGCAATTGAATCGATGTGATTTTTGTAATTTTATTTTTCTATAATATTCCCAATGTGTGGAGAATTTTTAAATTTTTTTGGGTATTTTTTGAATAATTTTTATAAATTTTTGGTAAATTTTTGCTAATTTTTGCATTAATATTCGCTTAGTTCCATAAAAATTTGATATTTTGCGATCTTTACGAGCTGTTTTGAATGTGTGTTAATGGATTTATTTCGAGCACATTTGGGCTTTCATTTGCCAAATTTTGAGCGTTTTGCTATTTTCGGGGGCCGGTTGATGATTTTGTTGAATTTGGCATTTTCGGTAAAAATTGCTATTTTTGGTGTTCTTGTGTGTGTTGATTTGATTGTGATTGTCAATGATTTTCTAAGATTCCGGGAAATTTTTGGACTTTTATGGTGACTTTTTGGATATTTGGGTGAATTTTAGCGATTTCGGCCTTTTTTTGGTATTTTTGGACGTTTGGAAATAATAAATTGACCGGTTCAAGTTGCGACGCACGGGCCTTTCGATGCAAAACATTCTCCACGGTGGATAGATCTTTGTGGTCTACTGGGATAATATCTGCTTACATTAAAATTCTCTTCTTCCTCTTCCGTGTGAACCCACCCACACCCACTCTCTCTCTCTCTCTCTCTCTCTCTCTCTCTTCTCTTACTCTGCAAAAGCAAGATTATTTGTTCTCTCTCTCTCTCTCTCTCTCTCTCTAACTCCATCTCCCCTTCTCCCACAAGTCACGATTATTTAGACTATCTCACTAACTCACTCTCTCTTCCCACTCTCCAACTCACTCTCTCTCGGCCAAACCCCGCCCGCCTGTCCCGCTGTCAACACGCGCGCATGCAAACACACACACACACACACACCCCGTGACGCTCTCTCTCCTCTGCACTGCCAAGCCATCGCATCTCTCTCTCTCCTCTGTGCGTGTAATCGGGTTGCCTTCTCCTTGTACCTCCGCAATCAACGCCTACAAATGCAGCCCACGTGCAGTCTCTCTTAACTCTCTCTCCTCTGTTGTCTCCCACACACACACACACATGCGTGAACGCACCTCTACACACACACTTCATTAACCTACAAGAAGACACACAAAAGAAAAAAAAAGGGGGACCTCTCTTTTCATGTTGTCTTCTCTCTCTCTTTTTTTAACGGTTGCTGGAGCCTTTTTTCTTTTTCCTTTTTTTTTGTATCATTGACTTTTTATTGTATTCACTTCATTTTGTTTCTTTTTACTTTCATTTTAATTTCATTTCATTTTGTTTTTTTCCCAAAATTTCATTTCATTTCAATTCAATTTCATTTTTGTTTCTCTCACTTTCATTCATTTAGTTGTAGATTAGTCAAAATAAAAATCACATAGAAAATGATAAAAAAATAAAAAATTCCACAAAAAATCACCAAAAATAGTAAAAAACTCAAAAAATTCATTAAAAAATCCAAAATTGATCGAAAAAAATTCCAATAATCATAAAAATCATTTAAAAAATTTATTAAAAAAAATAAAAAATTTGTTTACAAAATTTTCAAAAAAAGCAAAAAAATAAAATAAAATTCAATTTTTAAAATAAAAAATCATAAAATTACAAAAAAAAATAAAAAAATTCAAAGTTTCACAAAAAAAATAAAAAATAGAAAGAAAGTCATCAAAAGTGCTAGGAAAAGCCAAAAAAACCCAGAGCAGCAAAAAAATCACACGCCGAGCAAATCAAAAGCAAAAAGCAAAGTCGAAAAGTGCACCACACACCGAGCAAACACCGCAAACTGAGCACACCGCGCAAAGTGAAGTAGAAGATCAATCGAAAAAAACGAGCAAAAAGATCAACTCCAAGCAGTGGAGCGTCAGAAAAATAAATTTCAAAATTTTGTCTGCTCAGAATTTTGATTTGGGCTAATTTCGGCCTCCGTTTTCACTACAGGTAGTACTGCACAGGCTATTTCGTCATTTTGTGCAGAATTTCTGCTAGTGCCGTCTTCTGCATAACAGGTGCCTTATAGTCTTCTACGGTTTGTGCTATATAGCACAGTTTGTTCCTGCTCCGTTTCGCCTATTTTCGGGCAGTTTTCACATCGAGTGCAACATTTACCATGGCTGACAACAACAACACAGATGTGTTCAAGATGTTTGCTGCTCAGGACAGGTTGGATGGGGACAACCACCCTATGTGGGCTTATATGATGCAACATGTTCTTGTGTCAAAGGGTGTCTGGAACATTGTGCAGGGCATTGATGTACGTCCTGGTTCTGAGGATGTAGGCGATGTTGAGGATGTTGCAGGTATTGCTGCAAGGATTGCAGCTGTTAGAGTTGTTTTGCCTACGGGCAGAACAAGCTCGTTGGGATGTTAAGGATGCGCAGGCTCATGCATTGATTGCGTTGTCTGTGAAGCGCACCATTGTTCCTCACATCCGTTTAGCAAAATCTGCAAAACAGGATTGGGATATTCTAGCACGTATTTATGCAAGCCGCAATGAGGCTAAAATTGCTTTGCTGCGTAAAGAGCTGGAGTCGAAGATTATGCATGAGGAAGATGATATGGACACTTTCCTTGCTAGTGTCAAGGATATCAATGAGCAGCTTATTTCTGCAGGTGAAGTCATTTCAGAAAGTTCCCTTGTGCAAACTGTTCTTGATGCCTTACCAGATTCCTACCAGACTTTTGCTAGTACTTGGAGACTTATGACCCAAGGAAATCCTGAAGTTGTCAAGTTTGATGCATTATGCACGTTGCTGTTGCAAGAGTCACTTTCCAGAAAAAACAGGACTAGGCAACATGCAGTTGAACATGCTTTTATTGCTTCTTAAAGAAAGGGTGGTAACAGTAATGCAGCCACTTCTTATGGTTCTGCTGCGAGTGGCAAAAATTCTGTTCCTAATGCTTCTGCTGGCAGCACTTTGTCTGGCAATTCTGGTGATAAGGGAAAAAAGAAGATGCGTTGCCATTATTGTAAAGCCAATGATTACTTGATCAAGTCGTGTCCTAAGTTGAAGGCCAAAGAGGCTAAGAAGAAAGAGGGTGGTTCCACTGCAAATGCTGGTTCCACTACAAATGCAGCCATTGTTGAGTCTTCTGTGAAAGGAGACTGTAATGCTGATGTTGATGTAGAATGGGCTTTTAGCGCAGAGTGCACTTACAATCCTGCTGTCCATGATGCATGCTTGTCAGTTGCTGCAGATTCACATGTGTGGTATTTTGACAGTGGTGCTACAAAGCACATTACCTCACATCGTGAATTGTTTACCTCTCTCGAGTCAGTCCCTCATGGGAATTCAGTCACTTGTGCCAACAACGCCTCTTATCCAGTTCAAGGAGTTGGAAAGATTGTGCTCACTGCTGCTAATGGCAGTTCCTTCACACTTGTTGGTGCACTTTATGTACCTGGGATCAAGAAGAATCTCTTCTCTGTATCCGCACTTGCTAGACTTGGACTTGTAGTCATTTGTGGATGACAGATGTACAGTTCATGATCTCAGTTTTGGTGATGAAATTGTTGCATCTGGCCTTTTGTGCCGATATAAGCTCACTTTGTATGACAAGTGTGGATAAAATTTTGCAAATGCTGTTGCAGATTCAAGGGCTATTTCAGATGCAAAACTTTGGCATGCACGTTTTGGTCATCTGAATTTTGCCAGTTCGCCGCGTTTGCAGAAATTTGATATGGTTGCTTCTTTGCCGCCTCTTGAAGCACCTGTCAAACATGTTTGTGAAGGCTGTATTTTGGGTAAGATGCAACGTTCTAAATTTCCAAAGGATGGTTCAGTTCGGGCCACATGCAAGTTGCAGCTTGTGCATAGTGATGTTTGTGGGCCCATGCAAACTCCGTCCTTGGGCAATTACCTGTACTTGTACTTTCATTGATGATTACTCCAGGCATGCACGGGTATTTTCGCTTAAAGCAAAGTCCGAAGTTTTTATGTGCTTCAAACAATTTTTGGTTATGGCTGAAAATGTCTTGAAATGTACTATGGGCACCCTCCGTTCCGATCGAGGGGGGGAGTATATGTCTCATGAATTTAATGCATTTCTAGCTAGTCGTGGGATAAAACACCAATGTACAGTGTCTTATACACCTCAGCAAAATGGTGTTGCTGAGAGGAAAAACAGGTCACTGACGGAAATGGCACGATGTATGGTCAAAAGTCAAGCTTTGCCGCATTCTTTTTGGCTTGAGGCCATTATGTGTGCCACTTATGTACTTATTAGGTGTCCTACGAAAGCTTTGCAGTCTATTACTCCATATGAAGCATGGCATGATAGAAAACCTTCTATTGAGCACATGCGTGTTTTTGGCTGTTTGGCATATGCTTTGGTGCCACAAGTGTAGTGCAAAAAATTGGATGATAAGACTGTCAAATGTATTTTTGTTTGTTATAGTGCTGAAAGCAAAGGTTACAGGTTGTATCATCCGCAAACAAAACATATTCTGGTTTCTCGGGATGTAGTGTTTGTGGAAGATTCTGTTCAGCCCTTGCTGTCATGTACTAGAGACAGTAATGTAAGCTCACAGGACATTTATGACACTTTGTTGCCTCTTTTCAGTGGTGGAAATACGAATGTAAGTTCCAATGAGGCAAATGTACAGCCTATGGGGGTTTCTGAAAATGTTTTAGATCAGCCTATTACTGATGCAGATGTACATGATGTACTTGATGAGCAAAGGGCTGAAAATGAGCAGGCTAGAGGTATGCCAAAATGGCTGGTGCACACTTTGCGTGAAAGTAAATTGGATGCACCTTTGTCTAGTCGTACTCGTTCAGGCTCTCGCCATGCATCTTATGCATCAGATTGTTATGCTTTGGCTGTGTCTAGCTTACATGATGTTGAGGAGCCTCTGTCTTTTGATGAAGCACATAATTCAGAAAATTGGATGGCTGCCATGCAATCAGAATATGATGCACTTATAGAAAATGACACATGGACTTTATGTGATTTGCCTCCTGGCAAAAAGGCCATTGGTACGAAGTGGGTTTACAAGTTGAAACGGAAACCGGATGGTGAGATTGATCGCCATAAGGCTCGACTTGTTGCAAAAGGTTATGCACAGCAAAAAGGCATAGACTATGAAGAGACTTTTTCTCCCACTTGTTGTATGACTACTGTGCGTTTTCTATGTGCATTGGCATCTCATTCTGGTTGGGATGTACATCAATCAGACATTGTTACTGCTTTCTTGAATGGTGACATATTTGAGGAAGTTTATGTAACGCAGCCTTGCGGTTTTGTCATAAAAGGACAAGAGGACAAAGTGTGCAAATGTAACAAGGCTTTGTATGGGTTGAAGCAATCTCCTCATGCTTGGTATGAGAAAGCTGACACTCATTTGGTCAGACAAGGCTTTCGTAACAGTCCAACAGAAAGCACATTGTATGTAAAGCGTGAGGGTGATGTACTTCTCATTGTGGTTCTTTATGTTGATTATTTGCTGATCACTGGACCAAATGAGAGACATATTGCTGAATTTAAAGCTGATTTGAATGCTACTTTCAAGATGAAAGATTTGGGGCTGTTGCATCATTATTTGGGTATACAGTTTAAGCAGTGTGATGGTGGTATTTCCTTGTGTCAGAAAAGTTACATAGAGACATTGTTATGTAAGTTTGGACTTGAGGTTTGCAAACCTATTGCCACTCCCATGGAAACAGGTTTGAAGTTGAGTCTACATGATGCTGGTGATCCTGCTGATGTCACTCTTTACCAAACTATTGTTCGCTGCCTCATTTATGTATGCAACACGAGGCCGGATATTTAGTTTGCAGTCTCACAGGTCAGCAGATTTATGCATAGCCCAGGGTCTAAGCATTGGCAGGCTGTCAAGAGGATTTTCCGCTACCTTAGTGGCACTTTACATCTTGGCTTGTTTTATCCCAAAGGGGGATCATTGCCGCCAGACTTACATGCTTTTTCGGACTCAGATTGGGCTGGTTGTTTTGACACGCGAGTGTCCACAAGTGGTTTTTGTTTCATGCTTGGTAGTTCATGTATATCATGGTTGAGCAAGAAGCAACCTACTGTGGCCACTTCGAGTTGTGAGGCTGAGTACAGGGCAGTCTTCACAGCTACAGTTGAGTGTGTATGGCTCAGACGCCTTATGGCTGATTTGGGTGTTGGACAGGACACTGCCAACACTATCTACACTGACAGTCAGAGCGCATTGGCAGTTGCGAGGAACCCGGTTTTTCATGCTCGCACAAAGCACATTGAGGTGCATTACCACTATGTCAGGGAGAGGCTCTCAGCAGGAGAGATCAGCTTGGCTTATGTGCCAACACAGGACAACCTTGCAGATCTTTTCACAAAGGCATTGTCTCATGAGAAGTTTGAAGCTTTCCGCAAAGCTTTGGGCTTACTCCCCTTTGTGGAGTGATCCTGTCCTTAGGGCATGGCACTTCCCTTTACTCATGTGCCAGCTCTTGTTCACCGCATCACTCCAGGGGGGATTTGTTACCATATACATGTGGTAGTGATGTGTGTGAAAACACTAGGATCGTCGGGGCATTTTTTCCCTCTTTAGGAGGTTTTTTCCCCCGTGCATTGTATATATGCCCATCACTCTAGGGCTATCTATCTTTCCATTGCACACTGAGTAACACACTCTCTATTGTGTGCCTTGAGCTTCCTTCGTCTTCTCCAAGCTGTGTGTGTTTCTCTACAACCCTAATTCCAACAAAAAGTTCAATTATATCTTATTATTTATGGTAAATAGCTACACACACATCCTATACACAAGGTTTTTTCTTTTTATAGAAAAATCGGGATGCTGGCTTTGGAACTAATTTTGAAACTTAGCTCTAAGATTGACCCACAGTCTATAATTGTTAATTGAGTCAACGTCAGGTAATAGAAGTTGCTAAAGACCGAAGACGTACGAATGCACATCGAAGATCAAAGTGAAGAAGCAGTAAAGATTGGAGTTAGACATTTTCCACGTTTTTTCAAAATAGTCACGTATTGTAAATTCCCAATTTATTTCAAGCCATTGTAATATTTTAATGTATTACGGGCTCAGTGGGAGTTCCAAGATGTAAAGAACATGTCAGTTACTGTACCTAGGTTGCAGATACAATAAGTGGTGGAGCCCTAAAGGCCTAGGGCGCCCGGACATTGCACATTTTTACCCTAGGTACATAAGGTAGTGAGTAAAAGAAATCAGGGTACCCAAGCTTATTTGTCGAGAGCACTCTTTGGTGAAAGCTCTTGAGGTGTGTGGCTATGGATTCCTTGAGCTTTTCCTTGCTCATGAGACTTGATTAACACTAATCAATAATTCATTCTCTTTCACTATGCCTCTCTCATGCTTCTTATGATTGCCTATCATGTTTAGGATCACTAGATCTTAACTAATTAGTGATAAATCCCTCTCTAATCTTGTGTGATTGCTCTCTCTTGCTTGTGTGTGCATGTAGGTTTGATTGGAGTGTGGTGCTCGATAGATCTATGTGTGTGTGTGTGCTTGCCATTAGTGTGTTGCATGATAGGATTAGTGTTGTGCGCGTCTTGCAATCTTAGTGTGTGTGATTGGGTTGAATAGAGGTGAAGAGAAGTGGATGTGGAGATCGCCCTTCATTGCGGCTTAGCTCCTCCATAGGTCGAGAAGCTCACCTCGTAGAGTTAACCATTTGTGTTGCCACAATTAGCTCACTAACCATGTGAGTGTTTCCATGCCCTAGCCGGGTAGCTCATCCCTTTGGATTGATAATTTTGTTGGTCATTGGAGCTATTGCAACGATGGAACCCCCAACATTTGGCACCGTTGCCAGGGACGATGGCGTACGCTAGTGTAATTGTGGCATAATCGAATGCGTTCCCTCACTAATTTCACTAGTCTGTTTATGTTTTTGTGGATTTTGAATGTGTGTGCATGAAGCAATGTGTTCATAATTTCCTAATGTGTAACCGTATCTTGCCAATTGTGTGTTTACACACTCTAATTCTCACTAGCCCCTTGCTAATTTCACTATTTTTTAATAACTTACTAATTTGCTACGAAGGATTGGAGCATTCAACCATTCAATTGATCTTCAATGAAAAGGTAATTAAAGTGGTATCTCAACCTCCGTAGAATCTAAGGATGTGTAAAATTGTGTACAGATCCCACCATGATGCAATGTAATGCTATGCAATGTTGATGTTATGGATAGAAAATTTTGCGATTATTCATTTTCATGCCGTCGTAATGCAAAATTTTTAAAGATTTGGTGGTGCATGAATTTGACAAGTTTCAACTGCTAATTGGTGATTGTGTGTTGCTAATTGGGTGCTTAATTGAGTTAATTGCATGCTTGGATGGTCTTCAAGTGTGTGTGCACTAAAATCAAGTGTGTGTGCATTCTAATTGAGTGTGTGTATGCTAATTATAGGTGTGTGTACACTATTTTGCCCATGTTTGTGCACCTAAAATTCAATGTGTGCATTATGATTTTTCAATTATGATGATTGATTTATGTTGTGCTCATGTCCACCAATGATTTTGTTAACCCTTTTGTGTGCGCACCTAAAGATTGGTAAAAACTGTCAATTTTTTAGTGTGTGTGCCTAAAAAGTGTTTAATTTGCATGATTGATTAATTAATGTGTGTAATGATTAATTTCTGTGTTTTTGTGCTCAAAATAGGAATTTACACATTTCAATTGCGTCAATTTTTGACCTAATTTTGTCGATAGTTTTGCCGGTTTAATTGCCTAGCCTTGATTTTATTGATGAAACTGTTTGGCAATTGAATCGATGTGATTTTTGAAATTTTATTTGTCTATACTATTCCCAATGTGTGGAGAATTTTTAAAATTTTTTTGGGTATTTTTTGAATAATTTTTAAAATTTTTTGAATAATTTTTGCTAATTTTTGTATATTTTATTCGCTTAATTACATAATAATTTGATATTTTGCGATCTTTACGAGCTGTTTTGAATGTGTGTTAATGGATTTATTTCGAGCACATTTGGGCTTTCATTTGCCAAATTTTGAGCGTTTTGCTATTTTCGGGGATCGGTTGATGATTTTGTCGAATTTGGCATTTTCGATAAAAACTGCTATTTTTGGTGTTCTTGTGCGTGTTGCTTTGATTGTGATTGGCAATGATTTTCTAAGATTCCGGGAAATTTTTGGACTTTTATGGTGACTTTTTGGATATTTGGGTGAATTTTAGCGATTTCGGCCTTTTCTTGGTATTTTTGGACGTTTGGAAATAATAAATTGACTGGTTCAAGTTGCGACGCACGGGCCTTTCGATGCAAAACATTCTCCACGGCGGATAGATCTTTGCGGTCTACTAGGATAATTTCCGCTTACATTAAAATTCTCTTCTTCTTCTTTCCTTTCCGTGTAAACCCACCCACACCCACTCTCTCTCTCTCTTCTCTTACTTTGCAAAAGCAAGATTATTTGCTCTCTCTCTCTCTCTCTCTCTCTCTCTAACTCCATCTCCCCTTCTCCCACAAGTCACGATTATTTAGACTCTCTCACTAACTCCCTCTCTCTTCCCACTCTCCAACTCACTCTCTCTCCTCGCTACACGCCAAACCCCGCCCGCCTGTCCCGCTGTCAGCAAGCGCGCACGCAAACACACACACACACACACACACACACACACACCCTGACGCTCTCTCTCCTCTGCATTGCGAAGCCATCGCATCTCTCTCTCTCTCTCTCTCTCTCCTCTGTGCGTGTAATCGGGTTGCCTTCTCCTTGTACCTCCGCAATCAACGCTTACAAATGCAGCCCACGTGCAGTCTCTCTTAACTCTCTCTCTTCCGTTGTCTCCCACACACACACATGCGTGAACGCACCTCTACACACACACACACACTTCATTAACCTACAAGAAGAGACACAAAAGAAAAAAAAGGGGGACCTTTCTTCCGTTGCTTGGTGGAGCCTTTTTTCTTTTTCCTTTTTTTTTTGTATCATTGACTTTTTATTGTATTCATTTCATTGCAATTCAATTTCATTTTTGTTTCTCTCACTTTCATTCATTTAGTTGTAGATTAGTCAAAATAAAAATCACATAGAAAATCATAAAAAAATAAAATATTCCACAAAAAATCACCAAAATAGTAAAAAACTCAAAAAATTCATTAAAAAATCCAAAATTGATCGGAAAAAATTCCAAAAAATTGTAAAAATCATTAAAAAAATTTAAAATAAAAAAAATAATTTTTGTTTACAAAATTTCCAAAAAAATAAATAAAATAAAATAAAATTCAATTTTTTAAATAAAAAATCATAATATTACAAAAAAATTTAAAAATTCAAAGTTTCGCCAAAAAAAAAAAATAAAAGAAAGTGGTCAAAAGTGCCAGGAAAAGCCAAAAAAACCCAGAGCAGCAAAAAAATCACACGCCGTGCAAATCAAAAGCAAAAAGCAAAGTCGAAAAGTGCACCACACACCGAGCAAACACCGCAAACTGAGCACACCGCGTAAAGTGAAGTAGAAGATCAACCGAAAAAAACGAGCAAAAAGATCAACTCTAAGCAGTGGAGCGTCAGGAAAATAAATTTCAAAATTTTGCATGCGAGAAACGAGCAGGTGCAAGTGTAGCAGTGCAAATTAGATTCCAATCGGACGAACAGGGGCACAACTCGCATATGATTGCAGATTAGGCTAGTACGAGCAGCAGAGATTTTGCTAATCAACACCTAAAAGTGCTAGGTGACAGTTTTTACAAAACCGGTCGACATGGACTCAAATCGAGTCGAGAATTCAAATACAGCAGAGCAAGCTAGTAGCAGTGGCAACATCAGTACAACCGCAACATAGAAGATTCTGCAGCTATATGGCTACAATGTGGATAAATTTTTGTACACAGATACAGAAGGTCATAGATATCTTATGAGCAGCAAAAGCAGCACAGGAGCCAAGATCCTATTGATCATAGTAAAGCTAGATTTAGAAAACTCCCAGATGTTCACAGGCTTCAGTGGAGCCAGGTATTGCAAGCTCAAAGATGAAGTGCAGATAAAAGTTCAGAAAATCAACCCAAGTGGTTATCTATAAATTTGCAAAAGCCAGCAAAGCATCCATTTAGTGCATATGCAATCAAGGTCATTGTACATGGATTACAGTGGTCAAATCTATAATCGAGAACCAGAATTGCAAGATCCAACAGATCAACCAAATTGAAGCAAGTTTAATGGGAGAACCAAGCCAAAGACAGTACAAAGGTCAAGATGGAGTAATCGACAGCTTGATGCTCAGTGTTTTAAAAGAAAATGCCAACAAGTTGGCCAGCACAGAAGCTGAAGCTTCTCGTCTAGAGCTTGACATGACAAATCCAATTGAAATACCACCAGTCATGGCGTATTGCTTAGATTGTGGACAAAAAGGTGGACATTTTTCTGAAGATTGTCCAAGAAATCCAGACAACACGGATGCATCGTGTGCCGACAAGCAAGGCACATAGCAAAATGGAAACGCGAAACTCGATGTAAGTGCATTTAGCTCGTCCCTCTTAATGCAATCGGACGATTTTGCATTACCATTAAAAGCACTAATAAAAACACTGCAAGTTCAAAATCAGCATAAAGATCCACAGACACCTGAAAAGCTTAAAATAGATTCTTTGAACAACAATTCTTGCATGAATTTAGTAAAGGTGTCGAGATATCACCAAAGGTTGAAAAGACTATTAGGTTTGCAAATGATTCTGCATCCATTGCCACAAGTGTGCAATCATTCACGAGTCTAAGGGACACATCAAACAGACTGATGTTAGCTTTATATGGTACACATAATTCATATGCACACTGTGTAGACCGAAACGGGAAACTATACAAAAAGGATCAACCAGTGTTTGAACGGCCCACATACCAACTCATAGAAGTGCGTCTAGTGATAGATAAAAAAGGATGGTTCATTTCAGAGGAAAGAATCTATCATAGCCCATCCTCTCTAGAGCCTAGAAACTGAGTGAACCTAGAAATTTGTTCAGAGCCAAACTCTCCTCCATCAGAAATTAAGCTTCGACGTTGTGACCAAACGAGCACATACTTTGACCAAAACAGTCATAGATATAAACAAGACTTTAGCATCTATGATGCCTTGGGTCCTGAAACCAAAGAAGCTCATATCATAGGAGACCCATGGGATAGACAATATCAGGGCAAAGATAATGCTATCTACAGCTTGACTTGGGGAATAACTTGTCATGTTTCATAGAGATACATAGGAAACTATGCAGATGCCAAATATCAAAAGTGCTACCCAAAGTGTATCTTCACAGTCCCAAAAGGTGATACTGAACCAGAGCGAAACAATTTTGAACTCTTACAATGAAGCAGGCTATAGAGAGCACCCTAGGAAGGGGGGAGCTACAAATCCATCAACATCAGCTCTATTACCAGGAAACGCTACACCACTTAGAAGCCTTAGAGCCTCTAGCCAACAAACCCCTTCAAAGCAGAAACAATTGAAAGATCATATGGTTGTTGGAAGTTTCCAATTGACCCACATTCCATCAGAATTTGCAGACAAATGCTTATATGAAGAGCATCAAGGACAGAAGTTTCAGCTAATCTCCACAAATCAAAGTCAAAAACCGACAAATCCAATAGTGTTCAAACTATTACATGTGACCAATCTCACATATGCATATGAAGATGCACATGGTAACGAATATGAGCAAGGTCATGATCTTGTACAAACCCACACGGATGGCCCTACTGAAGTCAAAGACTATTTAAAGATGATGCAAAGCCTCAAGCTACCAGAACAGGTGATAGAAAAGTCAAAGTCAATGGGGGGCTAAAGTCCAGAAAGCTACAAAAAGGTCACCACCAAAATCTCCTCCAAAGAGATAGATTCTGCCAGAAAATACAATGGATCTATTAAGGTCAAAGGTTACTCAGATGCAGGCAGACAATGCTCAACAATTGCAAAAAAGTGCACTATCACAGTCATACGAGTCAACATCGATTGAAACAGGTGGTCAAATTAAAGAAAATGCAGATAAAGCTAAACCAAAGGACACTGCCACAACAAAAGCAACCAATAGAGAAACAAATCCTGAGACGATCAAGTGCAACATAATTGGTGAAAATGAAGAAAAACTGTCAAGAGAAGTAAAGCTGGATTTTCAGTTAGACAAGAACCTCATGTCTTTTCGCACTTGGAAAAGATGTGGCCAACCACAGCTAGAAGATGCTCTTGAATTTGTGAGTATATCTAGAGATAAACCAGCAGAATACTGGGGAATCATCTCCACCACCATTGAAGAAAGTCCACAGATCATCAAAGCTCAATTCCATATGATCACAACAAAAGATTTTCTAGACAACATCATAATGGGAAGGCCAATGGCCCAGAAGATGTTAGAGATACAAAATGTAAACAGGATGATGCAGTCATCACAGACACCAGACCAAAACTGGTCACCCATGGACGACAGCACAAAGTCCTCAAGCACAATTAGAATGGAGACTGATATCAAAGCAGATCTTATGGAAGATGATTCATCTCCATTGAACAGAATTTCAGAAGAGCTTAAAGCAAATCAGGCAATAACAAGTGCAAATCAAACAGAACAAAAAGCAACCACGAAAGCTATTGAGCAGAGAATTCCATCAAAGCCAGAAGTTAAGAAGAACGGGGTTACAGACAACCAAGAAGCAATAGGAAGTCCAAAGATCAATCAGATAGTGCATTCAAATCAATTGTTGTAAGTCAGATTGCAACAAAAAGTCTCAAGTCACCCTCCATAGAGACACAATTACATCAAGATGAGACCATGGCAAGAGCAGGACATAAATCTTCAGTAGAACCAGCAATGAGAATAGCTGTAGTTCTCAACAGTACAAAAGGAGCAAGTGTCAGATACAATGCTCTACTGGATAACCAAGAAAAGTGCAATATGGTTTCAGAAAACATCCAGAGCATTCTAGAGATTACTGAGGACAAGCCAGGTAACAGAGAAATCATAAGTAAAGCTACAAGTAAAAAAGAAATGGTTAATACCCTTAGCATCCAAAATCATGTAGAGCAGGTAAACTTTCAGGTGAAGCCTTCAAAGGAAATGCATGCAGCTGTCATCCTTGCAGATCAATGGTTAGATCAACACAAGGCCTACAAAGAAGATAAAATGTTGATACTCTCTTTTCCAAGAGGTAGCAAGCAACAATTACATGTACTGTTAATGCTAGATTCAGAGCTGCAGAAGTCACAAGGATCAAAGACAAATCTTACAGACAAAGGTAAAGCTAAAGTGGAACTTCCACCGATTAGCAAAGAAGACGTGATAGCATATGCCTCTACATCAAAGGACCCTTACGGATCAGCTTCTTCAAGCAAGAAAGGCTTTCAAAACTTCGAGTCAATTGCTAACCCAACTGAAACCTCTAAGGAGACACCCAGAAAAGCAAAGGTATTTCAGCCAAAGTACTCAAGAAAGCAAAGGAAAGTCAAGCAAGTGTTTGTTCCGAACAATTAGTCAAAGTCAATGATCCGGTTTGGATTAAAGACAAGAAATCAACACAGAAAGACAAACACATGGGGTGGATAGCATCACAATGGAGCTTAAAGGAACATGAGTACTATGGAGGTAACAAACAGATATGGGTACCAAAACCTCAGGTAAGGGCATATGAAGTAACGTCAAGTCCCTCCCAAGAAAGAAGTCCCACAAGGTATCAACCTCGACAATATCATAGGATACCTAAGAAGCATGCATACAATAGAACAGTGTTTAAAGATGCTAAAGTCTACCACAACTCTAAAGAGGATACAGAAGAAAGACGGATCTCAAAGAACGTTCCTCTTGGACAAGGATTTTACAGAGTGTATACAAAGATTTGGCTACCAGTCAACCACAAGCCAATTGCAACTACACCAAACCTGCATGAAGATCTCAAGAACTCAACAAGACCTACAGCTAGGCAAAGTCAACAAAGGAGATACAAAGGTCATCAAGAGATTTGGATTCCTAAGTCTTCCAATGCTCCTATTCAAAATCCAGATGCCGATAGCCAGCAAAGGCCTTCAACAACATCAAAGACTCCTATCAACAGGCCTACTTGGAGAATCAAACAAATAATAGAGTCTTCACAGTCAAAGAAGGACAACCCAACCAATGATGCAAATTCAAAGATGATAAAACATGTATGGCAAAAGAAACCTTCAATGCCAACTTGGTCCTTCACTTATCCTCTTTTTGAGGATTCAAGCTTACTTTTTACCTGACGAAATGTTTGTAGTAAGCTCAAGAATTTAAAAAGTCAAGTCGCCAGGGTGCAAAAAACACTCTTTGGCATAGTCAGTGTCGGGCTGCTGAGCCATAATGAGCAAAGTATTAGTCCCAAAGCTTCAAGTCATATTAAACTCTGTGCTAAGAGTCGTAGTTATTAGGCTTACGCTCAAGCCAGAAGAGTTGAGCATATCTAAACTCATGTCGCACATGCTGGATGAGATGAGCATAAGAGTCGAAGTCTATTAACTTACAACTGGTGGAGTGTTGTAGAATCCAACACTCACGCACAATGCACAATAAGATGAGAGCACATATCCTCGTCAACGAAAACCATTCTTAAAGGGGTGTTAGCTTGCAAAGCCATGTCATATGATTTTATAGCTACACCATCTTTCTGAATAACCCCTCAAAATCTTTCTTGCACAGCATATTGCTTCCCATGCATTTCTGTGTATGCATAAATAGGATGTCCCATCATTGGACATATGCATTAGACACTCTTTTTGCTTCCACCTATGTATGTACCTTGAGTGGACTACAACAGGCAAACCAATGTTCCATCATGCTACCCTTTCATATTTGCTGCCTTTCAATTCCACATCTATCAACAAATAATCCCTTGAGTACTTTATTAATATATTCCATGCTACAAAGTACTCCAATAATGCACGTATCCCAAAGGTAATTTTTCCCAGTGGATTTTTTTCCTTTGGTCATCCAGGTATTAGACCCTAATTTAGAACCTCATCACTCTACTTCTCTTGTACATACTTTTCATAAATAAAAAACAGCTTCCTCATTATGCTATTACAATGGACAAATACAACATCATCTCTCATACCAGACATATTCACGCCAATGAAGATGCTGCAACAAATTGAACCTCATCAACAAATCCAACGACAAAATGAAGACAATCAACCCATCAACAACCAATCAAAACCTTCCCTTGCCTCCACGGACACCTTTCAACAGTGTCCGAGGACGGGCACGGAAGGGGGGAATGTTAACTGAGTCAACGTCAGTTAATAGAAGATACTAAAGACCGAAGACGTACGAATGCACATCAAAGATCAAAGTGAAGAAGCAGTAAAGATTGGAGTTACACATTTTCCACGTTTTCCCAAAATGGTCACGTATTGTAAATTCCCAATTTATCTCAAGCCATTGTAATATTTTAATGTGTTATGGGCTCAATGGGAGTTCCAAGATGTAAAGAACAGGTCAGTTACTATGCCTAGGTTGCAGATACAATAAGTGATGGAGCCCTAAAGGCCTTGGGCACCCGGACATTGCACATTTTTACCCTAGGTACATAAGGCAGCGTGTAAAAGAAATTAGGGTTCTCAAACTCATTTGTTGAGAGCACTCTTTGGTGAGAGCTCTTGAGGTGTGTGACTATGGAGTCCTTAAGCTTCTCCTTGCTCATGAGACTTGATTAACACTAATCAATGATTCATTCTCTTTCACTATGTCTCTCTCATGCTTCTTATGATTGCCTATGATGCTTAGATTAACTAGATCTTAACTAATTAGTGGTTAATCCCTCTCTAATCTTGTGTGGTTGTCCTCTCTTGCTTGTGTGTGCATGTAGGTTTGATTGGAGTGTGGTGCTCGATAGATCTATGTGTGTGTGCTTGCCATTAGTGTGTTGCATGATAGAATTAGTATTGTGTGCGTCTTGCAATCTTAGTGTGTGTGATTGGGTTGATTAGAGGTGAAGAGAAGTGGATATGAAGATTTCCCTTCATGGCGGCTTAGCTCCTCCATAGGCCGAGAAGCTCACCTCGTAGAGTTAACCATTTGTGTTGCCACGATTAGATCACTAACCGTGTGAGTGTTTCCATGCCCTAGTCGGGTAGCTCATCCCTTCAGATTGATAATTTTGTTGGTCATTGGAGCTATTGCAATGATGGAACCCCCAACAATAATCCCTTGATTGGTTGACTGGTGTTAGGTGGTCCTTCATAGACTATTTTTTCGGTCTCCTGCTCATGGCTATTATAGTCTTTGCCTTTGCCGATTTAAGGTTTGCATGCCCAATCTACAGTAACTGATCTTGTTTATGTTTATACATTTCCTTTCAGGACCACAAACCTTTTAGAATGACAGCCCGCATGAGTATATAACACAGCCTTGAGTATAACATTTCCTTTCAAGACCACAAACCTTTTAGAATGACAGCCCGCATGAGTGTATAACACAGCCTTGAGAATCATACAAAGATTCTTGAGAAGATTCAGTTGTACCTTAAAGACCGTAAACCAAAAAATGCTTTGGCAGTTATAACCAGACCCTTCCTTGCTGAAAAGGCTAAGGATTGTATTATTACTATAGTAAGTAATCGTAACCTCACTAAACTTTTTTGATATATTGCAGACCCTTGCTCTCTCACAAGGATTGGAATTGACCTCTGGGCCCCTCTCTGTGGCCACGTCTCTTGTCCTCAGATGTATTAACAGCTTGGAGGCTTCTCAACTAATATATGACTTGGTTCTTATCATAGACAAGAAAATGTCTATCTTGCACATGTTATCTTTTAATGATTGGGTTATAGTTTTGGCTACCTTAGACAAGGACTCCAGGGAAGGGGTGAATTTGATCTCCCTGTACATAGCCCAACTTCCCATACTGTCTTTACAATACCAAGAAGAGCTTCCCCTATTCTCTTCTTCTAGGGCTGATCTATCTAACTTTTTGAGGGAGCTGTGGGGCTTCAATCCATCTTTTGTTTGTACCTCGGCTACCCCTACTATCACACAAACTGGTGGTATCTTTTGTAGGGATAGTGAAACTCTTAAAGCCGTTAAAGAGTTTCAGAGTAATCTTTGTTCCCTCAATGACTCTAACCTCTTGGAAATGATACCGAAAATCTCTAAAGTTTTTCCTTTCTTATTGTTAGACACATTGAAATCGAGTTTTTTGGGGTGGACCATCAGCTTTGGGTCCTGCCCAACAAGGCTTTCTTAGCACCTATTTTAAGTGAAACATGGGTGTACCTTGCCAACCTCCTTGTCTCTACTGTCAAAGACTGTAGACTCAAGACCTTAAAAGGTGGACAATTTCTTGACAAAGGAGAGCTCATCAAAGCACCCTTCAACCTCAATCTCATTGACCATTCTAAATGCCCTTCCAATACTGGCCTCTACATCCGTACAAAAGGGAACATGGAGTTTGCTAAAAGTAACCCGGACTTCTAGACATAATCCATTTGGAATGTTTTTCAGCCCTATGTTAAATGTACCTGCAGATTTCTTGACCCTAAAGCCTCTTGCAAATCCAACATCATGTGGTTTGATCATGCCATTTGGTTTATTCTCAACCATCTTGACCTACTCTTCCCAGAAAAACCAGTGGATTTTCACCTCTCCCTTATTTGCTCCTGTTTGGGTGGCCAAGCTAAACAGATAGTAATTGCTTAGATTGCTTTAACATCTTTTGTGGATTCATGCTGGATATCTTGAAGGAACTGAAATCTGATGAACCTGGAATCTACCTAACCACTTATGCTAACTACAAAGGTGTAAAGACCATCACTAGCTTACTCAAACCATGTATTGATGAGGATGATTCCTCTGCTCTAAAAAGACCCAATTCTCTTACTATCCCCAACTCTTTCTCTTCTTTTTTAACACCTAGCTCTTCCTCTAACCGGGGGAAGTGTAACATTTAATGGCCTAGTAACTTGTGTGTAGCGAAAAATAGCATGAACATAGTGAGCATTTCATTAGAATAGATTCCTAATGAGCATAACAAGAATGCTTCGATGGAGAGAGCAACAAAAAGCATCACACCTAGTTAGATAGGCATGAACAATACTTCAAAAGTGAGAGAAATTAAGCTATTGACAAGAGTTGAGGACCGGATTTACATGGAGCCAATCCCCCCTCCAGATCCCCCCTCCAAAAGGCTTTGTATTATAGGTTTCTCCCATCAAGAGAGACATTTTACAATACAATTCTTTGTGTTCCTTCAATACTAGCTAGTGCAATGAAGATGGAAGATTCAAGCACTAAGAAAAACACTTATAAGACACAACATCAATTCCCTCACGGTCTCAGACCCAAGACCTCACACACCTTTGAAGATGGTGAGAGCTAGCGGGGTATGGGAGTAGATTGAGAGGAAGAAGGAGTAGTCTTACGAGAAAGATGTACATCTTCTCACATAATCACTTATATTAGCATAGCATAGCTTAGTAATTAGCATGGTAGAGGAGACGAGCATGCATTGAAGCTTGGCTCTTGGTTGGATTTGCATCACAAAGCCAAGAGTTATTGGTGTAGGCCTTCGTTCTCACAGGCTTGGAGTAGGTGATAAGCTTTCCATTAAAGCTTGAGAAGGAGAGAGAGAGTCTTCTTGCTTCACACATGAGCTTGTGTGTGAGTGTGTGAGATAATCCCTTTGAAAATCCAGCCCCCCCTCTCTCTCTTGGTCGACCCCTCTTCCATTTTACTCATGCAGGCACCCCATTGGCCATGCCAGGCTTAGCCAATAAAATTTAAGCAGCATAAGTGATAGCCTTCTGACATGTGTCGCCCTTTCCCCTTTTGTGAGAGCTTTAGGTAATTAATTAATGCAACTAAACTCTCATTGGACCCCTTTGTCTCCTGGCCAATAGGAATCATGCAAGCCATTGGGCTGCTGAATGCTCATTGGACCTTAACCATTGGACACAACCTTTGATTTTTGGAACCTTAGCATTTTGGTAGTCTTAATGGGGTGAACCTTAGGGTCTTTAAAGCCCATTGTTGCACCTTGCTCTTTTGCAGATGGCCGCCCCTTTGGATCCCTATTTTCCCTCCTTTGGATCCCTACTGTGGCCGGTCTGCCAGCTTAACCAATATTCTAGCTTTTTCTCCCCTGGCACTTCCCCATATTAAATGATCAGTTTAAAATGAGAAAATCATTTAGGAGAATTAGATATTAGCTATATGACATTACCTCTCTCTTGAAATCATAGTCGTCCTCGACTATGGGATAGAGAAGATAAAGCCTATTCATTAGTTCTTTTTCTAGCGGGTAGAGGATCCCTATGTTATCCTACGACATTGTTCCAGAATGGATAACTAATCCATTTGGCGCTTGAGAACCTAAGCTGCCGCAACCATGTCTGCACATTAGTCCTATCAATCTTCCATAGTAGAGTGACAAGCTCTACTTGGTGTTTGGGAGATGTTGTCTCCGCAAACTTGATCTAAGCATGCATACTACTTCATTCTTGTGCACAATAAAGAAAAAGAGATTCTTATAAGACAAAAACTTTGTTCATTTTAAACATTTGTACATTTGCTTACTCTAGGGAAGCATTGTAAGCATTGACAAGGTTTAGGTTATCCTTTAATTGTATGCCTTGAATCCATCTAGCAACTTCAAAAGGATAATTCTTAAACTTAATAAGATATCGTCGGATAGTCTTACCACCTCTTAGTACCTTGTCTTCATGTCGGAGAATGGACTTGAGCTGCAGCACCTCTTCTTGGTCTTTGATCTCCGGTGGGTCTTCAATAGTTGGTTCTTGAGGTGGCTCTCCTTTGTAAGGCTTTAGTAGGCTCACATGGAAAGCATTGTGTATGAGCCAATGGTTGGGCAACTTGAGTTGATAGGCCATCTCATTGGTTGGCCTAAGAATCTGGAAGGGACCATAGTACCTTTTTGCTAAGTTAGCATAATACTTTTGGTGTCTCGTAGGATTCTTGCTTGTCGTGTGCCTTAACACTAGGTTGGTAATGGGACACTTTTATGTCCTGGGACACTTTTATGTCCTGTTAAGTGACCATTTTTCTTGAATTATGTCAAGAGTTTCAAAATGGATTTTGAGGTGCTATCTGTCTAGAAAGTTGTCTTATGAGCTGAAAAAAACTCGACATTTTTTTGGAATATCAATTCCATCTTTAACCTTGTCCTTGCACAACATTTCACAACCTAAACTGTGTGAAAAAACGGGTTCTGTTTTTGGCTTTTTTGAACTTTTTGCAACTATACCACTCTAGAATTCATGTTTGTGAGGTCTATAATGCTAGAGAACTATTTTTAGTAGTCCTCAACATGTCCTGATGCTTCTAGGGAGAAATAAATGTTAAAGTTGTAAGTTATGACCAAATTACAAAATTTATCAACTCCTGTTGTTTAGCCAATTTTAGCTCTTCTATGATTTTTTTGGTGGCTTTCATGATATCCAAATGCAGTTTTGATTTTCTATGTTGTATATTGTAACATAAAGCTAATATTCCTTGAGTTTTGGGGCACCTAATACCCTATTTTGCATAGCAGACAACGATGGTTGATTTTTTCAATTATAGAAGAAAACGAAACATTCTAGTATATCAAGTATATCTTTTTCAATATTGTTAGTTTCTTGTGACAACTACATGCATTTTGTAGGTAGTAACCATATCTAGTCATAAGGATCAAATTTGGCTAGATATTGAATAGTTTCTATGGGATTCTACAACTCATAATGTTGAACCCAGTTTTTTCATGTTTGTTGTATTTAGCATTTCATCTTTGTCCCCAAGATTCCCCTTGGTAAGAGATGTATTATTCTTTTGACACGATCCATGGCTCTTTATGAACCTAAAGGACAATAGGGAACTAAGAAAACATGCATATATTATTTTTATTGAGCGTGGCTATAGAAACTTTGATGATAGGTTTGCAGAATGGTAAAAATTTAACTTTTTTGTACCTATTTCTTTTGGCAAAACAAAAAAAAGTGAGTGAGAAGCAATCATATGTTCTGATCACCAACCCATTGAAGTTAACTAGGGAATTTATCTCAAGTCCTACAAAAATTCCTAATCTTATTTTTATGCAACAAAACGTAAGAAATGACTGTTTTGATGAAAATGTACTGGTCCATCAACTTTGGAGGCTTCGTGTGACCAAAAGATGAGAAATTTTACAAGTTTATTATTTTTTCCATGTGTAGTAGGCCTTGAACTATAACCTCATGAAAGGATTTTACAAAATGAGTGGATCTACTATGGTTTTGGAGGTTTTTTTCAAAACCCTGAAAGGACATTTTTATGTCCTATTAGGTTACCAACCTAGTGTTAATCGAGCCTTGAGAAATTTAAGTAAGACCCAATCATTTTCTTTAAAGGCTTGGGCTCTTCTGTGCTTATCAACAGCAACCTTTTGCCTTTGCTGTGAGATAGAGACATCATCCTTAATATTTTGGAAAGATTCTTGTAGGTCTTGGCTATACTCATCTGCAACAACGAAGATCTTCTCGTGTACTTTGAGTAGCAGGGGACTTTTTGATCTTCCCTCAATTCCTCACAAGGTGCTTTTCTCGTGGAAGTAGTACAATGTTATTGTAGGCATACTCGAAGGGTAATTACTTCTCCCATTGGGATCTTTGATCTACTTCCGTTACATAGGCTTTTAGTAGATCAAGAATTGTTAGGTTAACTATTTCACTTTGGCCATCCGTTTGTGGGTGATAGGCCGAAGAGAAGTTTAGCCTTGTCCCTAAATTCTCAAAGAGAACCTTCAAGAAATTACTGGTCATTTAGGATCTCTATCCGACACTATGGACATCAACAAGCCATGGTACTTGAAGATTTGTGAAATGAAGAGGGTTGCCATTTGATGGGCTTTGATAGTCTTTTTGATAGGTATAAAATGAGCTTGTTTACTAAACCTGTCTACTATTGTCCATATTCCCGTATTCCCATGGATAGACTTAGGCAATCCAAAGATAAAATCCATGGACATGCTCTCCCATGGTGAATAAGGGATTGGCAAAAGTTGAAGCAATCCAGGTTGCTTCCCTCTATCAAAATTCATCTTTTGGCTTTCCACGCATTTAGAAACATACTCTTGTATGTTTGCTTTCATGGTAGGCCAATAGAAATATGTTTCAATCCCTTTATGTTAGACTGAATCCCTCTATGCCCTGCATAAGGAGGAGCATGAGATTCATACATTACTTTCTCACCCAGTGAGTTAGTAACGTATAGTCTATTGCCATAGAGAAGATAACCAACTTGTAAAGTAAATGGTTCCTCTTTCTTCCCCAATGCAAGGGCTAAAATCACATCTCTAAAATCGGGATCAATAGCATACTCATCTATCATAGAAGATAGATCATTTGAGTTGCTATGGAAACAGAATTCATTCTCAACCGTCTTGAGAGTGCATTGGCTACTTGATTATGCTTGCCAACAACGTGAGCAATATGAAAATGAAATTGCGAAAGAAAATTTGCCCACCTCATTTGTTTGTCGGAGAGCTTGGTCTGCGTCATGAAGTACTTAATTTGGTGATCCGTGCGCAGAATGAAAGGAGTCCCCCTTTAAATAGTGCTTCCACGGGTCTAAGGCATGTAGAACTGCGAGGAGTTCCTTTTCATATATGCCTAGAGCTTGCTTAATAGGGTCGTGCCTTTGACTTTCATAGGCTATGGCGTGCCCTTCTTGGAGCAAAATAGCTCCAAGGCGATCACCACAAGCATCACATTGGACCTCAAATGGCTTTGAGAGATCCGGTAGTGTAAGCACAGGTTAAGAGATAAGCTTTTCTTTAAGCTTTTCCATAGCATTGTTCTCCTTGGCAGACCATGTATACCTAACATTTTTCTTTGTTAGGTCATGTAATGGTCCTGCAATTTGTGAGAACTTTTCTATGAAGCGTCTATAGTATGCACACATACCTAAAAAGCTTCTTAGTTCATGAAGATTCCTTGGTTTAGGCCATCCTTTTATTACCTCTAACTTTGATGGATCCATTTGGATGCCATCTTGAGAGATAATGTGACCTAAATACTGAATCTCTTGCAAGAAAAATTCACTTTTTTTTTTCGATTAACATAAAGTTTATTCTCTCTTAGAACTTGAAATATTACCTGGAGGTGTTGCTTGTGTTCATCTAGTGAATTAGAGTAGATAATAATGTCATCAAAGAACACTCCAGTAAAGGTTCGGTGAGGCTTGAATAGCTTCTCCATTAAGCGGTTGAATGTGGCTGGTGCATTGGTCAAGCCAAAAGGCATGACAATATATTCGTAAAGACCAAACGTAGTGCAAAATGCGATCTTTATAATGTCTTGATCAACTATCCTTATTTGATGATAGCCACTTTTTAGGTCAATCTTACTGAAGTAGGTGGACCCTTGTAGCTTATCAAATAGGTTGGAAACCTATTCTTGATAGTGATCCTATTTAGTGCTCTATAGTCGAAACACATACGATATGTGCCGTCTTTCTTTTGCACTAATAACACAGGTGAGCAAAATGGAGATGAGCTAAGCCTAACCATGCCCTTCTCAACTAACTCATGCACTTGCCGCATAATCTCCTCTTGTTGAGCTTGAGAAACTTTGTAAGGAGATTTATTAGGCGGTGAACTTCCTGGAAGAACTTCAATTGCATGGTCATCATTGCCTCATTTAGGAGGTAATTCACAAGGGATGTCGTCAATAAAGACATCTTGAAATCCCTTGAGGAAATTGAATAGCTCTAATTCCTTGTGATTGTTTATATTTTCTTTTGCTAAAGCATTAGAATCTTTAACAAAAATCATGTACACGAAAATAGAGCTCTTTATTGACCTATTGAAAGCTTGCGTATGTACTCGGGGGGTTCACTATGTGTAAAACTACCATATTATGTGCGTTCAAGACATGTTTGTAAAACCCCTTATCTGTGAGTTTTGTTAAGAATATAATGTACCCTTTTCTTTTAAAATCTGTAAGTTTTTTTCAAATTTGAAAAAATAATGCCCTTTTGTATATATATTTCTGTAAGTTTCAAGAACTTTAAATACCCTTCTTTTGAACTCACGTGATAGGTTACATTTTTATTAGGTGACCTCCCCGGGCGTATGTACAATGGGTATGGTGTTACCCATCTCTTTGGCATCTATGTACGTATCTTTTTCCCTGCACTTAAAATAGATTTTCCTTTCAACATTGGCAGCCATGCGATCAAACCATGGTGCCCCTAGGATTACATCCTCGTACTTGAGAGGAGAGATAAAGAAGTCCTCTTTGTCCACATAGCTTTGGAAATGGAGCCTCAATTTCTCGATTAAGGGAGTAACTGAAGCTTCTTGCCCCTTGAAAGCACCATCTACGGGTAGGACATCTCTCATCTCATAGGCTTGGATGCCTAGCTTGGTGGGCAACTCTGTGGATATGAAATTGTGAGTAGAACCAGTGTGAAAGAGAATAAAAGCATCATGTTCTCTTACCTTTCCTCAAGCATCGCATAGAGGAGATCCTTTGTGGTGAGCTTCCTCTTCTTGGATTTCGACCAAGGTAGCTCTAGGAGGCTCATGGTGGGTGTTTTTTGGGGACAAGCACGGTACGCATGCCCTTGCTCTTGCACTTGAACCAGTGGTTATCCTTGCGATAACGCTCAAGCTCTTCAGGAGAGAGTTTGTTTTTGCCTTTGTAAACTCCCTTCTCCTTAGCTTTGTTGGAATTTCCCTTAGGAGACTTTTGGACATTGTCCTTCCCCTTAGGCTCATTGGAACCCTTGTTTTTCATGGGCTTAGAATTTCTCTTAGCCCCTGTTTGGAAATTGATTCGAGAAGCCACCATAGTATGGTGTATAACCGTCGATATGGTGCGTGGACTTTGGGAGTTGACATACTCCGCCATTTCTTCAGTTAAGCCCGCACAAAATTGTTGTTTTTGCTCTCCAAAATCCATCTGTTTGAAGACAGTGGCTTTGAGATGTAAGTCCCAAAACTTGTCTACATATTTGTGAATGGATTCATAGGGAGAGAGCTTCAAGCTTTGCCATTCGGTGAGTATTTTATCTTTGGCATCGGTGGCCAAAAACTGCTTCATAATGGAACCTCTTGAAGCTTTCCATGTTCATGGAGCTTCACCGTTGGCCCATAGGCTAGACCACCATTGCCTGGCAGACCTTTGAAAGTGCATAGCTACAGGGCGTAGCTTAGAGGACTCCGTGAAGCCCTCATCTCCAAACACCGCATCGAATTGTTGGATGAAATCCAAGACTTTGTCCGTAGCACCAAAGGTGCCATCATAGGTAAGGAAAGAGATGCTCTTTCCTCCCTCTTTGAACTTCTTGAGCTTGGATGATCTCTTCCATGCGGCATAGGATTTCCTATGGCCTCTTCTTTTTGATGGTTCAAAAGTTGCACCATCGCTTTCTTCAGAAGATGAAGAATTTGAGGAAGATAGAGAAGAGGGTGACCTCTTTCTCGCCTTTTTCTTGCCTTGATCTTCTTTGTCTGCACCATCACTTTCATAAGAGGAAGAGGATAAAGAAGATGGAGAAGAGGGTGTCCTCTTTCTCACCTTTTTCTTCTCTTGCCTTTTGTCATTCCTCTTTGAATTATGGTGTGGAGAAGTGTGCGATGGTCTTGTCCGTTTAGGAGGTGATGGAGAGCGTTTAGCCCGCCGTCTTCGTGGAGCCATCTCCGTCAAGGTGGCAAGAGACTCACTTCTTTCTTGTTCCTTCGGTGGGGGCTTTTGAGTTCTCCTTTGAGAAGGAGATGCGTCATCAAGAAGCATATTTTTTAGCCCTTCGTATGGATCCTCTTCTTCTTCTCGAATCGGAGAGAGGCCTCTTTTGGAAGTCTCACAAGGAGGCTTCCTAGGTACTCTCTCTTCATGGTGGGGAGCTTGGAGAATCCCATGAGCGTGTAGCTTCTGTTTGCACTTCACTTTGGAGGGATGGATTGCCCATGGCCTATTGAAGCCTAAAAACAATGTAGATAACAAGCATAGGGGCATCATTAGTAGCCTACTCAATTAGCAAAATCAAAGCTATCAACATTAATTTCACTCTCTTTACTATTGTCAGCCATTCTAGCAACTTTTAGGTGTAAACTTTTTTAAGTGTACTTTGGTACTTCAAGCCCTAGTTGCTACTCCCCTTTACCTCTTTAGAAAAGCACTCAAGCTACTGTACGCGTGGCTCGAATACCATTAACTGCAAGGAATAGAAGAGAGGGTCTTTCAACACCAAAACAACACCGGCTCCTGTCAAGCTTCTAATAGCTCAATAGTGGTTAAGCCCTAGGCAAGCCCCGTAGGACTCCACTATTAAGACCATAGCTCTCAACGGTGACGCCCCGTTATCTGCACGAAGGCAGACGCACTGCAAGGCTGAAAAATACCTATTTTACTTACTCATTTGCAATTAATAATAACAACCATTTATAGCTAGCTTGAGGACCTCCCTTCTTGAGCAAGAAAAGAGAAACCTTGTGCTTTGATACCAATGTAACATTTAATGGCCTAGTAATTTGTGTGTAGTGGAAAATAGCATGAACATAGTGAGCATTTCATTAGAATAGATTCCTAATGTACAAGACAAGAGTGCTTGGGTGGAGAGAGTAACAAAAATCATAACACCTAGTTAGATAGGCATGAACAATACTTCAAAAGAGAAAGAAATCAAGCTATTGACAACAATTGAGGACCGGATTTACATGGAGCCGGTCCCCCCTCCCCTTTGTATTTATAGGTTTCTCCCATCAAGAGAGACATTTCACAATACAATTCTTTTTGTTCCTTCAATACTAGCTACTACAATGAAGATGGAAGCTTCAAGCACTAAGAAAAACACTTATAAAACACAACATCAATTCCCTCACAGTGTCAGACCCAAGACCTCACACACCTTCGAAGATGGTGAGAGCTAGCGGGGTATGAGAGTAGATTGAGAGGAAGAAGGAGTAGTCTTACGAGAAAGATGTACATCTCCTCACATAATCACTCATATTAGCATAGCATAGCTTAGTAATTAGCATGGTAGAGGAGATGAGCATGCATTGAATCTTGGCTCTTGGTTGGATTTGCATCACAAGCCAAGAGTTGTTGGTGTAGGCCTCCCTTCTCACAAGCTTGGAGTAGGTGATAAGATTTTCATTAAAGCTTGAGAAGGAGAGAGAGAGAGTCTTCTTGCTTCACACATGAGCTTGTGTGTGCGTGTGTGAGATAATCCCTTTGAAAATTCAGCCCCCTCTCTCTCTTGGTCGACCCCTCTTCCATTTTACTCATGCAGACACCCCATTGGCCCATGCCAGGCTTAGCCAATGAAATTTAAGCAGCATAAGTGATAGCCTTCTGACATGTGTCCCCCTTTCCCCTTTTGTGAGAGCTTTAGGTAATTAATTAATGCAACTAAACTCTCATTGGACCCCTTTGTCTCCTGGCCAATAGGAATCATGCAAGCCATTAGGCTGCTGAATGCTCATTGGATCCCTTGGGAGACTGTCCTATAGTCTTCTAGAGAGCTTAATTCTTATCGGTACTTTGATTAAGTTCTTTTATTAGTTAAACTAGATTTAATCTAGTTCTCATTAGTCCACCTCCATGGCCATCCAATAGGATTTGAGTACACCTTGTGGGCATCTGGGCTAGGGAGCTGACATGTGTCCCTCATTCCCTTTGTGAAAAGGAGGCTTGTGAGTGTGTGTGTGTGTGTTTCTCTCTCATCCCCTACTTGCAAGGCTCGCCCCCTCCTTTGTAGGATTCATGAAGACTTTTGTACACACACACAAAGCATCCAATTTTCCTAAGCTTAACCGTTGGACACAACCTTTGATTTTTGGAACCTTAGCATTTTGGAAGTCTTAATGGGCTGAACCTTAGGGTCTTTAAAGCCCGTTGTTGCACCTTGGTCTTTTGAAGATGGCCCCCCCCTTGGATCCCTATTTTCCCTCCTTTGGATCCCTACTGTGGCCGGTCTGCCAGCTTAACCAATATTCTAGCTTTTTCTGCCCTGGCACTTCCCCATATTAAATGATCAGTTTAACATGAGAAAATCATTTAGGAGAATTAGATATTAGTTATTATGACAGGAAGTCTTGTAGCTACACTAGGGGAAGAGGCAGAAACTCCCCCATCATGAATTTTCTTGAAATGTAATCCTTGGTGGAATTGCAGGTTACTATGAGCCCTTGCGGACGAAGGTTTCTAAACAATGTAGCTCCAAACCAAAGCTATATCTATGTACACTATCTATTCCACAATGTACTACTTCTCGATTGGATACAACCCAAAGCTCTTTTTTGTGAGTGCTTTGACCTACTTTTTGGCAATCACAAACTGCTTGATTATGTACTCATTGGTTGGATGTATCAACAACCCGTAAAAAACTTGGTTTACGGTAATGGTTTTCTTTGGCATGAATCAGTTCCCAAATGTACATGCAGTCAATTTACCACATTTTGCAAAGACTTTGATACATATGGTATACATGTTTGTACTTGTGATCTTAGCATTATTGAAAATGTCAAAATACAAAGAATCTTGGCCAATGGGCTCAATCACATACCTAACTCTCCCAAAAACCCTTACCTCGTTTTATCAGATGTACTTAGCTGCCTAACTGACCTTGTCAATGCTCTCCAACTGGAGAAGACAATCCTTCTGGAGTTAACAAAAGTTGTGGAAGAATGCTTCTTTTAGAAAATATCATAAATTCCTGATAACTCCTGGTTAGCAACACAACTTGCTCTTGATTTTCAAAAAATATCAATAATAATTGGTTCATAGTTGGGCTGGATAAAAGCTCTAATAATCCCACTTTTATGTGCAAAAACTTAGCTTGGAATACTGCCCGCGATCGGGTTTCTGGGAATTCATTAGAATTAACTCTTCCTTACAAACTGTTAACAGTAGCATCTCAAGACACTTAGAGAATTTAGGCTATATTTTATAGGACACTAAACTATCAATACTTTTCCCCACCTATAAGATACATAAACATAAATTCAGATGGATATCTGACGCTTTACTGATATCACCAAGGATATCAATCTATGCCTTGATCTAATATTACCTGAGTTTGAACTTATTTGTGCCTCTAAAAAAAAATCTGCCACAACTTTCTACAAAAATCGTACAACTTCTTTTGGATAACAAAAAACTCTACTGAGGTCTCTCTTAACCTCCCTAAACAAATCTTCCATATTTTTTCAGCAAATATCACACAATGTTATGAAAACATTCCCCTTGATGGGGATCTTGGCCTTAAGAATGTTCTAGCCAAGGTTATTAAAATGGCTTTCTCCAGTGCAAGAAAGAAGAGTCTTTTCTACATATCACTTTCCAAAAAACCTAGGTGGTTAAAAAAGACTTACTCCGTACGCCCCTTACACTTCAATGAGGAGAAGGTTTGTCTTTACATCTCATGGCTGCTTGATAACTGTACTATCCTTCCTGGAGGGCATTGTTTTAACCAATGCCGGGGCATCCCCATGGGGTTCTCCTGTTCTCCACTTATGAGTAATATTTACCTGGCCTTCTTCGAATACAAATGGTTTCTCAAAGCCATGGAATGTAGGAATAATAAACTTTCATTGTTCGGACATACTTACAGATATATGGATGACATAGTAAGCATCAACAATAAAGCCTTCCTTGAGTAAATCTGCCTTATATATCCTCATTGCCTAAGGATTGAACCTACTTATTTACACGAGTTCGTAACACCCGATGGGGTTTTTTGCACTTCGGTACAGTTCCTTAACCTTTCTATCTCCCTTCATATACCTTGTGTTGGAGGATACGACCTAAGATATGTGTGGAAAAGAGATCTTCTTAAACTGCCACCTTTGGAGTTCATTAAGAGGAATAGTAATAGGCCTCACAAAGCAACACTTAGCACTTGTATCAGCCTGCTATATTTGATCATCTACTCTTCCTCCGACTATCTCCTTGCCTGGGAGGATATAAAATTACTAATAAGAAAGTATTGCTGTAACGGCTTTAGTAGAAACCAAATAGTCAATAAAATTATACAATCTCTTACTCAGCATGACTAGACTGGATTACACTTTAACCATGAAAATCTTATTTCTCTAATAAGGTAGTAGTCCCATTCACAATGGGCCTACTATCGACTCATTGTGTTTGGTGCGTGGGACAGGGCGGGTACACACACACACACACACACACACACACACACACACACACACACACACACACACACACACACACACACACACACACACACACACACACACACACACAGACACACACACACACACACACATATTGTGTTACTACTCTTAGCTTTTAAAAAAAAGGGGGGACCACACATAAACCCAGCCCTTGGATCGAGACCTGGTGGGATTGATCTCTTTGATAAATACATACATACACACATGGGGCAGCTTTACTAATTCTTGATATATTTTCTCTTATTAAAAGAGAGCTTCAGAATATTCTTTAAGTCTCGTCTATGGGAGACTTTTTGGAGCCTGAAAAGGCAATGGCTAGAAAGGAATACACATACTCCACCTCACTTGAGGGAGTGCCCGAGCTCACTTACCTCCTAGGTTTTGCTAAACCACCTCCTATAGGTAATACTACCAGTGGGTTTTAGCCCGTCGCAACACTTGAGTATTTTCTACTTGGGTAAAACCCTACCGTGATTACTTTGGCTACCTCCTCATGGCACTGCGCAGGTGGCTTCACTTGCTCTACTGAAGATCTTCCCAAACGCCTGGGGTTTTGAGCGATTCGGAGTTATGGCTACCTCCCTCCCTGCTCTATCTAAAGGTGAGGGCGCATCTTTGCCCCTCACTTAGCTTTGGTTGTGGTTGTTGGCTTGAAACTTGCTACTACGTGTTTGTTACAAAGTATGGAGCTCTCTACTCAAGTTACTCAGGTCGGTCCCTGCCATTTCTTGCTTTACTTTTTTGCATACTTAGGTCTCCTACCGCTTGGAAGGAGGATGTTGTATTTGATTGTATTGGTGGTCTCCTCCTACGAATTTTTATAAAACCAAGCATATGGTTTTTTTCTGTGTTGTTTGCTTACCAAATGTTGCATTAAATCTACCGTGTATGGTTTTTTCCACCCCTATGGCCGGTGGCCATTGCATATGGATGATTAAGGATAATCTTTTTTTTTGCCCTGGTAACTAGTACATTTTGGGTTATTTCTTGTCTTGCTTGCTAACCTCTACTGTGCAGGTTCGCCGGGTTTGGTGCCCTGATTGATTATCTATGACTCTATGCCGGGTCTATATATTTTTTGACAAAAAAAAGAAGGGGTGTGGGGTGCTCTACCCTCTGTACAATGGATTTTTTTCTGGTTCTGCCGATTTAACTACTATCACAATGTTGGTAATGCTGATGCTTCATTACAATGGTTTTGGCTGGTTGATTATTAATGGTAAGAATGGAGAGTTAAAAAAGGGGGGCTGCTTTATGTTTACACTGGCTCTTGAAAGAGGTTTTTCTGCAGCTCTACTGAGCCTGGCATTTAGTCAATTGGCTGATACCGAGACTGCCTTGTGGGTTCACTAAGCATTTAAAATGCTGCGGATTTTTTAACTTGATATAGTTTTTTTCATACGTTTTTAGAGTACGATCAAAATATTGCCTTGACTGGCCTTGAGTATTGGGTTGCCACGGATACTTACATGGGTTGGAAGTCGTTTACTGCACACTAATCATGATTGGGTTGTTTCACATTTGGATGGTGATATTTCTCGGTTCGGACAGCGCACTATTTTAGTTTATTTTTATAAAAAAAATACACATGGGACACTAAGGAGTGTATGCCTGGCTCTACATTTTGGCAACTCTTGGTATCTACATTGGTAAGATGAGGCTTTACATTTCAGCTTTTTTGCATTTACTCGGGCAGATGTTGCTCCAACTATAGCCATGGTTATTGACACTTTAAACACGGTATATCCTTTTTTGGTTAGAAGAAAAGCCTGCCTTTTTTTAGATCCTTGTTTCTTGGATTACTTAATGAAATACATGATATATTATACAGAAAATTGAAGGATGAATTGCAGTCCATTAACTAAGATTGATATCTAATCTTAAAAACAAGCCTTATAGCTTGTTACTTCAAAAACCATAAATGTAATTTCGTTTCTAAGAAATATGATACTTTCAATGTTAAAGGAAAGGGGTGTTTCAGACACTTGCACTAGAAGGGGTGGTGGCCTTATAATCAATTTTGTTAAAAAAAAAATTGAAATAAAGAAATATATTTTTTTCAAAAAATATTATGGACTTAGCTTGTAAAGTTAAAAAAAGTTTGTAAGGTGGACATGGATAACAAATGGTATGGTCCATTGATACCTGTAATACACATCCAAGGCTAACTGAATTGTTGTCTTGTTTGGACGGATGCAGGTAAGGACTATCTTATCTTGGAAAGTTTTTTTGACTTTGGCAATGCTGTCCTACACTGGATGAGACACTCACCTATGATTTGGGAAGTCCTTTTACTATCTGCAATCTGAAAGAGGATCTCTTTCCTACAAACATTGTACTTAAATGATTCCAATACTGAATTGTTTTTGTACTTATCTATTCTTTGTTCCAGTGCCAGCTATCTTTTGAATGTAAAAGTTCAATTATGTCTTATTATCTAAGATTTAACAGCCACACACACACACACACACACACACACACACACACACACACACACACACACACACACACACACACACACACACACACACACACTGTATTACTATAAAACCCCTAAACTATTGGACACATACTTCCTAAGCTTCACTATATTGGATCCCCACCATGGGACTTGGCCCTTTTGAGATACAAGTAGAACGTTTTGGTAAAAAATAGGGCGGTTTACTCCTTGGGTAATACCGGCCGTGAAGGCGCTAGGTTAGTTCTCTCATACTGCATCGTAGGCGGCCTCGCTATTGCAGGAGGGGGTCTCTCACTCATGGCGCTCTGCTCATTACACAGGATTAGCAGCCTTCCTCCTTCCTTTATTTAAAGAGGTGAGGGTGCAACTCTGCCCCTCACTTAGCTT
The DNA here is from genome assembly GCF_014529385.1 of Adiantum capillus-veneris. NCBI lineage: Eukaryota > Viridiplantae > Streptophyta > Polypodiopsida > Polypodiales > Pteridaceae > Adiantum > Adiantum capillus-veneris. The sequence goes on from NC_140939.1 coordinate 157,581,239, forward strand.
TGGTTGTTGTTCTGATTGCCTAAAGTAGGATTGTGTGTCTTTTTTACACTGAAGTATGGAGCTCACAACACAAGTTACTCAAGTTTTCCACTCTGCCCATGAAGATTTCCTTGCAGACCTACTTTTTTAAGGGGCATTATCACCGTTATAATGGTGCTATAGCAAGTTTTGATAATGTGGTTCTTTAGGTGGATTTCACTTTGTATAAACGGAACCTGGTTAAGGTCCTTGTTGGTCGGTGAGTATATATGGTGATGGTGTTTTGGGATGGCTTTGACCCTTCTACTGGGTTTCGGTTTGCTGTTAACAATGTGTTGTTACTGTTCGAGGTGGTTTCAGGGTATGGTATACCAATTGTTGCCGTTTAAATTCTCTGTAAAAACTGGTTTTTTTTTTTGGCTGCTCTACGTTAACATTGGCTTTTTTAGGGGTTTTGCTGCCGCTTGACTTAGCATGGCACTACGTTGTTGGCACTAACCACACATACTATGGGGCTTACTGAGCATTAAAATGCCTTGTGATTCACTTGATACTGTCACTTTTTCATAGGTTTTTCCATCACTATCATGAGAAGCCTTGATAGGCCCTGTATATTGGTTGGCTATGGGTACATACATGGGGGGTGGTGTTTTCTGTCCTACTGTGCACTGATATTCAATGTTTAAAAAAAAAGGGTTCTTAGGGGAGTTGGGCCCAGTTGCACACCGTTGCAGTACTTGGTCTTTACTTTATTGATCGGGTTAGGATATGCTTTACAGTATCTGAATAAACTTAGGTGGGTGTTTCTCCTTTTGTAGCTTTTGGAATTGATTTGATACTAGCACTTAAGCATGGTATATTTTTTTCCCTTAAACTTCATGGTTGGACTCAAGGCCTGGCTTATATCCGCTAGGGCTCCTTGCTACTTGGTTTGCTAAAGAGAAGTATAAGGTAAGTGGTATACAAATTGTGGGATGATTTGGAGTCCATAAACCTTGATGGGCATCTAACCTAAAAAAAAACTTAAAGGAGCTTGATGTTTTGTAAGAACTATAAATGGAACCTTTATATATAAAAAACTTCTTGTATAAACTTCATATGGTGGAATTTTCATAACTTATAGATTGATAAAAATATAAAAAAAGGGGGGATTCTGACACCTGGATTAGAAGGGGTGATGGCCTTCTAATCAAAATGATATTCTTCTACTAGAAACTTTGGGATTTTTTTATAAAAAGAGAAAATATTTTTTACATAAATACTATGGACTAAGCTTGTAAGTTTAAAAAAAGTTTGTAAGGTGGACATGGATAACAAATGGTATAGTCCATTGATACTTGTAAAACACATCCAAGGCTAACATATTTGTTGTCTTGTTTGGATGGATGTGGGTAAGGACTCTATCTTATCTTGGAAAGTTTTTTTGGCTTTAGCAAGCTGTCCAACATTGGATTACACATTCATCTACTGCTTGGAAAGTTCTTCTGTTATTTGTATACTGGAATGGGGCCTCATTCTTACAAACGTTGTACAAAAATAATTCTAAAACTGAGTTGTTTTTGTACTTATCATTTCCTTTTTTCTAAAGCCAACTGTCTTTTGAATGTAAAACGTTCAATTATGTCTCATTATTTATGGTAAAACAGCTACAAACACACACACACACACACACACGCACGCGCACGCACACGCACACACTCACACACACACACACACACACACACACACACACACACACACACACACACACACACACACACACACACACACACACACACACACACACACACACACACACACACACACACACACACAAGGTAAGCCAAAGCCTCAAGAGGCAGCAACGACACATGTCAAGCCCCTACCCATGTTGCCCTTAAGGTGTGCCTGAATCCTACTGGAAAGGCTTAGAAGGGATCCCAGGAGCATTTAGATTAGTTAAATAATTATCTAAGCAGTTATCAAGCCTCTCTCCCTCAAAGGGGAAAGAAGGGCACTCATCCAAAACCTACCCTTGTTGCTTGATATGCCTTTTGGATATGATTGGCTAGGCCTAGACGGGTCCAATGAGCTTTGAGCATGAGCTACAAGGGGGGAAGGGGGGGGGGGGGGGGGGGGGGGGGGGTCGACCAAAGAAAGAAAGGGGTGTGCTTGGGGGGTATACTCCCTCACATCTCTCTCATTTGCTCTCATTCTTCACTTGGTGAAGTGCAAGAACTTCATCTTCTTCTCCAAGCTAGTTGAGAAGTTGAGAGCCTACACCAACACTCTTGGCTATGAATGCAAATCCAACCAAGAGCCATGCTTCAATGCTTAAGCTTGCCATTTTCATTACTATGCTATTATGTATGCTAGCAAGAAGAGTGATGATAAGTGATGAACTATTTCTTTCTCCTATTAATATTTCTTCTTCTTCTTTCCTACCCTCATTCCCTGCTAGCTCTCTCCACCTACGAAGGTGTTTGAGGCCTTGGGATTGAGGCTTGGGATAGTTAATGCTTTTTGCAAAGTCTATGTTATGCTCGTGATGCATAGAGCTTTCCATCTTCATTGCATCACCTAGGTCACAAGGAACACAAAGATTGTATCGTACCAAGTCTCTCTTGATGGGAGAATCTATAATACAAAACCCTGTTGGAGGGGGGACCGGCTCCACATAAATCCAGTCCCCAATTGTTGTCAAGTTCTCTAAAATCTCATTCTTGCAAAAGTATTGTTCATGGCAAATTAATTAAGTACTATGTTTATGTTGCTACCGTCAATTAAGTTCACCCTCTGTGTTCTCAAAGTAATCTCACAAAAATGCTCTCTTTAATTCTCCTAATTCCACTATTCTCAAAGTTCATATGCCATTTCCATTACATTGGTATCAGAGCATTTGGTTTCTCTTTTCTTAATTAAGAAGAGAGGTCCTTAAGTAGCCTATTAATGGTTGATTTTGTTAATTATATTAGGGTAAGTGGTACTAGGATCTATTATCGGTTTTGTTGAGCCCACTTTGTGGGTTATGGTGCATTCACCTCGGGAGCTTTGGTATTAATAATGGGGTCTTTTGAGACTTGCCTATGGCTTTACCATTATGGAGCCATAAGAAGTCTCCAAGGAGCTATCCCTCTAATATTTTGTAATATTAGATCCACTCCACTACTCTCTATATTTAACCAATTCGAGCCATGGGTGTAGATGCTTAAGTGATGATTTCCAAAGTCTAAGAGGAGTAGCAACTAAGGTTTTGTATTGCCAAAGAATACACCAAGTAAAGACACAAACCCATAGTCCTTCTCGTCACTCCAAAAGGAAAGAGAGGAAACAAAGGAAGAAAAGGGCAAGAAAGAGGTCACTGTCTTCTCCTTCTTCTTCACCTTCCTCTTCTTCTGACGAAAGCTATGGATATTCTCCTAGAGAATACAAGAGGAGAGGATATTGCAAATATTACCTTGCATGGCAAAGGTCACAAAAGCTCAAGAAGTTCAAGGAGGGAGGAAAGAGTATCTCTTTTCTCACCTATGATGGCACCTTTGGTATCATCGACAAAGTATTGGCCTTCATCCAGCAATTTGATGCGGCCTTTGGAGACGAGGACTTCACGGATTACTCCAAGCTACGCCATGTAGCTATGTACTTCCAAAAATCAGCTCGTCAATGGTGGGCTAGCCTTCATGGCAATGGCAAAGCCCCAAAGACATGGAAATTCTACGAGTTTCCATCATGAAGCAATTCCTTGCAAGCGATGCAAAGGACAAAGTTTTTATTGAATGGTGAAGTTTGAAGCTTCTCTCCCATGAGTCTATTCACAAATATGTGGACAAGTTTGGGATTTACATCTCAAGGCTACTATCTTTCAAAAGATAGACTTCTCCAAGCAAAAGCAGCAATTCCATGCGGGATTACCTGAAGAGATGGTCGAGTACGTCAACTCTCAACGGCATGGTTCTATCACCGAAGTAATCCACCACACCATGGTTGCATCGCGAGTCAATTTTCAACAAGGGGCTAGATGAAATGTCAAGCCCATGGAAAACAAAGACAAGAATGATGCAAAGAAGAAAACCAATGCCCAAAATTCTTCCCAAGGCAATTCCAATTGACACCAGGTTAGCCGCACCGCCCTATAGTCCCTCCTGAGAGTTTAAAGTTCTCGATTTTCAAAGCCGAGAACCGCATGAATCACCATTCGAGGAACCGAAGGTAAAGAAAACCACAAAACGAACATTTTTTTCCCTTATTATCACTGCCGCCAAAACCCCGAAGGGCGCATAAAACAAGCTGCTATTGTTTTTTTTATTGGTGGGCTGCCACGCTTTTGAAAATTCTCTCTCTCTCTCTCTCTCTCTCTCTCTCTCTCTCTCTCTCTCTCTCTCTCTCTCTCTCTCTCTCTCTCTTACCCATCCTCGCTCGTCCATACCCCTGCCCGGCGGGCCGCCATATCACCCTCTCCCTCTCCCCTCTCGTCCACACTCCCTCGACCTCACTCTCCCCTCCCTTATTCCCTTGCCTTTTTCCACTAGCGGGCCATAATATCATTCTTTCCTCTCTCTCCCTAGTCTCTCTCCCTCCCTCGTTCTAGCTCTCCCTCTCGCTCTCTCTGTGCGCGACCCCGCCACCAATAATATCATTCTTTTCTCTCTCTCTCTCTCTCTCTCTCTCTCTCTCTCTCTCTCTCTCTCTCTCTCTCTCTCTCTCTCTCTCTCTCTCTCATAATCTCCTACCCTTACCCCCACCCTGTTGACCCTCAATAACACCCCCCCTTCCTCGCTCGCTGTCGGCCAAGAGCAGCCCGAAGACCCCCCCCCTCTCTCTCTCTTCCTCTCGCACGCTCTCTTGTCCAGCCCGAAGGCGCCAGATACAGTATGAAGCCACTCTCTCTCTCTCTCTTACTCCATCACCCTCCCTCTCTCTCACGTTCTCGTCAGCCCATGCGGGTGTGGCATAACAACAGTAACCGGGGTCTTTTCCCTCTCTCTCTCGTTTACCGGCACCTAAACACACACACACACACACACACCCTCTCACACTCCCTCACTCACTCTCTATGTTGACCAGGAGCAGGAGCAGCTCGCTCTCCATCTCTCTCTCTCTCTCTCTCTCTCAGGCTTGTGCAGGCGCCACCATCCGAGCATCTCTCTCTCTCTCTCTCTCTCATAATACACACACACACACACACCCACTACACACCTACACACACCCACTACACACCTACATACACACACACACACACACAGACACACACACACACACACATAGGCATATATATATACACATATGCATGCACACATGACACATACTCACACTCAAAACTCACCCATAGACGCACTCACGAGCACCGACCCGCAAAAACGCACTCACACATATACACACACATGCACACACACATTGCACGCATGCGTATACGCACCCACAATGGATAAAGAGGAAAAAAAACATGACATCGACACCATCGGTGAAGACGGCCAAGTCGTGCGCCGCCAACACCAAAACAAGAAGTGTTACCAAAGGCACGCCCCGGCCGGCACCGAGAGGAAGTGACACGTAGCATCTCGGCTTCCCGCGACAAATACCAATTCTGGCAGCTTTAAACCTCACACCGACCACCCAAACCATCAACAAAACCCTTGTAAATTCCCTGAACTCCACTCTTCCCTAATAACCTAGCCAGTGGCTAGTGGATTGTAAAAAAAACTCTCCCCACCCCACTCTTTCCTCTCTCTCTCTCTCTTTCTCTACCTTCTCTCTCTCTCTCTCTTACTAGAGAGGTATCTAGACCTTCTACAGTGACTAGTGGATATTTGCAAGGACCATTGGGTAAGGACCACCTCTCAAGCCTATATAAAGAGGCCTTTGCTAAGCATAAAAGGAGACACAAGTGAACGAGGAATACACTAGCTCCATGCACTCTACATTGTAAGCACCACTAAGCACAAAATGCACCCCCAAGCTAGAGAGCTCGTGGCATCATGTTGAGTTGCAAGCTTGGACATTTTAGCATTGGCAACATCATTATTCTCCACCACACCATGGTTGAGTTACTAGTCACGACCACTCCATGCACATAAGATAGTCACTACTCTCCCGCAAAGCAACATGAGTACGCTTGGATTGAGTGCATCGACACTATGCTACCTTGGGCTGCTCTCGATGGTGGTGATTGACGTCGTCGGTGGCTGCATGGTCTTGATGTTTTCCCTCAACTAACCTTCCCGCTAACTCCTACTTCGCCATGCACCATATGGCGCTCGCATTCCATCATGCATCCCTAGTGCTAAGAGCCAGGTTTGTAACCATCAAGACCACCATTTGTAAGTATCATCATTGCCAATAAAAGGGTGCTATGTTGTCTTGATCTTTGGGGTCCATTCTCTGTTCTCCTTGGTTTTGTTTTCCCACATTCGCGGGATGTTTCGTCTCTTGTATATCACTCTGCTTGTGCTCCATCACGTGCGGCCTCTCCAATCAGTCAATAAGCTCCATTCCGACCTTGTCACATACCTCCCTCATACACACACTCCTAGCTGTTGACTAGGCATTTTCTACATGTGGACGTTTGCTGTATCACCATTTCATGTTGGTTACCTAGAGGGCATCTCACTTTTGCTACCCTAGGTCATGTATGTCTGTGTCCTAGCCACACTTATGCTAGGTGGTGCCCCTCTCTACCTATAGGATTACTCCTACCTTGAGATGATGCTTGGGGATGTTCAGGCTATGTGTGGTGTAGAGGCCACCCCATATGGCATGTCATTTCTGGCAATCATTTTATTGGTGCCCCCACCGAGGATCCTTTCATGAAACCCTCCAGTTTACAAGACTGAAACCCCTAAACTTTTGTGGATGGATGAATGGTTAGCAGGGTTCGCTAACTGGACGACAGAAGAAGAAGATCTCCAAGCACAACTAGACGAACTCCGCATCTCCATCGAAGCTCGAGTGCCATGCGTAACGGTAATCGATTTGCAATGGGAGAGTCAACTAACACGCCAAACTCAGTGGATATACATAGGCTGGGTGCCAAGAAGAAGAAGGAGAAAGTCGAGACCATGTATGCAACCTACAACCAACCCACAACAACAAGATGGAGGGAGCTCTACACAATAAAGAATCAACACTATTCTACTTTGAGAATTGGGTAACTCAAGTCACCAAGGTAATTATCTCAGTCAGTTTCCAAGTCGCACCTGATGCTGCAGCACAGATAACGGAAGCACATGCTCACGCTCTCACTAGAGAGACTAGGGATCTACTTAGCTTGTTTCAGGAAAGAACACCACCCTCTCCCACAAGCTTGGACAGTGACTAAGCACCTCTAAGCTTCACATGAATCAATACAACTTACCTCAAGGCAGATCACACATTCCGATATGAGTACGCTCAATCAAGGTAATAATAGACTTGAAGGTTCACTACCAGCACCTCATCAACACCATGCTGGGTGGGGAGCGCTTCTTTGAGGTTCTGGCATCAGATCAGCCATTTGTCTTACCTTTGGTACAAGGCAATGTACCGTTTGAGATTTTAATCTATGTTCTAGTATAAAAAGGGTATACACTCCTCCTTGTAAAGAAAAAAAAAAATTTTGATTGCAAGCTAAGCAGTGTGTCTTTCTAGCTCTCTCTCTCAGTAATCATGGCAAGTGTAGCATTTCCAACATTTAAAGGAAAGAAGGGGGAGGATTTGGTAACATATTTCCTAGATGACTTTGAAGTAGCATGTGTAGTAAGCAACAAAGATACAGATGAATCCCGGGTTAGAATCTTTAAGCATCTCATGAAGCTAGAAGCTAGGTCATGGTACAACACACTTCCACAAGCAACTAAGGATGACTGGGAGCCCTTAAAAATTGCTTTTAAGAGGCGCTTTGGGGGATCAGGTACCACTTCACAGAAGCTGTGGGACAAGTTGAGAGACTAAAAGCAGGAGGGTCTTTTAGAATATGCCACCTATGAGTCCAAATTTGTGGATTTATGGGAACGGTGGGTTGAGTCACTGGTAAGAGAGGAAGCTGCACCCGATTTCCTCAAAACGGATCGGTTCACGCATGGCTTATGGCCGCTTCTCAAGGAGAAGATGAAGGGTAGATTCCCGGCTACGTATGAGTTAGCCGTTGAGATTGATCGCCTTAAGGACAAGAAGCTGCGGATGAAAGCCAAAGAAACCCAGTCAACAAAAGCAGGAACATCGCATCGACCAGCAACCACGACAACCACCATTCCTCTACTACCACCAGCTCCTGGGGTAAGAATGACCAACAAGATATGTTGGCCCATATTACTGACCAGCTACAGAATTTGTCTGTCCACTTGATACAGCAAGGAAGGAATCAAGAAAGAGATCAAGACCCAGGAAGAGCACGACGACAAAACAAGGAGTATCACTGCTACAATTGCGGAGAAGATGGTCACGGTATGTACTATTGTCCCAAACCGCAACAAAAGTATAATAGAGGAGGTAGAGGAACCAATCGTCACCCCCTAGAGAGAGAACACCCCCACCCTAAGCACCAACCCCACCAACAAAAATTCTACGTCCACCCCAGGCACCGCCACAAGCACCCATTCTACTATGACATGAAGACTGGCAAGCAGAAGCAAATGGACATAGAGACATCAGCAGATGAAACCACTAGTGAGTCTTCCACTTCTGAGGAGGAGACCACATCCACCAACGAAAGTGAAAGTTCCATCGATGTGATGGGTATCATCATGAAGGATCCACAAAGGGTAAGCACCACTGGCGATCCGTCACCAGAAGGGCAAAGCAACGAAGAGTAAAGTAAATCACCTGGCCTAGGAGAAAGTAGGTTGAAGGGTATGTTGTCTAAGGAATTAATAATTGAGGAGAAAGATAAATTTTTGCAAATGTTGATGGGATTTTCTGACCTTTTCATTGACAACTATGAAAGAATCACAGGTATTACAATAGTGGAACATCATATTAAGCTGAAGGAAGGGGTAAAACCAGTTGTGCAAAAGCTACGACGATTGGGGGTCATACAAGAAAAGGCACTCTTGGTAGAGCTAAGGAAGCTACTAGATGCAGGGTTCATCTATCCTGTAGAAAACTCAGAGTGGGTGTCACCTGTAGTAGTGACGCCTAAAAAGAATGGTAAGTGGAGGGTCCGTGTTGACTACAAACCACTAAATGCAGCTACAAAGAGAGACCACTTTCCTCTCCCTTTCTTGGATGGAATTTTGAATGAAGTGGCGGGTTTTGAATGCTACACCGTGTGTGATGGTTATTCCGGGTATTTTCAAATACGCATAGCCTTGGAAGATCAGCTAAAAACCACTTTCATTACACCATGGGGTTGTTTTGCATACAGGGTTATGCCATTTGGTCTCACAAATGCACCTGCCACATTCCAAAGATATGTCACATATGTCTTTCAACCGTTTTTTGTATATATATAGCCCTCGCATTTCACACTTAGAAAAGGTAACTGAGGGTTTGGCAAGGTTGTAAAGCCTAGGTGGGCAATTAAATGTGGACAAATGCCACACTGGGGAAAGTAGAGTCATTCTGTTAGGCCATGAAATTTCAGCAAAAGGTATCAACGCTGATCCAAGTAAGGTGTCCGCACTCATAGCCCCACCTTCACCAACAACCGCACGTCAACTGGTCTCTATTTTACAAAAGGTGAGGTACTTGAGTAGATTCATACATCTACTATCACAACTTGTTCTACCACTGCAACAACTCACTCATAGATCAACTTTCACCTACGATGAGGAGAGCGAACATCATTACAACAAGGTAAAGGAGGTCTTAGCCACCCTACCAACTATCTCACCACCTAAGTGGAATGGAAAATTCTATGTCACCTCAAGCATGGGTGATGACTCCTTGGGCGCTGTGCTACTCCAGAAGGATACAACAACATCTTTCATGAGGCCAATTTACTTCTCCAGTTGAATGATGACAGCAGCAGAGAAAGGTTTCACGCATGTGAAACACCTAGTCCTAGCTCTTAGATTTGCAACTACAATGTTTAGGTCATATTTGCTACCTAAGCAATTTGTGATTCTAACCATGGATGAGATGTTTCCCTATGTTGTACAACACATGGAGGTTTCTGCTAGGATTACTAAATGGTCATTCGTCTGTAAGAATTTGACTACACGGTACAGGTGGAAAGCACGACAAGGGCAAGCTTGGGGGGGGGGGTCATGACCTACCAAAACTTTGAGAAGAAGGTGAATAAATCTAAAGGGGGAAGGAATTCAATCCCTTCTAGAGCCACCGATGGTAGAAAGAGCACACTCTCTCTACTTTGATGGAGCCTACAAGCGAGCATCCGACAAAGCAACTGCAAGCATAGTGGTCTTTGATGACAAAGGTATCAAGGTATTTTTGCTTGGCCATTTGTTGGAATCACATTCTAACAATGAAGCTGAGTATGCAGCACTAACCAAGGGTTTACAATGGTGCATCTCACAAGGGGTAAAGCGTCTTAATGTATTTGGGGATGCTCTACTTTTGGTAAGGCAAGTAAATGGAGTATGGACATGCAAGAATCCTAGCTTGAGGACTCACTTAAGCTTTGTAAAAACTCTGTTGGGTTAAGTTTGAAGAAGTTCAATTACACCATATCCCAAGGGCTCAAAACCATGAAGCTGATGCCCTAGCAAGCGAAATACTACAGGAAGTGGTGGTTGGGGCTATAAAGCTAAAGCTCCCTCTATTTTAAGGTAGTGACGCCTTACCTGACATCATGCATTTTTTGGAAACAGGGGAATGTCCACTGGATTTAACAAAGGGACAGAAGCAATGGCTCACCCGGAGGGCCACAAGGTATCGGCTTATCAGTGACGGTTTGTATTGTAAGGGTAAGGACCAAATATTCAGGAAGGTCCCTCTCTCTAATGAAATTACGGGGGTCACTCATGCCTGAACCACAGACACCTATCCTTTCATATGGACCATTTGAAAAATGGGGTATAGATGCCATAGGACCATTGCCTAGGGCCAACTCAGGGAAATTCTACATCATCATGGGAGTCGACTATATGACTAGATGGACAGAAGCTATAGCCACTACTAGAATCACAGTGGTAGACGTAGCTAAGTTTGTCTACGAGCACATATGGTGTAGGTTTGGCACATCATTAGAAATCATCTCTGATAGAGGGCCAGGTTTCAGAGCAGACTTGGTAGGAGAGTTAATGCAAAAACTTGGCATTACAAGGAGGCACTCCTCACCATATTACCCTCAACCTAATGGCCTAGTTGAGAAAGTGAATGGAATGGTTTGTAAAATTATCACCAAGCAGGTTAACAATCATCCTGGAGATTGGGATAAGTATCTACTCCTAGCTTTGTGGGCCTACAGAACCTCATTCCGTACATCTTTGGGGTTCACACCATATCATTTGGTATTTGGCAAGGAGGAAATCTTGCCTATTGAGGTGCAACTACAAAGTCTCAGAGTGATGGCAAGCCACCTTCAACGGCCCAACATGCATTTGAGAGATCACATCCTCGACTTGGAAAGACTATAGCTGGACAGAGAAGAAGCAATCAATTATTATGCGGCACAGGCAGAGCACAGACGACTGAGTTTCAACCAGCATCTTCGACGCAAAGATTTAAAGAAAGGAATGTTGGTGCTCCGCTACGACAATCGCTTTGACACACACAAAGATAAGAAGCTCCTACTCCGATGGGAGGGTCCTTTCATCATCAGGAAAAAGTATGCCAATGGGAGTTACCAGCTTATGGAAGCTGTTCATAAGACCAGAGTAAATGGTTGTCGGCTCAAACCCTATTTTCTTCGATTTGATCAGACTCTACCTATCGACATTCCTGATGAGGATACACCATCAACCTCGACCTCCGACGACAATGATCAAACAGGCGAGTTAGAGGCTTGAATGCCCCTAACCTTAGGGGGAGGGCTAATGACACCGGGTTAGCCGCACTGCCCTCTAGTCCGGCTTGAGAGTTTAAAGTTCTCGATTTTCAAAGCCGAGAACCTCATGAATCACCATTCGAGGAACTGGAGGTAAAGAAAACCACAAAAAAAACGTTTTTTTCCTTATTATCACTACCACCAAAACCCCAAAGGGTGCATAAAGCAAGCTGCTATTGTTTTTTTATTGGTGGGCTGCCACACTTTTGCAAATTCTCTCTCTCTCTCTCTCTCTCTCTCTCTCTCTCTCTCTCTCTCTCTCTCTCTCTCTCTCACCTATCCTCGCTCGTCCATACCCCTGCCCGACGGGCCGCCATATCACCCTCTCCCTCTCCCCTCTCGTCCACACTCCCTTGACCTCACTCTCCCCTCCCTTATTCCCTTGCCTTTTTCCACTAGCAGGCCATAATATCATTCTTTCCTCTCTCTCCCTAGTCTCTCTCCCTCCCTCGTTCTAGCTCTCCCTCTCACTCTCTCTGTGCGCGACCCCACCCACCAATAATATCATTCTTTTCTCTCTCTCTCTCTCTCTCTCTCTCTCTCTCTCTCTCTCTCTCTCTCTCTCTCTCTCTCTCTCTCACACACACACACACACACACACACACACACACACACACACACACACACACACACACACGCACGCACGCACGCACGCACGCACGCACGCACGCACGCACGCACGCACGCACGCACACACACACACACACACACACACACACACACACACACACACACACACACACAATCCCCTACCCTTACCCCCACCCCATTGACCCTCAATAACACACCCCCTTCCTCGCCCGCTGTCGGCCAAGAGCAGCCCGAAGCCCCCCCCCCCCCCCCTCTCCCCTCTCTCTCTCTTCCTCTTGCGCGCTCTCTTGTCCAGCCCGAAGGCGCCAGATATAGTATGAAGCCACTCTCTCTCTCTTACTCCATCACCCTCCATCTCTCTCGCGTTCTCATTAGCCCATGCGGGTTGCGACATAACAACAGTAACTGGGGTCTTTTCCCTATCTCTCTCATTTACCGACACCTTAAAAAAAAAAAAAACACACATACACACCCTCTCACACTCCCTCCCTCACTCTCTGTGTCGGACAAGAGCAGCTCGCTCTCCATCTCTCTCTCTCTCTCTCTCTCTCTCTCTCTCTCTCTCTCTCTCTCTCGTAGGCCTGTGCAGGCGCCACCATCTGAGCATCTCTCTCTCTCTCTCTATACACACACCCACTACACACCTACACACACACACACACACACACACACACACACACACACACACACACACACACACACACACACACACACACACACACAGACACACACACACACACACTCCCTGGCCGCGTTCTCTCTCCCCTTTCAATCTCGTTCTCCCTCTCTGATTCCCTGTGCAAAGAACATAAAAAAAAATATATGCATATATATATTGTATATACACATAATTTATAAATTACCCCCCCTCTCTCTCTCGTTCCCACACACCGCACCCTTTATACATGCACATACGTACACATATACACACACATATGCACGCACACACGACACATACTCACACTCAAAACTCACCCATAGACGCACTCATGAGCATCGACACGCATAAACGCACTCACACATATACACACACATGCACACACGCATTGCACGCACGCGTATACACACCCACAATGGATAAAAAGGAAAAAAAAAAACGAGATCAACACCATCGGCGAAGACGGCCAAGTTGTGCGTCGCCAACACCAAAACAAGAAGTTGCACCGAAGGCACGCCCCGGCCGGCACCGAGAGGAAGCGACACGTAGCATCTCGGTTTCCCGCGACAAATACCAATTCTGGCAGCTTTAAACCTCACACCGACCACCCGAACCATGAACAAAACCCTTGTAAATTCCCCGAACTCCACTGTTCCCTAATAACCTAGCCAGTGGCTAGTGGATTGTAAAAAAAACTCTCCCCACCCCACTCTTTCCTCTCTCTCTCTCTATCTCTACCTTCTCTCTCTCTCTCTCTCTCTCTCTCTTACTAGAGAGACATCTAGACCTTCTACAGCGACCAGTGGATATTTTCAAGGACCACCTCTCAAGCCTATATAAAGAGGCCTCCGCTAAGCATAAAAGGAGACACAAGTGAACGAGGAATACACTAGCTCCATGCACTATACATTATAAGCACCACTAAGCACACAATGGACCCCCAAGCTAGAGAGCTCATGGCATCATGTTGAGTTGCAAGCTTGGGCATTTTAGCATTGGCAACATCACTATTCTCCACCACACCATGGGTGAGTTACTAGTCACGACCACTCCATGCACATAAGGTAGTCACTACTCTCTCGCAAGGCAACATGAGCACGCTTGGATTGAATGCATTGACACCATGCTACCTTGGGACGCTCTCGATGTTGGTGATTGACGTCATCGGTGGCTGCATCGTCTCGATGTTTTCCCTCAACTAACCTTTCCGCTAACTCCAACTTTGCCATGCACCATATGGCGCTCGCATTCCATCATGCATCCCTAGTGCCAAGAGCCAGGTTTGTAACCATCAAGACCACCATTTGTAAGTATCATCATCACCAATAAAAGGGTGCTATGTTGTCTTGATCTTTGGGGTCCATACTCTATTCTTCTTAGTTTTGTTTTCCCACATTCGCGGGATGTTTCGTCTCTTGTATATCACTCTGCTTGTGCTCCATCACGTGCGGCCTCTCCAATCAGTCAGCAAGCTCCATTCCGACCTTGTCACATACCTCCCTCATACACACACTCCTAGCTGTTGACTAGGCATTTTCTACATGTGGACGTTTGATGTATCACCATTTCATGTTGGTTACCGAGAGGGCATCTCACTTTTGCTACCCTAGGTCATGTATGTCTGCGTCCTAATGTCTGCGTCCTAGCCACACTTATGCTAGGTGGTGCCCCTCTCTACCTATAGGATTACTCCTACCTTGAGATGATGCTTGGGGATGTTCAGGCTATGTGTGGTGTAGAGGCCACCCCATATGGCATGTTATTTACGGCAATCACAACAATAACAACAACAACAACAATCGGTCCAAGGAGAAGGGAGTCTACAAAGGTAAAAATAAACTCTCTCCTAGAAGAGCTTGAATCTTTTCGCAAGGACCACAAATGTTTAAGTGTGGGGAGCGATGACATGGCTATCGTTCTTGCCCCAAGAGAAATGCCCGCAATGAGACTCCTAGAGCAACCACCATCAAAGCTCCAAAAGAGGATGCTCATTGCAAAGGATCACCTCTCTCCTATGCTTGGGGAAAGGTAAGGGAGTATGATGCCTTCATCTTGTTTGACCCTGTCTCTACTCACAACTTCATATCAACGGAGTTGTCCACCAAGTTGGGCATTCAGCTTTTAAGATGGGAGATATTGTAATGGATGACACAACTTTTAAGGGACAACAAACCTCCGTTACATCCTTGATTGGGAAGTTGAGGCTTCATGTCCAAAGCTACGTTGACAAAGAAGACTTTTTCATCTCTCCTCTCCAACATGAGGATGCTATCCCATGGGCACCATGGTTCAACCGCATGCCTGCCAACATGAAGTTCCCTCAAAGTAGAATCTACTTTACCTACGGGGAAAGAACATGTATATAGATTCTAGTGAGTCTAGTCGTACTATACCACTTGTAAATCCTCTTGCTTTTGATAAATCAATGAAGAGCTCAATTTTTGCGTACATGATTTTTGTCAAAGAGTCCCTAAAAGGTCCTAATGTTTCATCAAATGTAAATGGTAGAAATCAAGAAGAGTTAGACTTGTCTAGTTTTCTAAAAGGATTCTAAGATGTATTCATCGATGATATCCCTATGGACTTACCTCCAAAACAAGGGGATGATGACCATCACATTGAGCTCGTACCAGGAAGCTCACCGCCTAACAAGCCTCCTTATCGAGTTTCTCAATCTCAACAAGAGGAGATCATGAGGCAAGTACAAGATTTGGTAGACAAAGGGATGGTGAGGCCTAGCTTCCCTCCCTTTTGTTCTCCAGCCCTTTTAGTGCAAAATAAAGATGATACATACCGTATGTGTGTGGACTATCGAGCACTAAACCATATCACTATCAAAAAAAGATTTCCCGTGCCTCGTATAGAAGATCTATTTGATAAGCTACAAGGCTATACCTACTTAAGTAGGATTGACCCTAAAAGTGGCTATTATCAAATAAGGACAGTGGATGAAGATATTGTGGGACGGGTGTCTAGTCTCACTCCTATCTTATTGCAAATGTAGCGAGAATCATGATTAAAGTGTCAATCCATGGGACGAAGTTGACTTGAATAGTGCATAGAGGCTACAAGAGGTTGTCAATCTCTTGGAAAACAACAAACAACTCGTATCTAACTCAAGCTACACTCAAGTGACTGAAATCACCAAAAGCCAATCGCTCATCTGCAAAGAAATCACATCCGTTACATCATCAAATGACATCCAAACATAATGAAACTTCTAGGATATGATTATAAGACCTAAGCACACATGCTTATGGTCTCAAATCACACTTTAGGTCAAGTACACAAATCGTGATTATTAACAGCAGTGGATTTTTGACCTAGTTGTTTAGGACCCAGAATGCATCTAAATGCTTAGCAATGATATCCCAATACCCTACCTATGCATAGTTTTTGATTTTGAAGTGTAAATTCCTACTTATGATGAAATTAGGTCACACGTCGATGATGCCAAATGCTATGAAGTATTGTGAAATGCTTACGTCAATGTGTAGAGCTCTTACCTACGGTTGCAATGCAACAAACATGACTGCAATGTGACAACCGGGAAGGGAGTAGGAAGCACGAGAAGGAGAGAAGTGAGTGCCGTTAGCTCACGCTGTGTATTTCATTATCCAAAACTTAATAATAACTTACAAAAATTGGCTTTTATACCTTAGCCAAGGTTTTTGGTGGTCAAAATCAATAATCTGGGAGCTCTAACGAAAGACAAGTTGATACGATCTGGAAGCTTGTAGCCCTGGCTCATCGATTACAAAGTT
The DNA here is from genome assembly GCF_014529385.1 of Adiantum capillus-veneris. Taxonomy (NCBI): domain Eukaryota; kingdom Viridiplantae; phylum Streptophyta; class Polypodiopsida; order Polypodiales; family Pteridaceae; genus Adiantum; species Adiantum capillus-veneris. The sequence continues at coordinate 157,598,133 of NC_140939.1, forward strand.
TATCCAGAAAATAGGAGTTACAATATTCTCGATTCATCAAACTAATAAATGTTTTTACAATGAGAGCTCCAAAAAATGGTATTCGAGTTAGCTTGCTGCTAATATTACCCCCCTCCTCGCTTGTGTTATCCCTTAACACAACTTTATGGGCTGAAATAATCTTCGGGTTGACTGGCTGGCGAGACGGCCCTTAAGTCCATGTAAAGCCTTTTCGTATCTGATCTTTCTTTCTTTGTCTAGAACCTACAAAAATTGCATAGTGACTCTGTTCTTTAGCTCGATGGCGGAGTCGCCTACAAATTTGGACGTTAGGTTGCTGATCACTGGCCATAAAATCTTCGTTCGCCAAGTGAAGAACCCTGTGTAGAACGCTTCCTCAAACGTCAACATATTATGAGATGGCAAGAACATGCAGCGGGCGTAGAAGCCATAAAGGACTTCTTCGGAAGGTTGGCCACTGAGGTCGTAGCATAAACCCTTATTGCCCTCAAGGAAGGACATCCACGGTGCTCCTGCTTGCTCTGGCTCATGAAAGGCTTCAGTGCATGTGAGCAGCATTCGGAAAATTTTGTAGGGCATAGCACATGAGAGATCAAGGAGGCTTTTGAAGAATGCCATGGTGCCCGTTAGGGTTTTCACAATGTATTCCTCTGTTGGCATTCCCTTCTCTGGAGTTGGCAATCTCGGATAATTCAGCCATGTAGGCCGCTTCTTTGTCATTGCCTCGTGTGCTTGCCACGTCCTTACTCTTGGTACATGACAAAAAGTTGGGTCTTTTTGAAGTGTCGCAGGTGATCTTGTGAACAAAATCAAGTATCTAGGATTCTTCTTCAGCCAACTCTTTATCCGCTTGGGGTGGACTTCATCTACGCGTTCTGCTTGCATGTCTTTATATAGTCGTTTCTTGACCTGTAGTAGCAGATCGACCTTGATCAAGGGATATGGTAGTGGTTATTGATGACATTGTGCATTGATTTGATTGGGAGTGAGTTGAGTAATATTGACAAAATGAAGAATTCTCAACTCCCCAATCTCGCTGCTTTCACTGCTTATCCGTCTCCTGAGAAACCTTCTTTTTAAGTGCATCTTCTTCAGCTTTTGACAGCTGGACCATTGGCACTTGATCGGCATCTGTTATTGGTACTTGAAATTCTTCGCCTCCACTTAGCCCTTCTGCCGGTTGTGTTTCCATCTCGGCCAAATAGACAGAGGGAATATCAATGTGGGGTTGTTCTGATGTACCTACTTCTTTCTACGTCTCTTGCTGTCCATCTTGTAGTAGCTGGTTAACTCTCTTCAGCTATGCTATCTCCTTGAGCAGCTCTTCTTCTCTTTGTACCTGCATTAATGCAAGGTCTTTGCATTGTGACTGCTCTAGCTTTAGCTCTAGCTCAAGATCTTTATTCTTTTTCTCCAGTGCTTTATACACTTTGTTTGTACCTTTGATCGAGGCAACTATGGGATTTTGTCCTATCTGTCGCAAGAAGGTTGCCTGATCGTTGATCCTCTGCTCTGAATATTGCAATGAAGTGTTTGCTACATCTAACTGTACTTGGATCTTTTGAAATGACAGAGTTGTAGTTAAGATCTCGTTGGTAACTTCTGTCAGCTGTTCATCCTTGGTCTTACAGGCGTCTGACAACTTCGTGAGAAGTTCACCTAGCTCTTCCATTTACTTTTGTTGCTTTTCTCTAGCATGCTGGTGTTGTTCAGCTTCAGCTTCAGCTTTCAACTCTTGGACTTGATTTTGCAGATTGGTGATGACATTTAATTTGTCCTCTAGCTCTCCGTGAAGAGCGTTTATCACCATTTCCAACTCTCTAGCCTTAGCACTACGGCTAAGTGCTTCTGATCGCATTTTTTTGGTCATCTCTTGCATATGATTTGCATATTCATAAATTTGCAGAATAACTTCATCATTTGTTTGCCAATCCTCTTACTCTGTGAGCTGCCTAGATGTTTCAGCAGTCTCTTTGTGTGGATCCTTGGGTGGGACTGTGTCAGCTACTGGTTGTGGTGGGGCTTCTACCTTTCCTTGTGGTTGTGTGGTTGCTTCGGTCGTTTCCTGCTGGGTGGTGGTAGACGATTGGGCCTCTATTCCTTGTGCCTTTGGTTGATCAAAACTTGTTGCCTCCTTTGGTTCAGGACTTGCTGCTTTTTCTGGTTCTTGCTCTTTTGCTTTGCCTTGCTTGGAAGTAGTTGCTGCTTGTTGTTCATATCGTTCTGCTTCTTTCTGTTCAGGCTCCTTTTCCTTGGTTTTCTCACTCTCTGTGGGTCTATCTGTCGATGATGGTGGAGGTCTTGGCATGGGGGTGGTCGTGTTGTTCCGTAGATAGCAGGCGACGATGGTTTGGGAGATATCTCACTTTGTTCGTACTGTGTCTCTCCTTGTGTTGTTGCCTCTTCTGCTTGTCTCTGTCGCTCCGCCGTATCTTCCCTTGCTTTTCTTTCTGCTTCTTGAGCTTCTTTTTGCTTCAAGGATTCTGCCTCCTGGTACATGCGTTCAAGAGAATCCTTGGGATCTTCTGGTTCTTTTCTAGCAGGATTCTTGGTTTGAGGGCCTTTCATATCCCTTGGAACCCACCGTGATGGGTCCTCTCCTGCAACTTGGCAGCTTCTTTCATAGGTCTCTTTTTCCCGTTCAAACCTCACTTTCTTTTGCTGAGGTTCTTTCTGATGTGCAACCACTGCCTTCTTCTTCATCTCCTCTCTTCTGGCTCTCTTCTCTTCATTGTTTGAGCTTGCGGTGCTATGTGCTTCATGAGAGCTTTCTTCAGACTCCTCATTAAATTTGTAAACTCTTTTTGTCGATCTTGTGGTTCTTGGAGATGGCTGTGCTGATACTATCCATGTGTTTTGATATGGGGCAAGTGGAAATTTTTCTGCCATGCTAATAGCATGGTAAGCTATTCTTGTGAGTAGCTCAGGTGCTCCCAGATAGGTTATCTTGCCCTCTTTCTTGGTACCCTTCAACGTGGATAACACATATTGTGTGTGATCGATGGGTTGCCTTGTTGTCGACTTTAACATTTGTGTAAATGTAGTCGCAAGCATGATTGGGTGTTGTGTACCTTGGTGGTCTCTTTGTTAGAAAGTGGAAGTGTTGGTGATATAATCATGCTGTTTCTTCCACTTGCTTCTGGATAAGATCAGCAAAGGTTGCCGTAGTGGTTTCCTTGGTGAAGGTACCTACTGTCTTTGTGTCTCTAGATCTCATCATCATCCCCTCTGTTGGCAACTTGAGAGCTTCAGCCACTATTTCTTTCATAATTACCACCTCTACTTTCTGCCCTTGCTGGGCAGTGATCTGGGTTGTTCCATCTTCCTTGATTGTAGCCAAAATCTCATACGCTTTCTGAAAGTCTACACCACATGGCTCTTGGTCGTAGAATTCTCTGAGTCCAAGCCTTCTGTTAGCTTATTTTGTTTTGGTCTTTGCTGCAACATTGTAGACCTCATTTGGCAAAAGCTATAGTTCTATCTGATGTCCTTCTTCACTTTTAAATCTACCTGTAGAAACCATGTGTTGTTCTCCTCAAGTTGTTCTTTCAATAGATAGGTTGCTTTGGCTGTCTTTACTGAACTAGGGTCCAGTTGGTAGGCAGCTCTTGTAGCTTATCTTTTTGGGAGACCCTCTTCTTGGCATTCTCTGCAGCTTGCATTGCTCCTGTTAAGTGCATAGAGTGCCAAAGTTAGAAAATTTGACAGATTCCGCTCTGAAATGTCCTTCAGTTTGTATTGCTGACAAATTGAGTCCAATTTGCTTCAAATCAATTTTTGAACATGCATAGATGCATAAAAACATGTAAAGATCAAAATCATGAAGTCCAAGCAAAAGTTTGCAACAAAAGTAAATAATTGCGATTATTTACAACTGATGAATTTTTTTAACTTTTTGCAATTTTGGCATCATGGGCTTGAAATAGACATCAATCAGATACTCTCATTGAAGTGTGGGCTCATTTGAGTGCACAAGGTGAAGATGGTGCCAGATTTAGGCTTTCAGTTTTTGAAACAGTAGATATAAAGGAACACTACAAGAGGTTGTGTGCTCTTGTGACGCTGTTAGCGACGGAAATACACTGGGTTTTTATAACCCCCGGCGTCGCTAAAACCGTCGCTACGAGCGTCGCTACGAGCGTCGCTACGAGAGCGTCGCTATCTGCGTCGCTATAGGCGTCGCTATATAGCGACGCCCATAGCGACGCTCATAGCGACGCATATAGCGACGGTTACACAGAAGACTATAGCGATGCTATAGAGCCATAAATAGCGACGCTTATAGCGACGCCCGAGAGATTTTTTTTTTGGTGGCAGGACATTGAATGCCCTGCCACCCATCAACCATATTGTACTTGATTCACTTTTTTAAAAAAGTGCAAGGATAGATAATAGACCCAAAATAGTCACCCACAAGACGCATTGTTTGCAAAATTGACAATTGTACACATCATAGGCAAAATGAATTGATTGGCAAATGTAATAATGACAATTGTGCAACATCATAGGCATAAAGAATTGATTGGCAAAAGGAACTGCGGTGACAAATGTAATAATATACATGGTTCAAAAAGACGTATAAAATCCGTCTCATGATACATAAGCTATGAGAAACCCTAAACTAATGCTATCTAGCTACGGCTAAACTGACGTCGTCTAGTCAGACGTCTCATCGCGTCCAAGCGGCGTATCTGTCGGATTCTGCAAAAAAAGACAATAAGACAGCTTTCAGTAAGTATAAACATATAACGACATTTATAAAACAATACAAAAAATAAAAAAGAGTAAACCCTAATACTAACCATGCCGCCGCGAGAACTGAGAATGTCCATCAGGGCGTTTAAGCCCTTCCTGCCTGCATACTCGCGCTCGTACGGTGTGGGATCACGTCCTGTCATCGACCACTGTCAAAACATACAAAGATTTCATTATGTTAGAATTAAAAAACTCATAAACCCTAAACTATCGAACATAAAGAGCAATGCGAAAACACTTACAAAATCGGCCTCAAATGATGCCCATCCACCGCTCCCCAAGTGGTGCGAGCTCCCTGCCTCTACTCGCGCTCTGGCTGCATCCTTTTGTTGCTTCCACTTGTCGGGATTCTCGCGCGCTGCTTTCTTCGCATTCTTCCAATCTTCTTTGGCCAGCCAATCTGGCCTGTTCCACCCATTCTTGATTGCTTTTTGCACTTCGGAACGCTTGTGTTTGCAGTATTCGCGCATTCGAATCTTCATCAGGTCTTCATTGAAGCGCTGATCCCGTGTTGGAAGGGGAAACTCATCATGAAGTATGCTGATGACTCTGTTTTTTAAATCACTTGGTACTTCACTCCATTTGTTTAGTATGTAGTGTTTAAACAGCTGAGAGCAAAGACCACGCATGCGCGAGATCACCTGCTTGCCGTCATCATCCATGATGATGCCGCCGCTGATGTCGACGGAGTAAGGCAAGCCCTCTGGCCGGTGACGTGTGAACCTGGGTGTCCCGGCAGGGGTCTCTAGCGGCGTGTCTATGGGGGTACGGACGTCAGGTGTCTCCACCGGCGTCTGGGCCCCGAAGCGAGGAGTGTCGAGTGGGGTGGCTCCTGGCGGAGTAGGTAGAGGTGTGTAGCTTCTAGGAACAGTCAGCCGTGCAAAACCTGGCGTAGATGGCGATGCTGTGGCTGGTGTGGGGGCGGGCAAAGAAGGGGAGGGTAAAGAGCCTCGTCGAACACGAGGCGGTGTGGAGGCATCAGTGACGCAAAGACCATTAAATACAATGACGTAATGACGCATATAAATACAATGACTCAATGAATTGAGTGATAGAAGAGGCAAGTCGAAAACTCAGAATTTTCAATCAAAAGATGTGAGCGCGAGTAGAAAAGAGCGTTATACACCATGGAAGGTACTTAGAGAGCCAGAGCTTTTACAACACGGAGCAAAATTGTTCAAATACAATATTTGTGGCTTTAAGAGATCTCTCTCTCATCCTCGCATAACTCAGCATAAGGAGTCTACGTTGATCTCCTTTTGTGAGATCCATTGCACCAGCTTTGCAAGTTTGTAGATTGTGTTACGGATGTCGAGAGACAAACATCCCTCAATGGAAACTGGTAAAATAAACTGTAAAGTATGTGCAGCAATGATATTAAAGTCCACATTTTATGCAATGATATTAAAGTCCACTATGAACGTACCTGACACATTTTATGCCAATCGTGTGACTTCAAACTGGTAAGCTTTCCTTCTTTAGTAAAACACGTTCGGAGCTAGTGCATTACGCCAGTGGGGGTCCGCAAAGATCGAATGGTCTCTTTTACTTTGCGTTCTTGGGCTCCTGTGAAAATCCATGGTGCTTTAGGGAGTTTTATCGATCCATCAGACGCTGTTTGCGGCCAATATTGCTCCATACGATCCACATTTCTAAGGTCAACTCTGGCTCCCAAAGTATCTTTCTTGCCGGTCAGATGGTCCCATAGTAGATTACCCACATTCTTGAATATGTGCATTGGATCGAGCAAGTGATTGATCACGAGTCGGGGCCAGTATGGTAACTCGTACCATAGAGATAGTCTCTTCATCCCTGGAGGCAATCCGTCATCGCACATCTCCTTCTGCTCTAATTAACCATGCTTGTGCAGACATCCTTGGTGGCTCTCTTCCCAAAAAGCCGTCGCGTAACACATGATTCTCTGGAGGATACGCTTGATGACCTTCGTAGATTTGCTTCTTCAGTGAGGGTGCCCTACGTGCATTCAGTCTAGGTCCACATGTGACACATGCTCTGTATCCGCTTGTTTGAAGCCCTGCATGTATACACATGATAATAGATCAACTATGGGAAAAAACAAGATTTACAGTGTCTGAGTGAGGAGTGTCAATAGATCACCTGAGCATTCTGTTAGCCCGGGATAGTCATGCATGGTCCACATTAGAATGCCTCTGATCAAAGCAGTCCGTCGTCCTGTGTGTCGGCTCATATCCACCACCTCTATGCCAATCCACAATTGTTGTAGCTCTTCCAATAGTGGACGAAGATACACATCCATATTCCCCACTTTATATCGCCCTGGCACAATCAAGCTTAGCCATAGGTGCCCCTTCTTCGTAGTCAACCACGGGGGAATGTTGTAGTTGACGATGACAACGGGCCATACACTGTAAGATGTTGATCTTTGACCAAATGGATTTACGCCATCCATAGCCAGGCCTAAGCGCAAATTTCGAGCTTCCCTGGCAAAATCCGACCATGTTCCATCTATATGTTTCCACGCTACGCAATCTGCAGGAATTCGTAGCACACCATCCGAAGATTTATTCTCCTCATGCCATGATGCTAGGGCGGCCATGGACTTACATTCGAAGAAATGCTTGATGCGAGGAAGCAGAGGGAAATGTCGCAAAACCTTTTGTGGAATTTTTGTCCCATGGAGATCTACTCGATATCTTTCGGAATCACATTTCGGACACTTCTCCATGTCTATGTATTCCCCTCTGAAAAGAATGCAGTCATTAGGACAAGCGTGGATAGAATTGTAATCCATCCCCAAGTTTCGCAAAATCTTTCTTGCTTCATCTCGGGAATCTGGCATCACATTGTCAGCTGGTAGTATGTGCTCTTTCAGCAATCTACACAACATAAAAATATGATACAGTCGTGTAAAAATCTATCAGATCATTATACATTTAGAGTTTTATTAAAGTAAACTAATTGTAATAGATCACCTGAAAAGCGCTGTGACGCTAGTGTCACTCCATCCAAACTTTGCCTGCATGTTGAGAAGAACCAGGAGTGCTTTCAATCTAGACATACGTGCTCCATTATACAATGGCGTATCGGCTTCACTTTTCATATCATCATAGATAAGCCTTTCTGAATCCATGATCGTCTCGATCATTTCATCAATCTCGGGCTCAAACATTGCCTCATTGGGAATGTGCTCTGCATGATCATCCCCCGAGCTGTCAGAGGCTACATCTTGTGGCCTCACATATGCTGCTTGACCAAAGCGCCTGCGAACACGTCTATTGGGTTGCAAGATTGCTGCTTGTTGGCCAGCGTCAGAGTCCGACGAGTTATAATTGGCAACAACTCGATCTATAATAGATGGATCGAACTCGCCAAATTCACGAACGTGCTGCAAAGAAACACGTCTTGTCCGTCGCACAACATGCTTGCATTGATTACAAGGACATAAGACCCTCGTTGAGAGATAGGTGTTTCGGTTGGACGGTCCCACATCCTCGTCGCTACTCATAATGAGGATAAAAAACTTATAACCTGGACAACAAATTTAATATTCTATTGGCATTCTTCATCTTATCTCTCTCTCTCTCTCTCTCTCTCTCTCTCTCTCTCTCTCTCTCTCTTTACCTCACATTCTCTAGTCATGTCCAATCCCCGCACACCTCGGTCTAGAGGTGCACGGAGATCAGAACCACCGGGTTATAATCTCGTCTTTATTGGTCAATACCTATATTTGTGGGTACAAGAAATCTACACACCCACGTCTACATGATACTGCATGTAGTGGACAAAACCCCTTTGCCTCTTCTCTAGCTGTAGCACTTCACAGCATCTTAACATCTTTTCACAGTAGATCTTTTCACTGTTCGTCTAACTCTAAACCCTAAACCGTAAGTAATTCTTGCGTGGACTCGATCTAACGTAAATAAGCGTAAATCTAAATAAACGTAAATCTAACTAAAAATAAACCTAAATCTAATTTAACGTAAGTCTACATCTAACCTAATCTTTAACGTCTTTTGGGATAGTTTCCTACGACGTTAAAACTCTCTTCTTCTTGTGTGTGTGTGTGTGTGTGTGTGGGTAAACCTAAATAAACCTAAGTCTAATCTAATATAACATAAATCTAAATCTAACGTAAATATATTATGTTATATTAAAAACAAAGAACTAAACTAACAGGGATTATAAGAACCTTAAAACTGATTTAACACATAATTTTTCACATAACTCGGCAAGAGTTGGCATTCTCATCACTAAAGATGTGAGAGTTAACTTCCGGCGGTGACGCTGCCTCATCTCCATCCACATCTGACGACAGCAATTGGCCCTTTAGACCGTTCTTGCTCTTGTTACTAACTTTGAAGTTGCTGTTGAATGACTAGAGGTTGTCTAGATGGTCATTGTGTCGGGGATGTAGTGACTCTTGCCGCCCTGAAGATCCACCTTCTTCCCTATCTTCTGAAGACATTTCACCAGTACTTTTGGATCGACGGAGCCCACCATGAGTGAAGGCAGCAATACCCTATATTCCATTGAGGGCTTTCTTCACCCGCTTCATGCAGGCATGGAGAAGAAAAAGAGAGAGAGAGAGAGAGAGAGAGAGAGAGAGAGAGAGAGAGAGAGAGAGAGAGAGAGAGGGAGAGGGAGAGCATTACCTGCTCCTTGCTTGAGGGCGCCGAAAAACTCAGATCTGAGATCTGAGTTTTTGGGCGCGCTCGGTTATTTTTTTAGCCCAGCCGGCGTCGCTATGAGCGTCGCAAATTTACAAAGAAATTTGCGACGCTCATAGCGACGCCGGGAATTTTTTTTTTGAGCGTCGCTGTGTGAGCGTCGCTAATATGAATAGCCTCTTGTAGTGGAATTTAATGCATTAGATTTCATTAAAAGCGATAATAAATTGACATGTATGTTGACTTAAATGAAGACTGAACCTACAAAAAGATATGTGTGGCACATGCCAGAGGACGTGGATATCGTGTTGTGGTACATGCATATTATGAAAATAAAATATCTACCTCACTCTCAATGCTTTTGATAAATGGGACCAAGTGCTATAATGTACATAGTGTGATATATGCGAAAATGGATGCCACAGTTGCAGTCATGTACATACCTTGCTGGGTAGATGAACCCCGAAAGTGGCACTATTGCATGTTTTTTAACATTAACGCATGTATAATTTGCTTCATGAATGTACAAATGTCAAGTGTTTCAAGTGGCACGCTCATTTTGTCTAGAAAATTCAATGCGGGCAATCTCGGGAAGGCTTCATACGGAAGCACAAGAGATGTATTCATACTGCTTGCCAAATGTAAACATGAGGTTGAATATGTAATTTTAGCCCAATGGGATTTTCCCATAATTTTAGGGATTTTCCCCAACTTGTTCGGGCTTTTTATAGACAAAAAGGCATTTTTGGGCTAAAAATATTCAAAAATAACAAAAAAATGGCTCAAAATTCCACATCACTCATAGTTCCATGACTTTGAGGAGCTTAGAAACATTTTAGAAGGGGAATATCACTCAAATATCAGCACTTTGAGCTCCTCTATGAAGGGATACATAGCCTGCTTCTTATACTAGTGTAGTCCCGTGCTGCTTGCATTGCATGTTTGAGGTCGTGAGACCACCAGTTAGGGTTTTCTCTCTTCAAATAATCACTTGGAATTGTCTAATGAATTCTTGAAAATTCCATGAAATGGCTATGACAAAGAATTGAAGCGTTAATTTAGGGGTTTTATCAAGGGCTGAAAGCAAAGGTTGGTGGTACAAGAAAAGGGCCAATTTTTTTCCCACATATTTGGTATTTTGGAGGCAAATGGTGTTTGTATTTCTAAATTTTTAAGATATAATGGTATTTCAATAAGAATGCTTTGTACAATTTCATAATGGGCCAGCCCTTGTGAGAGTAGTGGTGTCATGAGTGGATCAAGTGGTTCCAAAGTTTTCACCATACGTTTGAACTCGAGCTCCATAGCGTGCTCTCTCACTCATCACCTTGCACAATCCCGGGCTCTCTCTCTCTCTCCTCAGCATCGCATGCGGTTGGAGCAGCTCTACTCTCTCGCGTTAGTTCTCCAACCACGAGAACCCCAAAGGCTAAGGGAGCTGCTACCAGCAAAGAGTCACCTTCAACATGCAAACTGAAATCGAAGGCCAAGGAGAGAATGTCCTCCCCTAATAGATACAACAACAAAGGTGTTTCCACCCCATCCCCTTAAGAAATAGATCCAGAGCACAAAACCAGTCCCAACACAAGGGCTAGTGCAAAACAATGCAAGGTTGCTAATATCGACTCCAAACAGACCTCACTCCTCTTTGTTGAAGACGAATCAAAATCTGCCAACAAGTCAAGACTTCATTGGCGTCAAGCTTGTGTTATTTAAGAGTTGCATGTTCACTCCATGTGCTTGATGTGACATTTGAAGTTAGATGTACAATACCAAATTTGGTACTCTGGAGTACCCCATTTGGTATTGTAGGGAATCACACCACATTTAATCTATATCTCAACAAATTTCTCTGATGTGTTTCACATTTCATGCAAGGATAAAATGGAGGAGTACCCTCAACAAACCAAGTTTTGTTACACAAAAAAAGACCTGCATGAGGAGTATGGCCTCAGTATAGAAGGCAAACTCCCTAAGGACCTAAGTGATGAATGTGAGAGTGCATGTGTGCGGAAGCGTGAGAGAGGAGAGAAGAGAGAGAGAGAGAAGACAAAATGCTAGATGTGAGAGGAGGGGGCTAATCAGTCCCCCCATGACCACCATCAACCACAAGACTTGTAATAAAGCATATCCAAAATGAGTACCACTCCATATATAGGGGCCCAAGGGGAGGGAGAGAAGATGCATAAAAAAATGTCCCCACGACCCAACAAAATAAGTATATAAGGGTGCCTGGACAATGTGGGTATCCAGCCCAAAATTGGGCGGCCGGACAATGCAACCTATATGCATATGCAAGCATTGGTGGCCATCTTGGAGGCACAATAGTTGCTCATGTATGAAGAGGGGGATGGCATACACATTGACTCCAAGGCCTCATGTTGTGGACACTGAAAACACAATTCATGTGCTTGGGTACCTTCATGCTTCCTTGTTGGCATCAGTAACATCCACTATGTTTTGCAGTTGTGTTGATAAGAAAAGATATTTGCGTGAAGGCACATTACAACACCGCAATCCCTTTAGAGGCAAAGGCCTGGGTGTCAGGGAGGTCATTATTGAAGAGTAAGTGGGGTGTTTTGTTGGACACTATGCTTATATCATTTGAATTGATTATCTAATCTTGTGTTTCATCTTTGTGTATATGTAGGTAGAGGATCTTTTGGTGCAAACACCCATGACAACACCCTAGTGGATCGATCTCCGTGGTCATAACAAGTCAGATGCGACTCACATATTCAAGGAAGATCCTCACAAGTTAGTGTAGGAAATACTGCAAGATCTTAATGCCAACACAGTGGAAGGGAAAGGGGTTGACCGTGCTGTAGACTCAAGCTTGGGAGAAGATCAACTCAAAGCTGAAGTGCAGGAAATACTGCAAGATCGTGATGCTAGCACAGTGGAAGGGAAAGGGGCTGAACCTACTGTAATTCAAGCTTAAGAGAAGATCAGTTAAAAGCTCAAGTGCAGGATATACTACAAGACCTTGATGCCAGCACAGAAGGAAGGGAAAGGGGATGAGGGTACTGTGGACTCAAGCTTGGTAGAAGATCAACAGTGAAAGCCAAAGTGTAGGAGAGGGTTAAACATGGTAAAGAGGGAAGGGGACAACATGAGAACCAATTGGGGGGAAGTGATCCAATTGAGGAAGTTGCTGAAATGAAGATTGACCAAGGCGAGAAGATCAACGAAGACTCAATGCCGATTGAAGAGGTGGAAGTAGAAGTTATCTCGGCGGTAGATTTTTTGGATGCGGCATCAAAATTTGCAGAGGAGAGGGTGGGTAGAAAGTGGACGAAGAAGGCAAAGTGGACGGTGGAACCTTCTAAAAGTGCACGAGAGGCTGTAGGTGCTGAGGAGCCCAAATGCTCGAAGGAGGATTTTGGCATGGAGGAGGCCAAAGGAGCTAAATGTGCAGAGGCGACTAAAGGTGTGGAGGAGGCCAAATGTTCTGGGAAGGGAAAAGGTGCGGAGGAGACACTTGATGCGACACCCTTAGAAACAGGTGATAACATTGACTTAGCCACCCTCTCCCAACTCTTCAATGTGAAATCTAGAAAGTGCTGCGTTCGTCGTGGCCTCAACCCCCCGAACCTGCAAGAATTAGTTGTTGTGAAATTATTTTGTACTTGCTTCTGGCTTACAATGAAATACCAACCCATTTTGCTTATGTCAATACGTTTGGTGTTTGATCACTCTACTCTTGAAAGATGTAAATGTGTTTGTAAACTGTCATGTCCTAGTGTCAAAATTTGGTAAACTTTTATGGTGCCTAATGTCCAACTTTGATATTGCAAAAAGGTTGTGTTCTTCTACTCATATGGTTTAGTGTTATTACATCCAAAAATAGTTGGTGGCTAAATGAAGAACGATCAGATACATCAATGATGGTAGATATAATGGCGAGCAATAGGCGCCTTGTTATTTTGGATGTCAATGGAGTGATATTGAAGGATCGTGATGAAGAACCCAAAGGTTTGTGGAATATCCCATGCTCAATGGGATGTAGGCCCCATGGTGTGCAAGTCTCCCGATACAAATATTGTTTGGTCAGACCTGATGTGGAGGACTTCATCATCGACTTGAGGAAGTGATGCTACGTGATGCTCTCATCATTTAGCCAAAGGAAAAATTTGATGGCCATAATGAATGCTTGCTTCCGTAAATTGATGAGGATGAAAGACCTCTTTTTAAGTATTTATCCCTTAACTTTCAAATTGGCTAGACTCATTTTAATATTGTTTCGCACTTTGCTATTGATTTGTGCACATTTTGATACTATATGGTAGTCAATGCTTAAGCTTGCCATCTTCTCCATTTTCATTACTATGCTATTATGTATGCTAGAAAGAAGAGTGATGATAAGTGAGGAACTATTTCTTTCTCCTATGAATGTTTCTTCTTCCTCTTCCGTACCCTCATTCCCCGCTAGCTCTCTCCACCTTTGAAGGTGTTTGAGGCCTTGGGACCGAGTCCAGGGATGGTTAATGATTTTACAAAGTTTATGTTATGTCGTGATGCATGAAGCTTTCCATATTCATAGCATCACCAAGGTCACAAGGAACACAAAGATTGTATCATACCAAGTATCTCTTTATGGGAGAATCTATAATACAAAATCCTATTGGAGGGGGAACCGGCTCCACATAAATCCGGTCCTCAACTGTTGTCAAGTTCTCTAATTCTCTCTCTCTCTCTTGCAAAAGTATCATTCATGCCAAGTTAATTAAGTATAATGGTTATGTTGCTACCGTTAATTAAGTTCACCCTCTATGTTCTCAAAGGAGTCTCATAAAAATGCTCACTCTAATTCTCTTAATTCCACTATTCTCAAAGTTCATGGGCCATTTCTATTACATAGGTAGTATGCAGACACACCTAAAGTAACCTGCATAGTACCAAATTTGGTATTTTTTTGTATATTGCATAATTACAAACCGGATCTAGAGTACAAAATTGGGAACTTTTCTAGATACAAAAAAGAGTCAAACTTGGTACGATCTCTTTAGTTTGGTACTTTGCAAGATACACTGAAGGCACCAAATTTGTTTCCAAAACGTGATTTGGTATTACACTACCATGTGTGGGTGGAAATCAAAAGTACCAAATTGAGAATGTGCATCCATACTCTTAGGCATTGCAACCAAAAAATTGTATTGTGCATCCTGTTGAACCATGCAAAATCCAAAGAAGCACCAAGTTGGTACTATGGAGCTGGGAAATGGTACCTACAATGATTGTTTTCCAAAAAGTATCAAATTGGTACTATTTGGCCTAGAGTGATTGTTGGAAAAAAAACTACCAATTTGGTACTGAACAGCCAAACCTGAATGCCGCTTAAAGACTACAAATTTTGTGAGCACTATTCCAACAAATACCAAGGCCACCAAGGATTGCATTGTAGGAAAAATATATTACCTGAGAGTCATCTAGAAGATGTATGGGATGTTTGATGACACATTTTTCCTCGATCTTGTCCTTGCAAATATCCCTTTTGCTAGGTGAAACTCTCGTCTCGGATTTCTAGAAAGCGATCACCAAATCTCTAGTTTCACCTGTGATACTTGTATGTAGAGGCAATTGTCTATGACAAGCAGTAATTGACAACAATTCATCCTCATCTTTTATTTCCAGTCGACTGCTTGCTGCCATTATATGCCTCGATGAACACCTAACACAACAAAAATTCTGGACTGGTTCATGACATTGTCCTTTGATCACCATTGTTCAATATCATCCATCAAAGAGGTTCTCTCCACAAAAAGCTCACTTGAAGAGTGGGGTACTTTCAACTGAGTCAATGTGTTGCAAACGTTGGAAAGAAGACTTGATTGCACATCCAAACTCCTCAACTTGGAAAATGGCTGATGATGCATGAGCTAGTCTATAATTTCTTGTTGATGTATTGTTGTTAGTCCTTTGGTCTGTCGATGCCAACATCTAGCCATGGATTTGCATATATTGCTCCTTGATCTGATTGTAGAAAGTTTAGCTGTCTTAGCAGGGTTGCACTACTTGCATTGTTTACTCACGCTTCTTGCGCGCCCAATATCCCCGCAATAATTCTTGCTGACAGGTTCATGGATGCTCATGGTTCCCATCACAATACCCTCTATAAATGTAGGTATCCCTGACTTGAGATTGCTGAAGAAATCATGCTCAGCTTTCAACTTTGTCTATGTAGATATGGTACTACCCTGAGCTGCCATGGATGTAGAGAGAGAGAGAGAGAGAGAGAGAGAGAGAGAGAGAGAGAGAGAGAGAGAGAGAGAGAGAGAGAGAGAGAGTGAGTGGTAGAATCTGAATCCCACCCACCTCTTGCGCCCACACCGATATGTTATAGGACGTTTCAAAAAAGAAGACTAAAGTAAAAAACCTTCTAGAATTTTGCATTTGATTTTCTCCTTTATTTCCATTTTGTTACCATATACATGTGGTAGTGATGTGTGTGAACACACTTTTGACTGGCGGGGCATTTTTTTCCCTCTTTAGGAGGTTTTTCCCCCTGTGCATTGTATATACGCCATCATTCTAGGGTTATCTATATTCCCATTGCACAAAAGTAGAACACCCTCTGTTGTGTGCCTTGAGCTTCTTCGTCTTCTCCAAGCTGTTTGTTTTTTTGCAACCCTAATTCCAACAATTGGACTAGAGCAGATTACGTCCTCCCAACTTTCTCCCATTTCTTTGAGATTTGGTGTGTTCGCAGGTCGATAAAATTTTTGGGCTAGCTTGAAGAGCTTTGTCTGCTCAGATTTTTGATTCGAGCTCATTTCGGCCTTTGTTTCCACTACATGCAGTATTGCACAGGCTATTTCGTCATATTGTGCAAATTTTTTGTTAGTAACATTTTTTGCATAACAGGTCCCTAAAAATCTTCTATGGTTTTTGATATATAGCACGTGTTGTTCCTGCTTCGTTTCTCCTTTTTTGGGCAGTTTTCACATTAGGTGCAACATTTACCATGGCTGATAACAACACAAATGTGTTCAAGATGTTTGCTGCTGAGGATAGATTGGATGGGGAAAATTACCCTATGTGGGCTTATATGATGCAACATGTTCTTGTGTTGAAGGGTGTCTGGAATATTGTGCAGGGCATTGATGTACACCCTGGTTCTGAGGATACATGCGATGTTGAGGATGTTGTATATCTTCCTGCAAGGATTGCTGCTGTTAGAGTTGTTTTGCCTATGGCAGAACAAGCTCGCTAGGATGTAAAAGATGCGTAGGCTCATGCACTGATTGCCTTGTCTGTGAAGCACACTATTACTGCTCACATTTGTTCGATGAAATCTGCAAAACAGGCTTGGGTTATTCTGGCTGGTCTTTATGCAAGTCGTAATAAGGCTAAAATCGCATTGCTGCGTAAAGAACTAGAATCGAAGATTATGCATGAGGAAGATGTCATGGACACTTTCCTTGCCGGTGTCAAGGATATCAAGAGCAACTTATTTCTATAGGTGAAGTCATTTCAGGCAGTTCCCTTGTGCAGACTGTTCTTGATGCCTTGCTAGACTCTTAGTAGACTTTTGCTAGTACTTGGACACTTATGACCCAAGGAAATTCTGAAGTTGTCAAGTTTGATGCATTGTGCACATTGCTGTTGCAAGAGTCACTTTCCAAGAAAACAGGACTAGACAGCATGTAGTTGAACATATCTTTATTGCTGCTCAAAGGAAAGATGGTAACAGTAATGCAGCCACTTCTCATGGTTCTTTTGTGAGTGGAAAATCACATGTTTGTAATGCTTCTATTGGAAACAATTCGTCTGGAAATTTTGCGATAAGAGAAAAAAGAAGACGTGTTTCCATTATCGTAAAGCTAATGATCACTTAATCAAGCAGTGTCCTAAGTTGGAGGCTACTAAGAAGAAAGAGGGTGGTTCCACTGCAAATGCTGGTTCCACTACAAATGTAGCTATTGTTTAGTATTCTATGAAAGGAGACTATGATGCTGATGTTGATGCAAAATGGGCTTTTAGTGCAGAGTGTACCTATAATCCTGCTGTCCATGATGCATGCATGTCAATTACTGCAGTTTCACATGTGTGGTATTTTGACAGTGGTGCTACAAAGCACATTACCTCACATCGTGATTTGTTCACCTCTCTCATGTTTGTCCCTCATGGGAATTCGGTCACTTGTGCCAACAATGCCTCTTATCCGATTCAAGGAGTTGGAAAGATTGTGCTTACTGCTGTAAATGGTAGTTCTTTCACACTTGTTAATGCACTTTATGTACCTGGGATCAAGAAGAATCTTTTGTCTGTATCTACACTTGCTAGACTTGGTCTTGTAGTAAAATTTGTGGATGACAGATGTACAATACATGATCTCAGTTTCGGTGATGAAATTGTTCCATCTAGCATTTTATGCTGCGAGTTGTATAAGCTCACTTTGTATTACAAGTGTGGGCATAATTTTGCAAATCTAGTTGTGGATTCAAAGGCTATTTTAGATGCAAAACTTTGGCATGCATGTTTTGGTCATCTGAATTGCCAGTTTGTTGCATTTGCAAAAATTTGATATGGTTGCTTCTTTGCCGCCTCTTGAAGCACCTGTCAAACATGTTTGTGAAGGCTGTATTTTGGGTAAGATGCAGCATTCTAAGTTATTAAAGGATGGTTCAGTTAGGGCCACATGCAGGTTGCAACTTGTGCATAGTGATGTTTGTGGTCCCATGCAAACTCTATCCTTGGGAAATTACCTTTACTTCGCGACTTTCATTTATGATTACTCTAGGCATGCATGGGTATTTCCGCTTAAAGAGAAGTCCGAATGTTTTAGGTGCTTCAAACAATTTCTGGCTATGAATGAAAATGTCTCGAAATGTACTATGGGCACCCTCCGTTCCGATGGAGGGAGGGCGTATATGTCTCATGAATTAAATGCATTTTTGGCTAGTTATGGTATAGAACACCAATGTACAGTGCCTTATAAGCCTCATCAAAATGGTGTTGCTGAGAGGAAAAACATGTCACTTACGGAAATGGCACAATGTATGGTCAAAAGTTAAGCTTTTCCAAATTTGTTTTGGCTTGAGGCCATCATGTGTGCCACTTATGTACTAAACAAGTGTGCTACAAAAGCTCTGCAATCTATTACTCCATATGAAGCATGTCATGATAGAAAGCCTTATATTGAGCACATGCATGTTTTTGGTTGTTTGGCATATGCTTTGGTGCCACAAACACAACACTTAAATTGGATGATAAGGCTATCAAATGTATTTTTGTTGGTTATAGTGCTGAAAGCAAAGGTTACAGGTTGTATCATCCGCAGACAAAGTGTATCTTGGTCTCACGGGATGTTGTGTTTGTGGAAGATTCTGTTCATCCCTTGCTATCATGTACTAGAGACAATAATGTCAGCTCACAGGACATTTATGACACTTATTGCCTCTTTTTAGTTGTGAAATTTTGAATGTAAACTCCAATGAGGCAAATGTACATCCCATGGGGGTTTTTGAAAATGTTACAAATCAGCCTAATACTGATGTAGATGTACATGATGTACTTGATGAGGAAAGGGCTGAAAATGAGTAGGATAGAGGTTTGCCAAAATGGCCGGTGCATACATTGCATGACAGTAAATTGGATGCACCTTTGTCTAGTCGCACTCATTCAAGCTCTCACCATGCATCTTATGCATTAGATTGTTATGCTTTGGCTACATTAGGGAATGTGGGAAGTCATTTGGAGGGTCTTCTAAGAAAATACAAATTTTTACCTTCTCTCTCTAGAAAATTGGTGTGGTAAAAGAGAAGGCGTCCTCATCAATCATTCAAAAAGTGTACTTCAAAGTGTGTTCTTTCAATAGAGTCATAACGGCCGTAATGATTGATGGAATGTCCCTTTTCAATTATATTGAATTCACCTTGTCATATAGGAGGGAATTACTTTTCCATACAATGTATGCAATAGAGAGTCTAGGGAGTAATGGTGCTATACTCTTTCGTTTCTTAATTTTCTTGAATTTGTATTCATGGCTTCTTCATCCACCCCCTCAAACCTTCTCACTACATGTCATAAATAGCATCTACACACTGATTTGAATATTGAATATGAGCGTATATGCAAGCGAAGTAAAACAAACACAATAGTAACACCCATAGAGAAAGAAAGACTCAGAGTAGAGGGAGCAAAACACATAGATTAATGGACACATGGCTCACTCTATCCTTTGAATCCTACGACCAATGCCTCCCCTATATTTGCAAATCCACTACTTTATTGACCTTTGTAGGTGATGGACAGAATGGCTTACTTGGCTACTACAAAGCTTTTACTGGGAAATCAAAAATTCAAAAAAGCATGGTTCACCATCAAGCAAATGAGATTATATGACTTTCTACTTTGCATTGTGAGAACCAAAAAACCCTTTTGTAGTGCACACAAGAATTACAAGTATTGCAAGAAAAAGTGCGGAACTTACAAAGGAAAGATACAAGCTTAGGTGCTCGTGTGCAAAAGAAATTACTACGGAATCTCGAAAACTTGAAGGTTGGCTTTGGACGTCTCAAGAAAAGAATCCAATCATCGAGGTCAGGATTGTGAACCTTAGTTTTTTCTTATGTCTGTTTTAGTTTCTATGTAGACATGCTATATATCCAAACAAAGAAAACATAGATCCAAAGGCCAATGTAGGAAAGCAGTTGAAGCCTTTGATAAAGAGACAGGTGGTGTTCTGCATTTTGTTTTGAAGCTAGATGAGCGTGACATCCTCAAAGACAAGAAGATAGAACAAGTCACAACAACATCGATGAATTAGGATCTTTCAAAAAGCCCCACTAATGATCCTTCATACTTCAGTGTTCAATAAGAAACAAACATATGGTGGCTTGGTGCTTTTCAGGTATTCCATTTCCATCTTCTCTTCAGCTTTGGTAAGCCCTCTTGAGATTTAATTTTAGACTTAGTTTCACGTTTCATGCAGATTTAATCTTGAAGGTAAAGAAAGAAGACCACAACATTTTATATTGGGTGTTCCATCAAACTCCTATCCCTGATATCATTGATAAACAAATGAATCAAGGAAAGGTGCTAGTTGTCAATGGAAGGGGAGACTTTCAGGTCCAATGTCATCTTGGAGGTGACCTTAAAACACTCAAGTATATGTATAATTGTGGAATGGGTGCTATGGTAAAGGCTCCATGCTTGTATTGCATGGAGCCTGCAAAGACGATGGACCCAAAATGGTGGATAAAGGCTCCTATTTTCCACAATGAGGATCCTAATTTCCACTTAGTTCTGGATATTCCACTTGCCAATGTCCACATTTGTACAATGAATGCTCTTTGCAGAATTGTGGAGAAGTTGGTGTATCTGTACATTGGGTTTTTTTTGGAATATCAAGAACTCAAAAGAACAAAAGGTTGCGGCAGAGGCAATTGAGCTGTTTTGTCAGAAATGGGTCTCCATGGGGGCAATGTGAAAATCCAACAGGACGAGAAAAGGTCAACCAATTATAA
Organism: Adiantum capillus-veneris; assembly: GCF_014529385.1. NCBI lineage: Eukaryota > Viridiplantae > Streptophyta > Polypodiopsida > Polypodiales > Pteridaceae > Adiantum > Adiantum capillus-veneris. The sequence goes on from NC_140939.1 coordinate 157,619,008, forward strand.
AGATGTACTTTGCAAACCATCTATTGGTGGGGTCAACGCATGTCGTTTTTTAATCAAAACCAACAGGCATCAAAGATAAGAAGCTAACCAAGCATGGAAGGATATATCAGTCCACCTATGTGAGCAAAATTGATTTTCTCGTCTCCATGGGGGCAATGTGAAAATCCAGTGGGATGATAAAAGGTCAACCAATGATAAAGATGTACCTTGCAACCATCTATTGGTGGGGTCAAGGCACGTTGTTTTTTATCAAAACCAATAGGCATCAAAGATAAGAAGCTAACCAAGCGTGGAAGGATATATCAGTCCACCTATGTGAGCAAAATTGATTTTCAGCAATGGAAAAATCTCCATATGGCAGTGAAGGACCAAGAACCCACAACTCGCAATGCCAACGGTGAAGTGTGGCATTCCATCGATGTGCTATTTCAGATGTGTGATAAAGATGAGTGGACACAAAATGATCTAAACAAGTTTAAGAAGAACCTTCAGCTACTAAAGAAAGCATTTAGGACAGCATGGATTGAAACTCAGATTACTCATTACATGGTATCGTTAAAGCACCCTTTTAAATGATAAGGGCTAAAAGGTTGTTTAAAATTCTTGAAAACTTGTTTTATTTGCACATCATTTTCAATCACTTACCATACTTCATTCAAAAGTATGAAAACCTAGGCATATGGAACACCCAAGGCTCGGAAAAGTCTCATTACATAGCTAGGAATGCATATTTCAGACACACACAACACGGTGGGTCTCGAGATAAGGCAAACAATTTGAAAGAGTTGTTTCAGTGGTTTTATCGTAGAATCCTTCACCGGATGCAAAAAAAACATGTATTGGACTGTTCGGCAACATCACAAGCAATTAGGCATTTGTAACAAAGAAAAAGGAAATGAGTAGAGGCATTTAACAACTCCAGTGCTCGTGAAGGTCAGAGACAGTGGAGAGAGACAATGCAATATGTAACCATAAGAGGATCAAAAGATTTTGATTTTAGGTCACAACATGTACAAGAGATGCCTAATGATATAATAGATACAGTATAAGTCACAAGTCTCTCAACATGATGATAGATAGTGGATATTTTTTGGCATATTACCCTTGTATTGGATCATTAAATGTTTTCCATAATCTAAGAGTTCATTTGGGTTTTGTTTCCCCAGAGTGAGTGCCATTGCTGTGTATGTGTAATAATAAGCTGCACGACCAACAAAGGAAGTCATCCTTTTTACCAATCCATGACTGTACACAAAGGATGAGTTAGAGAAAGACAGTGACAACTAGAATTTTTGGGTGGGTTGGGGAGGGGGGGGGGGGGGGGTGCTTACCATGTAGCTCTCATCTTGCATATATAAGTCATCCTTCTATAGGTCCACTGACCTCTTGGACCCTTGTGTGGGATGCATAAACCAGTCCTCTACTTCTTGAGTATTGGTTGATGGCCTCAAGTTGTTTCTGATAGCTTGGAAGGTAGCCTCATCTAGGAGTGTCTCTCTATATTATTCTGCCTTGTCAAAGAAAAGTTTGAGGCATTCCATTGGGTAATTTCTAGAGGTTTCCATAGACTCATTGTCATTGTTGTCATCAAATACAAAGCCACTCCTCCCCTCTTGAAATTTGGAGAGCGTGGCAAGTGCAAAGTCCTTCCTTAAAGAAAATATACTTTGATGTCATGGAGGAAAATGTATGATCTCTCACCAAATTTGAACTCTAGCAGTCCAGGAAGCATCAATGTGGATTGCTTTTCATTAAAGCGAGAGACTTTTAAAGGTAGTTTGATGTCAGATGTTTTAAGTGTAAGTATATTTCTTCGTTGCACCTAGTTAGCCTATGCCTCAAGATTAATATCCTCCTCAATCTCAGGAACCTCATTGGACTCCATGTCCTCATCATCTTGCTCATCGGGTGGTAGATCCTCCTCCATTACCTCTGAAGAATCTTTCAATAGACTAGCAAATAGAGAATTTAAGAATAGAAGGAACCCAAAGGATTCTTTGATTAGCAATGTTTCTTTCTGAGCAAAGTCCATATCTCTCTTTAAAGAGCCTCTCAGCAACTTAGGTAGTCCCTCTTCTGCTTCCTGTTCAACTAAGCCAATTTTTAATTCGACCCTCTGCCTCTTCATTCTGTGAGATCTTAATCCTAAGAAAAACATAATACATGCGATAATAGACTAGTATTGGGACACATCAACATTTAAATATTAAAACACATTTCTCCTAAATTACAAGCTGTTGGTCTCTCTCTCTCTCTCTCTCTCTCTCTTTTTGTGACAGATTGGTCTCATAGGTCCTGTTGGCATTTTATAGAGGTTATTTAGAGCAACTCATCTTATTTGAGTTCCAACTCCTCTCTCTCCCTAATTTTCTACCTCTTATATGCTCCATGGTGCGCGAAGAACAATCGACAGACCGATACTATGTATATGCGTGCCATAGGACAATAAATAAAGTTTCTTCTCTCTCTCTCTCTCTCTCTCTCTCTCTCTCTTTCTTTCTCTCTTTGTGGCAGATAGGTCTCATAGGTCATGTTGGCATTTTGAAGATGTTAGCAGAGCATCTCCTCTTATTTGAGTGCCTACCCCCCTACATACCCATTTAGTGCTCTACGGTGTGCCAACGACAATCAGCGGACCAACAACCCCCATCCCCACGCCATAAGACAAGTAAAAGTGTTGTCTCTATCTCTCTCTCTCTCTCTCTCTCTCTCAAAATGTACATTAAACTGCACCTATAAGAAATAAACAATAGTAGGTGTTACCTTTTCTTGGGCCTAGCATGGCAACCTTCAAGAGATTCTATTTTTGTGTACCTCTATCTCTCTCTCTCTCTCTCTCTCTCTCTCTATCTCAACCACCCTCTCACTCTCTCTCTCTCTCTCTCTCTCTCTCTCTCTCTCTCTCTCTCTCTCTCTCTCTCTCTCTCATAATCTAATCGTTCATGGTACCATTGCCAGCATGCACAAAAAATAACGACATGCTTTACACATGTCAAACGGCTAAAATTAACTAGTTTGCATTTATTGCACCGTATAATTTTGATTGAGAGGTCAATTTCACACTTAATGGGTTGTACAGTATTCGTTGGCATGCTTATTGTAGCACCTTAGAGAGAGAGAGAGAGAGAGAGAGAGAGAGAGAGAGAGAGAGAGAGAGAGAGAGAGAGAGAGAGAGAGAGAGAGAGAGAGAGAGAGAGAGAGAGAGAGAGAGAGAGAGAGAGAGAGAGAGAGAGAGAGAGAGAATCGCTCAGAAGAGCATCACACAAGGTGACAACGCAGAGGGTCTTGCTGTCCATTAGAGAAACCCAAATTCTACATATACCTAGGTCCTACAGGTATGAGAGAGAGACATAGAGAGGGAAGTAGATTAAGAGCAGGGAAAGGGGAGACAGAGAGTCATATATTGTGTGTGTGTGTATGCGTGCTAAATGATAAATGGTATGTTATTGGGAATACTACATAAACCAAAATGACAATGGCCCATAAATTTGACGAGTTTGCACAATGGCACATAGAGACGATTCTAGTATCATCTAAACATCATACATGCACCATAATGACACTTTGTCGCAAATAGAGAGTCAGATATCGGAATGAAACCATGGAGGAGAAGTACAACCAAGGTATAGAAAGGAAGAGAGATAGAGCGGGTGTGTGTGTGTGTGTGTGTGTTGGTGTCCCTATTGTAATAGAAAAGAATTTGAATGTTATGGCACATTAACTTGGAACCTTGTGTGGACAATGGCACACAGATATCATTCTGTCTTTCACTAAATTGCCCCCGCATGCCATAATGCCTCTTTCAAGGGGGGGGGGGGGGAGAGAGAGAGAGAGAGAGAGAGAGAGAGAGAGAGAGAGAGAGAGAGAGAGAGAGAGAGAGAGAGAGAGAGAGAGAGAGAGAGAGAGAGAGAGAGAGAGAGAGAGAGAGAGAGATTGGCTTACAGGTAAATGAAAAGAACAAAGATGACTGCGAGAAAGGCAGGCAAAGGACCAGGTTTGGCTATTAAAGTAGGAGGAAACTCGACTAGTAAAAAGAAGAGACCAGGAAAGCCCATGAAAATCTTGAAAGCTCCAAGGATGAATAGGCTACAAAGACACATCAAGCTATTCAAGGAAACCAGGAAGGCTCAAAAATGTATTCAACTTCTAGTACCAAAGCTTCCATACCAAAGACTAGTCAGGTCAATATGTGAGGAAGCATGTTTTGGGACCATGAGGTTGAAACCTCTTGCACTGCTGGCACTACAAGAGGCAGCAGAAGATTTTTTGCTAGAATATTTCAATGACATAACAATTGTTGCAGCACATGCACACATGGTAACGATTATGGACAAGGACAATGAAACTCTGAAAAGAGTAGGGTGGAGATATGATAAGCTACTCCAACCCAATAAATTTATAGACAATAAAATGAAGGAAATTTTGCTTATTCCTCCGTCAAAACCAGAGGTGGTGACGATTGTAGAAGTCACCCACGATGTGAATACCAAGGCCAGGGCTGAGCAGGAAAATCGGCGTGTAGAGGAGATGAATAAACTGAAAGAGAAGGAAAAGGCAGCAAATACTATAGAAGAAGAGATTAACAACTACCACATTGTTACACACGATATCAATGTGAGAAACAACAGAATTTTGTCATCTATGGAGGAAGGATTAATAGTAGATATACAGCTAGAAGATGGTATTAGAAGGCTATTAGATTCTACGCATATCAATATATTGCGGGATCCAGATGCTCAAATCACAGACTGAATTGTATATATCTTCCTGAAGTCAGATGCTTTCACCAGCTTCAGCATATTTTTATTCAGCCTTGAGGCTAGAGAGTAACAACAAGTAACTTTCTTGTAGTTTGATAAAGAGCTAGCTACCTCCACAAAGCCATGCCAAAATATATCTCTTGGATGCCCAAATTTCTTCCTTTCTTAGAATGAAAAACACCCCTATCGGTACATTCGAGAAGTGGCTTGCCCATTGTCCAATGCTGCAAGTAACAATTATAATTTTTCCATGTGAGAGCAACTGCCCACTGGAGCCTCGTTTGCATTGAACTTGACTACGCAGCTGTCTAGACACTAAACTCAATTCAAGGAATGCATCCAGAATTGAGACTGTGAGTATTGAGAATTATAAATTGCTTTGATTTTGGATAAAGTATGGAGACAATTATTGTGTTGGGTTCATACCAACTCCTCCTGCTTGCAGATGCATGAAAAGACTGCTGCACATATATGGAAGGCTATGCGGAAATCTAGATCTATACAAGCCAGTAATCAAGGAAGTCATGATGCCTTTATAGACGGATGGCAACTTGTGTGGATGGATGTAACATTTAATGGTCTAGTAACTTGTGTATAGCAAAAAATTACTTAGACATAGTGAGAATTTCATCAAGAATAGAATCCTAATGAGCATAGCAAGAGTGCTTGGATGGAGAGAGCAACAAAAAAATAACACCTAGTTAGATAGGCATGAACAATACTTCAAAAAGAGAGAGAAATTAAGCTATTCACAACAATTGAGGACCGTATTTACATGGAGCCGGTCCCCCCTCCAAAAGGCTTTGTATCATAGGTTTTTCCTATCAAGGGAGACATTTTACAATACAATACTTTGTGTTCCTTCAATAACTTGCTGGTGTAATGAAGATGGAAGCTTCAAGAACCAAGCTTACACTGAAAACACAACATCAATTCCCTCACGGTCTCAGACCCAAGACCTCATACACCTTCAAAGATGGTGAGAGGTAGCGGGGTATGAGAGTAGATCGAGAGGAACTAGTATTCTTACGAGAAAGAAGTATGTCTCCTCACATAATCACTCTTAATAACTTAGCATAGCTTAGTAATTAGCATGGTAGAGGAGATGAGCATGCACTGGAGCTTGGCTCTTGGTTGGATTTGCATCACAAAGCCAAGAGTTGTTGGTGTAGGCCTCCCTTCTCACAAGCTTGGAGTAGATGATGAGCTTTCCATTAAAGCTTGAGAAGGAGATAGTCTTCTTTACTTCACACATGAGATTGTGTGAGTGTGTGTGTGTGATAAGGCCTTGCAAAAATCAGCCCCCTCTCTCTCTAGGTCGACCCCCCTTGCTATTTCCTCTTACTGGCCCCTCATTGGCTCATGCAAAGCTTAGCCAATAGGAAATTAGAAGCCTAATTGCTAGCCTTGTGACATGTGTCCCCCTTTCCCCTTTTGTGAGAGCTTTAGGTATTTAAATAATTCAATTAATCCCTCATTGGACCTCTTGGTCTTCTGGCCAATAGGAATCAGACAAGCCATTGGGCTGCTGAATGCTGATTGGACCCCTTGGGAGACTGTCCAATAGTCTTCTAGAGAGCTTAATTTCTATTGGTTCTTTTATCAAGTGTTTTTAAATGAATTAATCTAAATTTACTCTAGCCTAATTCTCATTGGTCCAACTCTATGGCCATCCAATAGGATTTGAATGCACCTTGGGGGCAACTGGGCTACGAACCTGACATGTGTCCACTATGCCCTTCGTGTAAAGGGAGCTTGGAAGAGTGTGTGTGTGTGTTTCTCTCTCATCCCCAACAAAAATGGCTTGCCCCCTTCTTGATAGGGATGTGGGAAGACTTTTGAGTCTCCCCACAAGCATCCAAATGTTTCTAAGGTTTGACCATAAGACCTTTCATTTAATTTTGGAACCTAAGCTTTTTGGAAGTCTTAAGTGGGTGATTCTTAGGGTCTTTGAAGCCCATTGATGCACATTGCTCTTTTGCAGATGGTCCCTGTGTGGATCCCTATTTTCCCTCCTTTGGATCCCTACTGAGACCCGTCTGCTAGCGTTACCAATATTCTAGCCTTTTCTCCCCTGGTACTTCCCCATATAAATGATCAGCTTAACATGAGAAAATCATTTAGGAGAATTAGATATTAGATATTAGTTATTATGACATTATCTCTCTTTTGAAATCATAGTCGTCCTCGACTATGAAGTAGAGACGATAAAGCCTAGTCATTCGTCCGTTTGCTAGTGGGTAAAGGATCCCTATTTTACCCTACGACATTGTCCCAAAATGGATGACTAGTCCATTTGATGCTTGAGAGCATTAGCTGCCACAAGCATGTCTGCACATTGGTCCATATCAATCTTCCATAGTAGACTGACAAGCTCTACTTGGTGTTCAAGAGACGTCGTCTCCACAAACATGATCCTAAGCATGCATACTTCTTACATTTGTGCACAAAGAAAAAGAAAGTCTTATAAGACAAAAACTTTGTTCATTTAAACATTTTTACACTTGCTTACTTTAGGGAAGCATTTTAAGCATTGACAAGGTTTAGGTTATCCTTTAATTGTATGCCTTGCATCCATCTAGCATCATCAAAAGGATAGTTCTTAAACTTAATAAGATACCATCGGATAATCTTACCGCCTCTCAAGACCTTGTCTTCATGTCGGAGAATGGACTCGAGCTGCAACACCTCTTCTTGGTCCTCGATCTCTGGTGGGTCTTCAATAGTTGTTGGTTCTTGAAGTGGCTCTCCTTTGTAAGGCTTTAGTAGGCTCACATGGAAAGCATTGTGTATGAACCAATGACTGGGCAACTTGAGTTGATAGGCCATCTCATTGATTGGCCTAAGAATTTGAAAGGGACCATAGTACCTTTTTGCTAGTTTAGCATAGTACTTTTGGTGTCCCGTTCTTGCCAATTGTGTGCCTTAGTCGAGCCTTGGGAAACTTAAGCAAAACCCAATCATTTTGTTTAAAGTCTTGAGCTCTTATGTGCTTATTAGCAGTAGCCTTTTGCCTTTTTTGTGAGATAGAGATAGCATCCTTAATCTTTTGGAAAGATTCTTGTAGGTCTCGGCTATACTCATCTGCAACGAAGATCTTCCCATGTACCTTAAGTAGGAGGGGACTTTTGGATCTTCCCTCAATTACCTCAAAAGGTGCTTTTCCCATGGATGTATGTATAGTATTATTGTAGGCATACTTCACTACGGGTAAGTACTTCTCCCATTGGGACGTTTGATCTACTTTCGTTACATAGGCTTTAAGTAGATCAAGACTTGTTAGGTTAGCTATTTCACTTTGGCCATCCGTTTGCGGGTGATAGGCCAAAGAGAAGTTTAGCCTTGTTTTTAAATTCTCAAAGAGATCCTTCCAGAAATTCTTGGTCATTCTAGGATCTCTATCCGACACTATGGACATCGGCAAGCCATGGTACTTGAAGATTTGTGATATGAAGAGGGTTGCCATTTGATGGGCTTTGATAGTCTTTTTGCGAGGTATAAAATGGGCTTGTTTGATGAACCTTCCCGTATTCCCTTGGATAGACTTAGGCAATCCAAAGATAAAATCCATGGATATGCTCTCCCAGGGTGAATTATGGATTGGCAAAGGTTGAAGAAATCCAGGTTGCTTCCCTCTATCAAACTTCGTCTTTTGGCATAACACACATTTAGAAACATACTCTTGTATGTTTGCTTTCATGGCAGGCCGCATAGAAATATATTTCTATTTCATTTAGGGTAGACTAAATCCCTCTATTCCCCGCATAAGGAGGAGCATGAGATTCATACATTGCTTTCTCACGTAGTGGGTTAGTAACACAGTCTATTGCCATAGAGAAGATAACCATATTGTAAGGTAAATGGTTCTTCTTTCTTCCCTAGTGGAAGGGCTGAAATCACATCTCTAAAATGATGATCAATAACATACTCATCTATCATAGAAGATAGATCATTGTGAGTTGCTATGGAAACCGCATTCACTCTTGATCATCTTGAGAGTGCATCGGCTACTTGATTATGCTTTCTACCAATGTGAGCAATATGAAAATGAAATTGCGAAAGGAAACTTTCCCACCCCATTTGTTTGTCGGAGAGCTTGGTTTGCATCATGAAGTACTTAAGGCTTTGGTGATCCATCCGTAGAATGAAAGGAGTCCCCAATAAATAGTGCTTCCATGAGTCTAAGGCATGTAGAACTGCGAGGAGGTCATTTTCATATATGCCTAGAGCTTGCTCAACAGGGTCGAGCCTTTGACTTTTGTAGGCTATGGTGTGCCCTTCTTAGAGAAAAAGAGCTCCAAGGCAATCACCACAAGCGTCTCATTAGACCTCAAATGGTTTTAAGAGATTCAACACTGTAAGTAGAAGTTGAGAGATAAGCTTTTCTTTAAGCTTTTCAAAAGCATTGTTCTCGCTGGTAGACCATGTATACCATTGTTAGGTCATGTAATGGTCCCGTGATTTGTGAGAACTTTTCTATGAAGCGTCTATAGTATGCACACATACCTATAAATCTTCTTAGTCATTTAGATTCCTTGGATTAGGCCATCCTTTTATTACCTCTAGCTTTGATGGATCCATTTGGATGCCATCTTGAGAGATAATGTGACCTAAATACTAAATCCCAGTATGTGCTGTCCCTTTGTTACTCTCCCACTTGCTCTGTACACTTTTGATTGCCTCCTCTCTCCCTCAAGATGGATTTGCTAGCCTCCAAGATGCCCAGGATGGTGTTCTAGTTACTCATACAGCCTATGTGGTGCTATGTGTGTGACCATGATGAGACCTTGATGCTCCCTCTCCACACTCTACAAGCTCTTGTATGAAATTGATTTCACTTATTGCAAGCTAGTGATAACATTCTAGAGAGCGTACGATTTACTTTTAGGAGTACTTGATTGACTTATTGAGCCTTATTTCACCCTCAATCACACCCTTTGCTTATGTGCAAAGATACAAAGAATCCGTTTCACGTCTACCTAGGTCACCGAGTAGAGCATTCTCACTCAAAGCCGATGGAAGCACCTTCTATTATCCAAGTTGTGATACCGCTTATTCCTTATTAACCAAGAAGGAGATGTTAGTGTAGTGGCTAGTCATAAGGGGACAACCACTATAGCCCTTTACCCTAATAGGCCTATTGGAGTAGAGGTAGTGTAAGTTAAAAAAAACCCTGTTGGCATAAAGGTGGCATGTGCCTTGCCCCACGATGGATGAATCAACTGCCATTGACCTTAATAATCCACTCACTTATTCTTTATATACATGGAAGAATAAGGAATGAGAGTGCTTCTTGCCACTCTTCTCCACCCCACATCGCTCGTTCTCTCTCTCTCTCTCTCTCTCTCTCTCTCTCTCTCTCTCTCTCATCAGCTGCCATTGACCTTAATAATCCACTCACTTATTCTTTATATACATGGAAGAATAAGGAATGAGAGTTGCTTCTTGCCACTCTTCTCCACCCCACATAGCTCGTTCTCTCTCTCTCTCTCTCTCTCTCTCTCTCTCTCTCTCTCTCTCTCTCTCTCTCTCTCTCTCTCTTTCTCTTTGCACATGCACTACATTCACACACCCCTTCAATTGGTATCAGAGCACACGATGATGGTGGGTAGCATGGTGGTGTCAAGAGCTTTGAGGGGATAACTTGCTTGATCTCGACAGTGGAGAGACCAAGAAAGCTTGGAAACTTTGTGAGAATGAAACGGGATCTTGTGAGATAAGGTGAGAGTGATGTTTTCTCTTATGGAAGCTAAGAAGACAATGTGGAAGATAGTGTGTAGGTGAAGGTGCTGCCCTAAAACTGTGTGCGCATACAAACACTTTTTTGCAAGTCAGTTTTCTCCTTGTAGAATGTAGATCACAAGTCCCCTCCATTTTTTATGTGGTTTACAACTTTTCAAATGAAACTTTTTGTAAATTCCTCACCATGTTTTTGGTATTCAGCTCAAATTAGCCACATGCAAGAAATCTCAAGTTTTTTGTTTAGCGCAGTGTGCGAGTATGATGCACTTTTGAAATCACGACAAGTGGTTGACTATGGGTGCATGAAATTTCAACTTGTGCAAAGCTTGAGTTGGTAGATTCAAATAAAGAAGAAGTAGTGGCACGGTGGAGGCACAACATTGGCCATTTGAGATCTCCTTCGACACCACTATCTGTTGTACTTACATACACGAGCATGGAGACATTTACATACCCTCACATCAGTCTTTTGAGAGACATGGCTTTCCGATCACATGCTTGCTTGGAGGCAAACTCTTATGCATTGGCACTACAAGTGGAGCTTCTTTCATAGGTTTTGGCATACATATTGTCTCCACACTCATCTACTTAGCACAATTTTTTTTCACTGACATAGACATACTTGTGCTCTTCTATGAGGTTTCAAAGATTTTTTTGGGAGCCGTTTTGATTTGGTCTTGAGATATGGTCTTTGTGGTTTAAAAGAGACTTTTGTCTCTAATCTTTGTGCGTAGTCTCATTGCAAGACATTTTGGCATTCATTGGTGGAAATTTGTATATGGTTTTCATGATTTTTTATGTGCGGACACTTTGTTGATGTACGTTGAGTGTAGGTTTTCATTAGGGCCAAAAACGACTCAAAAAGGGCTGTGTAAGGAATTGGTTAAATTACTAATTAGCAGAGCCGTTTGTGGTCAAAACGGCTCCAAATTTGTTCGTTTTGGTCATTTAAAGCATATCTACGCAATCTAAAGCGTATTTAGGTACATATCTCTAAATATTCAAAAAGATATCGTTTTCTTCACATTCCTTTGTGGCTCACCTCGAAATTTGTTTTCATTTACTTCACTTGGCGGCAAATAGTTGTTTCCACTTTTGAATCTCTCTTTTTTCTCTCACCTTTCGCGAGCTTTTTCTCTTCTTCTCTGCTGCTACGTTATTTTCATTATACTTTCTGCTCCTTCATTACTTACAATGACTAATACATCTTCCACTAGTGATAACCGCAAGTTTCACTCGAACATTAAGCTAAGCTAGGAATATGCTACTATGCGGAGTGTCTATCAAAGACCAGTTACAACTGCAAATGAAGCACAACAACTTCGCAACGAGGGAAAGAAACACATTGATATATGGACAGATGGGAGCTTGTATCCACCGGATCCTAGCACTGGAAGGTATCCATCTTTTAACACTCCTCATGATTTGATGAGATTTGTTGGTGATGGGGTTGATGGCTTACTAGGATATAGTTCTAGGTTATCTCATTTACACATTGATCATACACATTACATTAAATATCTCAAAACTGTTTTGTCTTCAAATGCAGTAAGAATTTTAGAACTTGAAAACCAAATAGCATCTCTAAAACAAGAAAATCACCAACTTCGGACTTTAAAAGAAACTCCAATAGGATTAAGAGCACGAGTAAAACGAATGAGAGATGTAGTAAACTTAACAGAAGTTTCTGGACAAAGAAAAAAAAAGATTAAAGATTACTAGAGAACATGTGACTAGTCTTTTAGGATTTGATATGTCCAATGGTCAAGAAAGGGTGAGATTTTTGAATGAGGTAATGAACAAAAGTGATATTCTTAAACTTTTGAAACTTCCTGAAAATCAAACTCAGAAAAAATTGGTATTTCAAAGTTTACTGAAAGATATGGGTTTACTGGTCCAACCTTCTCAAATGCAAGAAGTTTGTGACACAGTGGGGGTGAGTAGAAGGGGTTACAGGGCCATCTCTAAAACCTGGTTTCAGGTTTTAAAGTATTACAAGATTAAAGCTTTTGGGTTGCCTAGGCCTCATAATGTTGGGAAAGTTCGGACTCTATTAAACGAAGAAATACCCGAACATTTTGGAGAGTACTATCATATAGAAGGAACGATGCCATATGAAAAACATAAAAAAAAATCTTCTTTTGAGTATAATGTTTTTAATAACATTTGGATGAGTATAAAAAATGTTCAATCTGCTATGGTGAGATACTATAATATGCAAGAAGTAGATTGTGTAGGAAAACTTATATTTGTTCTGAAATTGGATGAAGCTCAAATTCAAAAATGTCAAAAAATGGAAAGAGTATCCATATCCCTTATGAATAGAGCATTGGACTATAGCCAGGGTAAGCTTGATTCCCCATACCACAAAACTCAATTAGAAATGGAACTTTGGTGGATCGGAGCAGCTCAAATACCAGTAGAAAATCACGATACATTGAAATGGCTATTTTTGCAGACTGATATCCCTTCTGTTATACAGGACCAAAATGCAGGTGAAAAACTCTGTGTAGATGGCATGGGTGACTTTTTTGTAGAATGGCACTTGAGTGCCAACCTAAAAGCATTAAAGTGCATGTTTGGTGTATGTGGAGGTGCCAATACCAAGTATCCATGTCTATATTGCATGGCAAGCACTGAAACAAAAGGATGGCTTGCAGAACACGAGGTTGGAAAAGCACCATTGAGGAATAGTGTTAACGTCATCGACTACCCATCGTCTTCTATGATTTGGGATCCAATTCTAACAATAGATTTAAAAAATGTACATATATGCACAATGCATGCAGAGATTAGAATCTTGGACAAATTGCTTCGACTCCATCTTGACTAGCATATTCTATTAAGCCAACTAAACTTGCAGACGAGTGCATAGAAAAATGCGAGGCTTTGCTCTCTCAAATGGGTTTTCATGGTCGTCAAGTGCATCTAAAAAAAGATCCCACTCTTTCAAAAGGAACCGGTGATGTTTTGCAAGATGTTTCAATGGGTGGAGCAAAAGCCAGAAGATTTTTGAGTAACCATGACAACAAACAAGTTGATGCTATGTGGAACTGCTGGAAGGATCTTTGTGTTATAACAACCAATGTCAAAAGTAGACCATATGTAGCCAACAAACGCATGGAAGTGTGGAAGAAGCTCGACAGTTTTTTGAAAGTTTTGAGACAACAAGTTAGCTCTGCTACTTATGCAAATGACTTTAAAAAGACAATAAAGCTTTTAATAACTGCTATTACAGATGCTTGGGGAGCAAAAGACATCACATATTACTTGGTGAGTATTCAATTACTTTCTAAAGTCTGGATAGTATTTTACTTTGCATCCTATTGAGTTCAACTAACTTTTTTTTTATTTTTAGCATATTCTGTATCTGCATGGACCATATTTTGCAAAACAAGGACCCCTTGCAACATGGAATACTCAGGGAATGGAAAAATCTCACTATCAAGCGAGGACTTCTTTTTTCAAATGTACGAGAAAGGGAGGTGGACAAAGAAGGAGCAATGCACTAAAGGAATTATTCAATTGGTTCTATAGGAGGCAATTACAACGGATGAGATCAAACAACCATGCTGCTCAACCACAGATCTGAGATTAATGCTTCACTTTGAAACATTGTACTTCTTTCTAAAGAGATCCAAATTCAAAAAAGATATTTTGGTGCAAAAAATTGTCAAATTTACATCAGTTTTTGATTTTTTTAATATCTCCAGGAATGTCACCCCTATATCTCAAAAACTTTCTTCTTTTATAGCCCCCAAGAAGGTTGACATTTGTCTCCTCAGCTACTGCTGCATAGCTAGAGTAGCAAAGTATCCTGCTCTTGAGGCATTGAATCCTGCAGCATATCCAAACATTCGAAGTGCTGCTGCTCTCTCAAGTAGCATAATCTTGTTTGCATTGATTTGAAGGGGAATGTACCCTAAAAACCGTGACAATATCTTCAGTGCAAACATTGGAAACTCAGGATCTTCAGAATACTGCATGTGGAAAGCATAGAAGGTGGCACTATCCAATGTAGGCATGTAGTGCATGAGAGAGGAGGAATCCCTTCTTGAAGAGCCCTCTATTGCTTTCCCTCTAGAGCCTTTAGCTCTCCCAAGAAAATTGTCTTTGTCAAAGAGTTCAATCTGCAAAACAAGACAATGAGTAATTAAAACTAACTTGGAAAAAAAGAAAGATTTGAGTAGGGAGATCACCTTTTGCAATTCATCTTCAGCAATGAATTTTTCTTGAAGGAGATTGCATGATCCGGTCATCTCTCTTATGTCAACTTCCTTTCCATTTTTTTTTCAGCTTAAAGTCTTTGCCAAAAGATTGGATGCCAAGCTCAACAAGCCTCTTCTCAAAATCCTCATCTTTGAGGGAAGGTTTTTCCTCTTCCACTCTTCTCATGCATAGAGCAAGTGCATCAGGAGCAGGCAAAAAATCTTTATTGGATGTATGAAGATCAAGTGCCAAAAAATCCTCTTTTGACTCTTCTTCTGTGTCAATAAAATCTTTGGCCACCTCAAAAGCTTCAGAAATGGTTGCAATACAATAGTCCTCCCTCATATTAAGCAAACACTGGATATGATGGAGAGGAATATACTCTTTCCCATTGATAAAGAAGTAGGGAAGGTTTGGAATAGTAAGGGAAGCTTCAGATACCTCTACCTCATCTGTTGGCTCATCAATGACAGTACTAGCTCTAAATTGAGCAACATCAAAATTTGCACTCTCCTGATCCTCAGCTGCAACATCAACCTCCTCCTCTTCTAGAATTTCACTTTTCTCAAGCTGCAAAACTGTGGAAACATTTTTATTTGTTGCCTCATCTATATCTTTCACTTCATCAGCTTTGCCTTGCATGTCAACTTTAAGGAACAAAAAGAAAAGAAAAGCAACTTCTTTTGGAACAAGGTTACAAGGTTTCAAATGTAATTGACAAGAAATGGTAGGTGGACAAACAAAGGAAGTCTTCTTAGAAAATCTTCCAAACCTCCTTGTTACTTTGCTCTTTTCAATTGAGTTTGTAGTATATTCGGTTAGATGACAATACGCCTTCCCATCTAAAACCAAACACTTGCCTTCAACTGCTTCTTCAAACTCTTTGAATTCTTCTGCCAAGAAGTCTTTCAAATGGTCTAACAAAGCTGCAAGATCAAACACATGATTTAATATTTCATATGCTTTGGTGTACACCTCCATGTCACCACCATCCATCACAGCCACCAATAGTTTTTCACTTGGACTCTCCTCCAAAATCTCCTCTCGGCCTTCCATCATAGTAGAGGAAAAGTCGACAGGTGAAGCTAGGTACAAGTGCCAATGTACCACACCAAAACAAAACTGGACCACGCGATAGGCGCTTGATCCAAGCTCCGAAAATACCTCCCTGCGCGTCGTGCGAGACAAAACCACACAAACACCAAACGTACCAAACGACGCGATAGACGTTGGACCTGGCCTTTGGAATTGCTTCCCTGCGCGTCGTGCGGGACAAAGCCAACCAAAACTGTAAAACAACACCAAACGACGCGATAGGCGTTCGACCCAACCTTTGAAACTTCTTCCCTACGCGTCGTACGTGATAAGGCAAACAAAAAGCGATAGCGTCCACCAATGTGCAAATTGCAAAGATAAGATTGTGCGAGGCGAAAGTACTACACAAAAATAGATAATATCTCCTGTCGTATGCGACAAGTGAACGTGGAACATTTTTAAAATTCAAGACCAAGCTATATATATATATATGATATATGACCATTAGTGACACGTGTTAGCCATGCACACGTGCCACGTGGCATGCGTACAACGGTCGTCGTACGGACAGTTTTATGTATATAAACACTTGTCACGTGCTGATTTTGTGCTTTCTTCTATAGTCGACATTCGCGTCGTGTCGTCCTCAACTACCCGTACACTTGTCATCCGTCCACTAAGCCAAACCAAGTTTCCTCTCATCGACGCGACTGGAACTGTTGGGCATGTGGGCGCACATTCTACTTTCTACCGCTTCCTAAGCGTCCCTTACGACGCGATTGGCGCAAGTCCCAGAGTCTCGGTGAACCCCTCATCGCGTCGTGCGGGAGCTCGACACTTCATAAAAATTTGACCTCGCATACGATGCTCATACCATTTCCAACGGTGTTTGTGTGCCTTCTACATCGTTGTGGTAGTCTCTACCTCCAAATATTCATGGCTTCCCATACGACGCGATAAGCGTATGTTGCAACTTCTAGGTGGGGCTCTCATCGCGTCGTGCGGGGCTTCTCGGCTTAAAGATTTCACCTCGCATACGGTGCGATACGGCGATGTTCTAGGGTGTGGTTGCGCCCTCTATCGTGTCGTATAGGAAGTTCTGTGATATTCTTTTCGCACGTTCCGGTGGTCACATACGACGCTTTCCACAGCCTTTGTCAGCCTTCTATCGCGTCGTGTTATCCTTCTCATCACACACGGCGCGATAGAAACATCTTGAAGGTTGTGGCCTACCCCTCTGTCGCGTGGTGTGTTCTTGTACCCAAATGGCCAGGACTAAGCAAACTGCAAGGAAGGTCTACCAAGCCCCTACCGATCCAGAAGTAGGTGATGCCGAGAAAGATGCAGAGAAAGCACCCCCTCCACAACCTCGTCAGAGGGCCAATGCCAGAAAGAGATTGAATTATCAGGTGAAGTCCCTAAGAGAAATAAGGAAGGCACAAAAGTCTACTTGTCTACTAATTCCAAAGCTCTCTTTCATGAGGGTTGTGAAAGAGATATCTGATAGACTTGTAAGCATGATGAATATCAAAACTTTTGTCTCGGTGAGGTGGCACTCTCAAGGTGTGATGTGCCTTCAGGAAGCTGCTAAGGATTTTCTCATAGACTTTATGAATGATAGCTACATTGCAGCTGCATTTGCTCACAGGGTCACACTTATGAGCAAAGATTTTGTGCTTGTGTCAAGGCTAAGGTACAAGTTTGATAAGGCTTTTGAGCTCATTCCTAGTGAGGATCTTAGAGCCTTCCAAATTTTAAACATCCCTCCTTCCAGGCAGCAGAAAGATTCTGGGGTTGTCATTGAGGATGTTACACATGAATACGAGACAAGAAAGTCTCAGGATATTAAAGCAGTTAAGGAAGTTGAGAGGGAGCAAGACATGATATCCGAGGACGCTATCCTTAAAGAGCAAGCTGAAATTTTAAGAGCATCCAACTCTCTTCTTTATGAAAAAGTCACAGGCCAAATGGTGATGGATGTTTCCTTGTTTGGAGATACTGAGGCATATTTGGACATATTCCCTCAAGACACAAGTATGCTTGTAAATCCCAACATTGAGCTTGGTGACATTGTTCTCTATATCTCTCTCACGTGTGTTGCTTTGCTAATTATTATAATGTGCATGTGCATGGCAGACAGGCACAAGGGGCCCATTGTGGCTTGTGTTTCCTTTTCCAGGTGTCTTATGAGGGATCTTCCAGAGGCTCTAGCTATGCAAATTGCCATACTTGACCCTCTAGTGACACAGTGCCTTTTCAACAAGCAAGGAACCCTTTCAAGTTTTTTTGATGATTTTAACATGCTGACCTGCAATTACATATTATACCCCTATGTTGAAGGGTAATTCTTAACTCTTTACATGTTATTTTTAACATTTTGTGGTATTCTTAGCTAATTTGTTTTTTATTTTGTAGAGGACATTGGAGTCTTATTATCTTCAATCTTTTGGAGAAAGAAATATTTATGAATTTATTGTCAAGTATCCATGGGAAAAGTAAACTGTAAGTATGAAGCATAATCTATGCTTGATGATGGCCCATTGTTTTCTATTAGTAGCTTTTTGATTCAATGTCTTCTTGCAGTGCTGTCAAACTTATTGTTGGTCACCTGAGTACCACAAACAAGGATTACAATATAGAAGCTTTCAAGTACTACAATCAAAAAGTGCCTTTACAGACAGACTCAACATCTTGTGGATGGAGGGTTCTTGCAAATGCATGGAGATATCTTGAGTCAAGGTGCCGGATGACTACACTCACTGTAAGTGTGGTTCATGTATTTATTTTGATGTTTTATGTATGTATGTCATGTCCTTTAGTTCCTTTTTCTATTTTTTTGAGTTGCATGAATATCTAGAGTCTTGGGTCATGTGGGTGAGAGAGAAGGCTGTTTCTATGGTTTTGGAAAGATCAATAAATCCAAATGATCCAGATTCTCCTTTGCCACCAAAGAAAGGTAGAGCTACCAAAGGTTTGGATGCAAAGAAAATGGATCAAAAGAAGAAAAGTCCTGCAAAGATCCATACAAAGAAAAAGGATCACAAGAAGAGTCCTACCAAGGTGAAGAGTCCTGTCAAGGGGAAGAGTCCCAAGAAGAAGATCCCTGCCAAGGGGAAGAGTCCTACCAAAAAGAAGATCCCTGCCAAGGGGAAGAGTCCCACTAAGAAGACTACCAAGGGGAAGAGTCCCACTGAGAGCCTTGCAAAAAAAAGAGCAGATACAAAGGGCCATCCATTCCACTCACCATTGAAATTCAAGGTTCAAAAGCGTCGTACACTTAAGAACAATAAGGGGGAGGCACCTAGCTCACCTTTCAAGCTACCATTTATGTTGTCAAAGAAAGCTGCCAAATCACCCAAGACAGCTAGTCCTAAGGAGCCCAAAGCACCAACCCCTGCCAAGTCACCCGTGCCAAGCCCTAAGGGGTCCAAAGCACCAACCCCTGCCAAGTCACCACCACCACCCACTCCTGAACTTTCACCCCCTTCTGAACACAAAAGGAAAAGGGTCTCTGAGGATGCAGAATCCTCTCAGGCAAAAAGAAAAGTGGAATTTCATGATTGAATAGTCCACAAAAGCTATGTACACTTTTGTTCATTTTGTCCATGTGAACATATATATATACCCTTTGGTGATTCATAATTTTCTACTTCAAATAATTAATACCAACTGTCGATTCTTAAATGTGTATCATGATGTCATGTAAGTTTAAAACAACATAAGTAGAGAAAAGATAAATCTATTTGCAAAATGATTACAATATTAAACTTGTTTTTTCAAGTCCTTGCAAGTGGCTCAAATACAACTCTTTTTGGGGGAAGGCATGTGATGCAAGAGGTTGAATTCTCCATCCTTGTGCTCACCACAATTTCATCCACTTTGAATCTATACTCGGGAGATGTTTCATCAAGAAACTCAAGAGATTCTCTAACATCATTTAGTCTCCAATTTGTTGTTACTATCAGGCTTCTATACTCGGTGTGTGGATGTACTGTGACCTTTAGTTTAAACTCTGGAAAATTTTCCTCAGATTCGAGAGGAACCCAGCTACCTAATTTGCTTCTCCATCTCCTATAGTCGTAGCCCAGAACTAATAATTGACGACATAGTTGATATGAGATAGACATAGAATTTGGGCTTACTCTACAACTAATATTGTCACCAATATGGAAAGTTTCTTTGGTGCTCCATCCGTCTCCAAGAACATTATCAAGTTCAGTCATAGAAAGTCTTCTATTAAGCCACATCGTCTTTGTCCTCTGCAAATCCATTGTTTTGAAACATGCCACAAAGACATGTATAGGCAAGAACCATTGAACTTTAATCCTTCTTGATATCCCGCCCGGAGACATAGCTTTAAGGATGTCTTCTTTGATCTTGGATTTGAATCTTGATATAGTACATGCATCAGGAGCTTCCCAATCAAGTGAACTTATGGTGGGAACGAGTAACTGATGTAGTTCTTCATATGCACCTTCTCGTGATGGAACTTTGTATTCTGCAAAATAGACAAACAAATCCATTGTTTTGTAAAAGGAAGGTGGCTTGTCAGCATACATAGCATCTGCAATCCCTTTATGCATTGCTTTGAACGTCCCACTCAGACTCTCCACAGGCTGCCATTCCACAGCTGTTGAAGGAAATATATTTGGAATGGAATCAAAAAATGAGAAAAACAATGGGATAATGAAAAAAATTCACTGTATCAAATAGTTTTTTTTTGTACTTACAGTAAGAATGCAGTGTGGGATGTTCTTCCCAGTCTAACACCATATCCTTGGCCATGTACACATGTTGAACCTTAGCTAGCCAGCCATTGTCGGTCACTTTGAAAGCAAGAACACGACCTTTCCAATGGTTTTTTACTTTATCGCGTTTAGTTCTCTTCACTCTGTGTACACCTTTGCATGAAGGAAGCATTGTTACCCATTCATTCACACGAAAAGATATGGACTTCCAAAGACCATCCTCTCTAACGTTATGAAAGTCAGAAGAAGTTATGTTATGTGAAGGGCGACGTGCAAAAGATGCCATGGAAACTCAGAGATTAGAGAAGAAAGAAAGTATAGACGGAAACTAGAGAAACTAAAACCTCTCACAAACTAGAGAGCGAGAAAGGTATACGTTTGAAAAAAGTAGGTGATTTATCATTAATGCTCTTGTTTTGAGAGCCTTCTGACATAGATTTGGTATCTTTTGACAACGATTTTGTGAAATATAAAATAATATAAAAGACGAGACTTCATTGCTTTGAGCCGCAAATTTAATGAGCTCTCTCGTCGAAAGCACCTAAATATAGCAGTTTCAGCCTTGTGATCAAGACATTTAGCGGTTCTCCGTCAAAATAGGACCACCAAAACCCACAATAGAGGAGACAAGAGTGCCATACTTTTGTATACGTGTCAAATAACTATTGGACTATTCCTTAATCCTTAGATTAACAAACAACCCTTTTTGAGTCGTTTTTGGCCCTAATGCGTTGCATGTGACATTGTGGAGTCATTTTTGGTGTTTCTACTCATAGGCATTAAGTAGTAGTAACCAGTTTATGATATTAAGTACTTTTTTGAAGATTGTTGTGGTTGAGGTTTAGTCTTGTTTTAAAATATTTTGGATGACAAATTTTTGGTCATTTTGTAGCTCATAATACATGGAAAATCTTGGAGACTATAGAAAAGGAAAAATAGAATGTATCTGGATCCTTACTCCTCAATTTTGAGAGGTCAATATCATCTCCCACTTTGGCATCTTGGATGTGGTTTTATGGTTGAGATTTGAGTTGGATTTATGTTCCTCGTGCAAGGGAGACTCTATTCGATTTTCCCTAGATTTCTTGCCATAGTTTGGCTTGATTGCAATACACCTTTTTGATGCATTTGCGGTCATGGGATTGAGATGGTGATTTTCTCTTGTTGTGGTTGTTTGATTGAGACAATGATTAAATCTTGTTATGGTTGACTTTTCTCCCACATTGATTGGTGTATGATTGTTTTTTTGGACATAGATTGGTGTTCTTATACCACTTGTCACATGAGTGAGATTTGTGTATGCTCGTAGTGGCTATAAAGTTACAAGTAAAATTTATACGCAATTTTCAGATTTTGCACATAGATTTTGTGGAATGCATATTGAGCATCACATTTTCTCTCTACTCATGCATATGGTTATGCATTTTATACTCTGGTTAGAATTGTTTATCCTAGTGTTGAGTCTTTCCTACTTCTTGTGCATGTATTACGAATTGGGGCTTGTTTATGCGTTGACTTTGCTTGGTTTAGTGCAAAGGTTGGATATTGCTACTATACAATGTCTTTGATAGATCTACCTTGTGCATAAGAGAGAATCAAATTGATGTAGTGGTCACATGATATCCCACATTGTTGTTATTTTGGCATGGTTTATGGTTGAGATTTTACTTGAGATCTCTTTTAGCTTTTAGGATACTCTATCAATTTTCTCCCAGGTTTTCTCACCTTAGTTTTGGTTCTTGACATCCATGCATCAAATACGTGTGATGTTTTAGAGTCTATGGACATGACTCGTGTGAGTCATGTGAGTCTATTAATTTTATTTAGTGTGGTTTCACATGACACTCTCCCTATCGTCATGAATGGAAACCTAATCTATCCTCCTTAATTTCTCTACTTTACAATTAGCCAACAGGTTCATGTTTTCACTTGGGAGTGTGGCTATCACATACAACAAGAAGAAGGAACCCATGATTGCTTTTTCACATATAGAGGGTGATTATAGAGATGGTGCAGTGGGTAGAATGTGAGTTATGGTGGATAGAGATTGCTCAAGTTATGGCCATTCAAAAAAATGCAAAAATTGGTGGGACTATGGTGGATAGAGATTGCTCAAGTTATGGCCATTCAAAAAAATGCAAAAATTGGTGGGACTGTGACTACACACCAATTCTCATTGGTATAGAGAGTATATTCCAAAAGTATATTTGACCCTAAAGGGCCCTTTTGGGGTTCATATTTTTCCTAATGTCTAGTTTAAAACTCTTTGAAAGTTTTTTGTTTACATCAATTTTTGACTTATAAGTGTTCAAGTTTTTGTAAAGAAAAATTGTTAGATTTGTTCATATTTTATTTGGTAATGCATCTCCTAGAATTTTTATTAATGGCACTCTGATTGAAGCTATCTCCCTTCACAAATCCATCAAATAGGGTTGTCACCCTTACTCTATGCAGTCTCTTTTGATGCCTTGGTTTGGCTTGTCAAAGATTTTATATAGCAAGGGAAATTGAAAGCTATTGACATTAAAGATTTTGTTGACCAGTTATGTTTGCGGCAGTTTGCTAATGATACTTGTTGGGACTGCGGCTAGGGAGGATGAAGCCGAAGGACTACCATGGTGTGGTGCAACAGAGAGAGAGAAGAGAAGAGACTCGACACTGCTTGAAAAACACAGAACACGCTTTTGCTATTGTTATTGATATTTTGTGTATAAGCCTCACAAAGTATATAAAGCCACAAAAGGCCATGCAAACTAGACCTTGGACTGAATCTCTACTGCATGCCTATAAGAGGCTTTTCCCACGGGCTGACCGACAAGGGATTGAACCCAACAATCCCCCCCTCAAGCCCGAACTGGACATAACCCGTACAAATATTTGTTTTAGAAAATAAGCAAAAAATGACAATTGATAAAAACCATAATTGAACAGATAAAAATGGTTTTGAAACCTGTGTTGATGTACCGAGCGTGTTATATCGAGCCTTTGAGAGGATTGTATCTGCATGCCACAACCTTCAAAGCGGAACATTAGAAGTGGCACTAATTTCATATGTGCAATAACTCAAAAGAAGAGAAGATGCATATATGTGCATGGAAGCTCCTTGACTTCCCACTTTTCTTTCTACATCGTATTACATGTTACCCTTACTGATGGCTCAAAGCATATATAGCTTGTTTGGTTTGACCATCACTCTGATTTATCACTGTGTTCTTACATAATCCCTAAGAAGGTAGCAATGGTGGAAAGTTCACATCCAATAGGAATTCCTTAGAGCAACATGGAGTGTCTGCTACAGTGCCAATTACTACGGCATCACAACTCAAATACTTGGCCTTTAGATTGATACGAACATGGGCCATTATTACCAAGATGAATCGAGCGTCGAACTTGTGTGACTGTCATAATAATCAATATCTAATTCTCCTAAATGATTTTCTCATATTAAACTGATCATTTAATGTGGGGAAGGCCAGGGGAGAAAAAGCTAGAATATTGGTTAAGCTAGCAGACCGGCCACAGTAGGGATCCAAAGGAGGGAAAATAGGGATCCCAAGGGGGGGCCATCTGCAAAAGAGAGATGTGCAACAATGGGCTAAAAAGACCCTAAGGTTCAGCCCATTAAGACTTCCAAAATTCTAAGGTTCCAAAATTCAAAGGTTGTGTCCAAAGGTCAACCCTAGGGAAAATTGGATTCTTTGTGTGTGCCCTAAAAGTCTTTTCACATCCCTACATGGGAGGGGGTGAGCCCTAAAGGTAGGGGATGAGAGAGAAATCCACACACACACACACACAGGCTCCCTTTACACAAAGGGAATGAGGGACACATGTCAGCTCCCTAGGCCAGATGCCCACAAGGTGTGCCCAATTTCTATTGGATGACCCTTGAAGTGGACCAATGAAAATTAAGCTAGAGTAAATCTAGTTTAATTAATTTAAAAACATTTAATAAAAGAAACCAATGAGAATTAAGTCTGCTAGAAGACTATTGGGCAGTCTCCCAAGGGGTCCAATGAGCATTTAGGAGCCCCATGGCTTGCCTGATTCCTATTGGCCAGGAGGCAAAGGGGTCCAATGAGAGTTTACTTTAATTATTTAATTACCTAAAGCTCTCACAAAAGGGGAAAGGGGGACACATGTCAGAAGGCTATCACTTATGCTGCTTAATTGTAATTGGCTTGACTTGGGGAGGGCCAATGAGGCTTCAGGAAGAGCATTTAGCAAGAGGGCTCGCCCAAGAGAGAGAGAGGGGGGCTGATTTTTGCAAGGCATTATCACACACATACTCACACAAGCTCATGTGTGAAGAAAGAGAAGACTATCTCTTCCAAAGCTTTAATGGAGAACTCATCACCTACTCCAAGCTTGTGAGATAGAAGCCTACATCAACACTCTCTTGGCATGTGGATGCAAATCCAACCAAGAGCCAAGCTTCAATGCATGCTCATCTCCTCTACCATGCTAATTACTAAGCTAAGTTATGCTACATATGAGTGATTATGTGAGGAGATGTACATCTTTCTCGTAAGATACTCCTTCTTCCTCTCAATCTACTCTCATACCCTGCTAGCTCTCACCATCTTCGAAGGTGTGTGAGGTCTTGGGTCTGAGAACGGGGATAATTCAAGTTGTGTTTGTTAAGTGTTTTGCTTAGTGCATGAAGTTTCCATCTTCATTGCACTAGCTAGTCTTGAAGGAACACAAAGAATTGTATTGTACAATGTCTCTCTTGATGGGAGAAACAATAATACAAAGCCTTTTGGAGGGGGGACCGGCTCCATGAAAATCCGGTCCTCAACTGTTGTCAATAGCTTAATTGCTCTCTCTTTTGAAAGTATTGTCGATGCTATCTAACTAGGTGTTATGCTTTTTGTTGCTCTCTCCACCCAAGAACTCTTGTAATTCTCATTAGGAATCTATTCTAATGATATGCCCACTATGTTCATGCTAATTTCCACTACACATAAGTTATTAGGCCATTAAATGTTACATTGGTATCAAAGCTCAAGGTTTCTCTTTTCTTTCTCAAGAAGGGAGGTCCTCAAGCTAGCTACAAATGGTTGGTATTATTAATTGCCTGTGAGTAAGTAGAATAGGGATTTTTCAGCCTTGCAGTGCGCCTGCCTTCGTGCAGTTAACGGGGCATCACCGTCGAGAGCTATGGTCTTAATAGTGGAGTCCTACGGGGCTTGCCTACGGCTTAACCACTATTGAGCTATTAGAAGCTTGACAGGAGCCGGTGCTGTTTTGGTGTCGAAAGACCCTCTCTTCTATTCCTTGCAATTAATGGTATTCGAGCCGTGGGTACAGTAGCTTGAGTGCTTTTTCTAAAGGGGTAAAGAGGAGTAGCAACTAGGGCTTGAAGTGCCAAAGTACACCTAAAAAGTTTACGCCTAAAAGTTGTTAGAATGGCTGACAATAGTAAAGAGAGTGAAATTAATGTTGATAACTTTGGTTTTGCTCATGAGCAAGCTACTAATGATGCTTCAATGCTTGTTAACTATCTTGTTTCTAGGCTTCAACAAGCCATGGCAATCCATCTCTCCAAAGTGAAGTGCAACGGCAGCTCCGTGCTCACGGGATTCTCCAAGCTCATCACCATGACGAGAGAACACCTAGGAAGCCTCCTTGTGAGACTACCAAAAGAGGTCTCTCTCCGATTCGGGAAGAAGAAGAGAATCCATATGAAGGGCTCAAGAATTTACTTCTTGATGATGCATCTCCTTCCCAAAGGAGAACTCAAGAGTCTCCACGGAAGGAACGAGAAAGAAGCGAGTCTCCCGCCACCTCGGCGGAGATGGCTCCACGAAGACGGCGGGCTAAACGCTCTCCATCACCACCAAAGCGGAGAAGACCATCACACTCTTCTCCACGCCATAATTCAAAGAGGGATGATAAAAATCAATAGAAGAAAAAGGCGAGAAAGAGGACGCCCTCTTCTCCATCTTCTTCATCCTCTTCCTCTTATGAAAGCTATGGTGAAGACGACAAAGATCAAGACAAGAAAAAGGCGAGAAAGAGGTCACCCTCTTCTCCACCTTCTTCAAATTCTTCACCTTCTGAAGACAGTGATGGTGCAACCTTTGAACCATCAAAAAGAAGAGGTCATAGGAAATCCTATGCCGCATGGAAGAGGTCGTCCAAGTTGAAGAAATTCAAAGAGGGAGGGAAGAGCATCTCTTTCCTTACCTATGATGGTACCTTTGGTGCTACGGACAAAGTCTTGGCCTTTATCCAACAATTCGATGCGGCGTTTGGAGATGAGGGCTTCATAGAGTCCTCTAAGCTATGCAATGTAGCTATGCACTTTCAAAAGTGCGCCAGAAAATGGTGTTCTAGCCTACGAGCCAACGGTGAAGCTCCACGAACATGGAAAGCTTTAAGAGCTTCGATTATGAAGCAGTTTTTGGCCACCGATGCCAAAGACAAAGTACTCACCGAATGGCGAAGCTTAAAGCTCTCTCCCAATGAATCTATCCACAAATATGTAGACAAGTTTTGGGACCTACAACTCAAAGCCACTGTCTTCAAAAAGTTGGATTTTGGAGAGCAAAAGCAACAATTTTGTGCGGGTTTAACCGAAGAAATGGCGGAGTATGTCAACTCCCAAAGACCACATACCATATCGGCGGTAATACACCACACTATGGTCGCCTCTCGAATCAATTTCCAAACGGGGGCAAAAAGAAATAATAAGCCCCCGGAAAATAAGGGTTCCAATGAGCCTAAGGGGAAGGACAATGTCCAAAAGTCTCGTAAGGGAAACTCCAACAAAGCTAAAGAGAAGGGAGTTTACAAAGGT
This sequence comes from Adiantum capillus-veneris, assembly GCF_014529385.1. Classification (NCBI taxonomy): domain Eukaryota; kingdom Viridiplantae; phylum Streptophyta; class Polypodiopsida; order Polypodiales; family Pteridaceae; genus Adiantum; species Adiantum capillus-veneris. The sequence continues at coordinate 157,646,304 of NC_140939.1, forward strand.
AAGAATAAACTCTCTCCTGAAGTTATCGTAAGGATAACCGGTGTTTCAAGTGCGGCGAACAAGGGCATGCGTACCGCGATTGTCCCCAAAAGAACAACCGCCAAGATCCTCCTAGAGCTTCCTTGGTTGAAATCCAAGAGGAGGAGACTCACCAAACTCACCACAAAGGATCTCCTCTATGCCATGCTTGGGGAAAGGTAAGAGAACATGATGCTTTTATTCTCTTTGACCCTGGTTCTACTCACAATTTTATATCTATAGAGTTGGCCACCAAGCTAGGAATACAATCCTACGAGATGGGAGATGTCCTACCCGCAGACAGTGCCTTCAAGGGGCAAGAAGCTTCAGTCACTCCCTTAATTGGGAAATTGAGGCTTCATGTCCAAGGCTATGTGGACAAAGAGGACTTCTTTATCTCTCCTCTCAAGCATGAGGATGTAATCCTAGGGCACCATGGTTTGACCGCCTGGCTGCCGATGTTAAATTTCCTGAAAGGAGAATCTCCTTTAAGTTCAGGGAAAAAGACATGTATATAGATGCTAAGGAAATGGGTAACACCATCCCCATTGTACATACACCAGCTTTCAACAAGTCAATAAAGAGCTCTATTTCCGTGTACATGATTTTTGTTAAAGATTCTCAAAATGAACCTAATGCTTTAGCAAAAGAAAATAAAAGCAACCAAAAGGAATTAGAGTTATCCAATTTTCTCAAGGGGTTTCAAGATGTTTTTATTGACGACATCCCTTGTGAGCTACCTCCTAAACGAGGTAATGATGACCATGCAATTGAACTTCTTCCAGGAAGTTCACCGCCTAATAAACCTCCTTATAGAGTTTCTCAAGCTCAACAAGAGGAGATTATGCGGCAAGTGCATGAGTTAGTTGAGAAGGGCATGGTTAGGCCTAGCTCATCTCCATTTTGCTCACCTGTGCTATTAGTGCAAAAGAAAGACGGCACATATCGTATGTGTGTCGACTATAGAGCACTAAATAGGATCACTATCAAGAATAGGTTTCCCGTTCCACGGGTAGAAGACCTATTTGATAAGCTACAAGGATCGACCTACTTCAGTAGGATTGACCTAAAAAGTGGCTATCATCAAATAAGGATAGTTGATCAAGACATTGTAAAGACCGCATTTCGTACTACATTTGGTCTTTACGAATACATTGTCATGCCTTTTGGCTTGACCAATGCACCAGCCACATTCAACCGCTTGATGGAGAAGCTGTTCAGGCCTCATCGAACCTTCACTGGAGTGTTCTTTGATGATATTATCATCTACTCTAATTCATTGGAGGAACACAAGCAACACCTCCAGGTAATATTTCAAGTTTTAAGAGAGAATAAACTTTATGTTAATCGAAAGAAAAGTGAATTTTTCTTGCAAGAGATTCAGTATTTAGGTCACATTATCTCTCAAGATGGAATCCAAATGGATCCATCCAAGTTAGAGGTAATAAAAGGATGGCCTAAACCAAGGAATCTTCATGAACTAAGAAGCTTTATAGGTATGTGTGCATACTATAGACGCTTCATAGAAAAGTTCTCACAAATTGCGGGACCATTACATGACCTAACAAAGAAAAGTTTAGGTATACATGGTCTGCTAAGGAGAACAATGCTTTCGAAAAGCTTAAAGAAAAGCTTATCTCTCAACCTGTGCTTACACTACCGGATCTCTCAAAACCATTTGAGGTCCAATGTGATGCTTGTGGTGATTGCCTTGGAGCTGTTTTGCTCCAAGAAGGGCACGCCATAGGCTATGAGAGTCGAAGGCTCGACCCTGTTGAGCAAGCTCTAGGCATATACGAAAAAGAACTCCTTGCATTCTACATGCCTTAGACTCATGGAAGCACTATTTATTGGGGACTCCTTTCATTCTGCGAACGGATCACCAAAGTCTTAAGTACTTCATGACACAGACCAAGCTCTTCGACAACAAATGATAGTGGACAAATTTCCTTTCGCAATTTCATTTTCATAATAGTAGCTTGCTCATGAGCAAAATCAAGTTATCAACATTAATTTCACTCTCTTTACTATTGTCAGCCATTCTAACAACTTTTAGGTGTAAACTTTTTAGGTGTACTTTGGCACTTCAAGCCCTAGTTGCTACTCCTCTTTACCCCTTTAGAAAAAGCACTCAAGCTACTGTACCCGCGGCTCGAATACCATTAATTGCAAGGAATAGAAGAGAGGGTCTTTCGACACCAAAACAGCACCGGCTCCTGTCAAGCTTCTAATAGCTCAATAGTGGTTAAGCCGTAGGCAAGCCCCGTAGGACTCCACTATTAAGACCATAGCTCTCGACGGTGATGCCCGTTAACTGCACGAAGGCAGGCGCACTGCAAGGCTGAAAAATCCCTATTCTACTTACTCACAGGCAATTAATAATACCAACCATTTGTAGCTAGCTTGAGGACCTCCCTTCTTGAGCAAGAAAAGAGAAACCTTGAGCTCTGATACCAATGTAACATTTAATGGCCTAATAACTTATGTGTAGCGGAAATTAGCATGAACATAGTGGGCATTTCATTAGAATAGATTCCTAATGAGAATTACAAGAGTGCTTGGGTGGAGAGAGCAACAAAAAGCATAAACACCTAGTTAGATAGCATCGACAATACTTTCAAAAGAGAGAGCAATTAAGCTATTGACAACAGTTGAGGACCGGATTTTCATGGAGCCGGTCCCCCTCCAAAAGGCTTTGTATTATGGTTTCTCCCATCAAGAGAGACATTGTACAATACAATTCTTTGTGTTCCTTCAAGACTAGCTAGTGCAATGAAGATGGAAACTTCATGCACTAAGCAAAACACTTAACAAACACAACTTGAATTATCCCCGTTCTCAGACCCAAGACCTCACACACCTTCGAAGATGGTGAGAGCTAGCAGGGTATGAGAGTAGATTGAGAGGAAGAAGGAGTATCTTACGAGAAAGATGTACATCTCCTCACATAATCACTCATATTAGCATAGCTTAGCTTAGTAATTAGCATGGTAGAGGAGATGAGCATGCATTGAAGCTTGGCTCTTGGTTGGATTTGCATCCACATGCCAAGAGAGTGTTGATGTAGGCTTCTATCTCACAAGCTTGGAGTAGGTGATGAGTTCTCCATTAAAGCTTGGAAGAGATAGTCTTCTCTTTTTCACACATGGCTTGTGTGAGTGTGTGTGTGATAATGCCTTGCAAAAATCAGCCCCCCCTCTCTCTCTTGGGCGAGCCCTCTTGCTAATTGCTCTTGCTTGAAGCTCATTGGCCCTCCCAAGTCAAGCCAATACAATTAAGCAGCATAAGTGATAGCCTTCTGACATGTGTCCCCTTTCCCTTTTGTGAGAGCTTTAGGTAATTAAATAATTAAACTAAACTCTCATTGGACCCCTTTGCTCCTGGCCAATAGGAATCAGGCAAGCCATGGGGCTCCTGAATGCTCATTGGACCCTTGGGAGACTGCCCAATAGTCTTCTAGCAGACTTAATTCTCATTGGTTTCTTTTATTAAATGTTTTTAAATTAATTAAACTAGATTTACTCTAGCTTAATTTTCATTGGTCCACTTCAAGGGTCATCCAATAGAAATTGGGCACACCTTGTGGGCATCTGGCCTAGGGAGCTGACATGTGTCCCTCATTCCCTTTGTGTAAAGGGAGCCTGTGTGTGTGTGTGTGTGGATTTCTCTCTCATCCCCTACCTTTTAGGCTCACCCCTCCCATGTAGGGATGTGCAAAGACTTTTAGGGCACACACAAAGCATCCAATTTTCCCTAGGGTTGACCTTTGGACACAACCTTTGAATTTTGGAACCTTAGAATTTTGGAAGTCTTAATGGGCTGAACCTTAGGGTCTTTTTAGCCCATTGTTGCACATGGCTCTTTTGCAGATGGCCCCCCCTTGGGATCCCTATTTTCCCTCCTTTGGATCCCTACTGTGGCCGGTCTGCTAGCTTAACCAATATTCTAGCTTTTTCTCCCTGGCCTTCCCCACATTAAATGATCAGTTTAATATGAGAAAATCATTTAGGAGAATTAGATATTGATTATTATGACAGTTCACACAAGTTCGACGCTCGATTCATCTTGGTAATTAATGGTCCCCATGTTCGTATCAATCTAAAGGCCATGTATTTGGTTGTGATGCCGTAGTAATTGGCACAGTAGCGGACACTCCATGTTGCTCTAGGAATTCCTATTGGATGTGAACTTTCCACCATTGCTACCTTCTTAGGGATTATGTAAGAACACAGTGATAAATCAGATTGATGGTCAAACAAACAAGCTATATATGCTTTGAGCCATCAGTAAGGGTAACATGTAATACGATGTAGAAAGAAAAGTGGAAGTCAAGGGCTTCCATGCACATATATGCATCTTCTCTTCTTTTGAGTTATTGCACATATGAAATTAGTGCCACTTCTAATGTTCCGCTTTGAAGTTGTGGCATGCAGATACAATCCTCTCAAAGGCTCGATATAACACGCTCGGTACATCAACACAGTTTCAAACCATTTTTATCTGTTCAATTATGGTTTTTATCAATTGTCATTTTTTGCTTATTTTCTAAAACAAATATTTGTACGGGTTATGTCCAGTTCGGGCTTGAGGGGGGATTGTTGGGTTCAATCCCTTGTCGGTCAGCCCGTGGGAAAAGCCTCTTATAGGCATGCAGTAGAGATTCAGTCCAAGGTCTAGTTTGCATGGCCTTTTGTGGCTTTATATATACTTTGTGAGGCTTTATACACAAAGTATCAATAACAATAGCAAAAGCGTGTTCTGTGTTTTTTCAAGCAGTAGTGTCGAGTCTCTTCTCTTCTCTCTCTCTGTTGCACCAACACCATGGTAGTCCTTCGGCTTCATCCTCCCTAGCCGCAGTCCCAACAAGTATCATTAGCAAACTGCCGCAAACATAACTGGTCAACAAAATCTTTAATGTCAATAGCTTTCAATTTCCCTTGCTATATAAAATCTTTGACAAGCCAAACCAAGGCATCAAAAGAGACTGCATAGAGTAAGGGTGACAACCCTATTTGATGGATTTGTGAAGGGAGATAGCTTCAATCAGAGTGCCATTAATAAAAATTCTAGGAGATGCATTACCAAATAAAATATGAACAAATCTAACAATTTTTCTTTACAAAAACTTGAACACTTATAAGTCAAAAATTGATGTAAACAAAAAACTTTCAAAGAGTTTTAAACTAGACATTAGGAAAAATATGAACCCCAAAAGGGCCCTTTAGGGTCAAATATACTTTTGGAATATACTCTCTTACCAATGAGAATTGGTGTGTAGTCACAGTCCCACCAATTTTTGCATTTTTTTGATATGGCCATAACTTGAGCAATCTCTATCCACCATAGTCCCACCAATTTTTGCATTTTTTTGAATGGCCATAACTTGAGCAATCTCTATCCACCATAACTCACATTCTACCCACTGCACCATCTCTATAATCACCCTCTATATGTGAAAAAGCAATCATGGGTTCCTTCTTCTTGTTGTATGTGATAGCCACACTCCCAAGTGAAAACATGAACCTGTTGGCTAATTGTAAAGTAGAGAAATTAAGGAGGATAGATTAGGTTTCCATTCATGACGATAGGGAGAGTGTCATGTGAAACCACACTAAATAAAATTAATAGACTCACATGACTCACACGAGTCATGTCCATAGACTCTAAAACATCACACGTATTAGAAGCTTGACAGGAGCGGGTGCTGTTTTGGTGTCGAAAGACCCTCTCTTCTATTCCTTGCAATTAATGGTATTCGAGCCGCGGGTACAGTAGCTTGAGTGCTTTTTCTAAAGGGGTAAAGAGGAGTAGCAACTAGGGCTTGAAGTGCCAAAGTACACTAAAAAGTTTACGCCTAAAAGTTGTTAGAATGGCTGACAATAGTAAAGAGAGTGAAATTAATGTTGATAACTTTGGTTTTGCTCATGAGCAAGCTACTAATGATGCTTCACTGCTTGTTAACTATCTTGTTTCTAGGCTTCAACAAGCCATGGCAATCCATCTCTCCAAAGTGAAGTGCAACGGCAGCTCCGTGCTCACGGGATTCTCCAAGCTCATCACCATGACGAAGAACACCTAGGAAGCCTCCTTGTGAGACTACCAAAGAGGTCTCTCTCCGATTCGGGAAGAAGAAGAGAATCCATATGAAGGCTCAAGAATTTACTTCTTGATGATGCATCTCCTTCCCAAAGGAGAACTCAAGAGCCTCCACCGGAAGGAACGAGAAAGAAGCGAGTCTCCCGCCACCTCGGCGGAGATGGCTCCACGAAGACGACGGGCTAAACGCTCTCCATCACCACCAAAAGCGGAAGACCATCACACTCTTCTCCACGCCATAATTCAAAGAGGGATGATAAAAAGCAAGAGAAGAAAAAGGCGAGAAAGAGGACTCCCTCTTCTCCATCTTCTTCATCCTCTTCCTCTTATGAAAGCTATGGTGAAGACGACAAAGATCAAGACAAGAAAAAGGCGAGAAAGAGGTCACCCTCTTCTCCACCTTCTTCAAATTCTTCACCTTCTGAAGAAAGTGATGGTGCAACCTTTGAACCATCAAAAAGAAGAGGCCATAGGAAATCCTATGCCGCATGGAAGAGGTCGTCCAAGCTGAAGAATTCAAAGAGGGAGGGAAGAGCATCTCTTTCCTTACCTATGATGGTACCTTTGGTGCTAGGACAAAGTCTTGGCCTTTATCCAACAATTCGATGCGGCGTTTGGAGATGAGGGCTTCACTAGTCCTCTAAGCTACGCAATGTAGCTATGCACTTTCAAAAGTCCGCCAGACAATGGTGTTATAGCCTACGAGCCAACGGTGTGAAGCTCCACGAACATGGAAAGCTTTAAGAGCTTCCATTATGAAGCAGTTTTGGCCACCGATGCCAAAGACAAAGTACTCACCGAATGGCGAAGCTTAAAGCTCTCTCCCAATGAATCCATCCACAAATATGTAGACAAGTTTTGGGACCTACAACTCAAAGCCACTGTCTTCAAAAAGTTGGATTTTGGAGAGCAAAAGCAACAATTTTGTGCGGGCTTAACCGAAGAAATGGCGGAGTATGTCAACTCCCAAAGGCCACGTACCATATCGGCGGTAATACACCATACTATGGTGGCCTCGCGAATCAATTTCCAAACGGGGGCAAAAGAAATAATAAGCCCCGGAAAACAAGGGTTCCAATGAGCCTAAGGGGAAGGACAATGTCCAAAAGTCTCCTAAGGGCAACTCCAACAAAGCTAAAGAGAAGGGAGTTTACAAAGGTAAGAATAAACTCTCTCCTGAAGAGTTTATCGTAAGGATAACCGGTGTTTCAAGTGCGGCGAACAAGGGCATGCGTACCGCGCTTGTCCCCAAAAGAACAACCGCCAAGATCCTCCTAGAGCTTCCTTGGTTGAAATCCAAGAGGAGGAGACACACCAAACTCACCACAAAGGATCTCCTCTATGCCATGCTTGGGGAAAGGTAAGAGAACATGATGCTTTTATTCTCTTTGACCCTGGTTCTACTCACAATTTTATATCTATAGAGTTGGCCACCAAGCTAGGCATACAATCCTACGAGATGGGAGATGTCCTACCCGCAGACAGTGCCTTCAAGGGGCAAGAAGCTTCAGTCACTCCCTTAATTGGGAAATTGAGGCTTCATGTCCAAGGCTATGTGGACAAAGAGGACTTCTTTATCTCTCCTCTCAAGCATGAGGATGTAATCCTAGGGGCACCATGGTTTGACCGCCTGGCTGCCGATGTTAAATTTCCTGAAAGGAGAATCTCCTTTAAGTTCAGGGAAAAAGACATGTATATAGATGCTAAGGAAATGGGTAACACCATCCCCATTGTACATACACCAGCTTTCAACAAGTCAATAAAGAGCTCTATTTCCCGTGTACATGATTTTTGTTAAAGACTCTCAAAATGAACCTTGTGCTTTAGCAAAAGAAAATAAAAGCAAACCAAAAGGAATTAGAGTTATCAATTTTCTCAAGGGGTTTCAAGATGTTTTTATTGGCGAAATCCCATCCCATGTGAGCTACCTCCTAAAAACGAGGTAATGATGACCATGCAATTGAACTTCTTCTAGGAAGTTCACCGCCTAATAACCTCCTTATAGAGTTTCTCAAGCTCAACAAGAGAGATTATGCGGCAAATGCATGAGTTAGTTGAGAAGGGTATGGTTAGGCCAAGCTCATCTCCATTTTGCTCTCACCTGTGCTATTAGTGCAAAAGAAAGACGACACATATCGTATGTGTGTCTACTATAGAGCACTAAATAGGATCACTATCAAGAATAGGTTTCCCGTTCCATGGGTAGAAGACCTATTTGATAAGCTCACTAGGATCGACCTACTTCAGTAGGGTTGACCTAAAAAGTGGCTATCATCAAATAAGGATAGTTGATCAAGCATTGTAAAGACCGCATTTCGTGCTACATTTGGTCTTTACGAATACATTGTCATGCCTTTTGCTTGACCAATGCACCAGCCACATTCAACCATTGATGGAGAAGCTGTTCAGGCCAATCGAACCTTCACTGGAGTGTTCTTTGATGATATTCATGTCATAATAATCAATATCTAATTCTCCTAAATGATTTTCTCATATTAAACTGATCATTTAATGTGGGGAAGTGCCAAGGGAGAAAAAGCTAGAATATTGGTTAAGTTAGCAGACGGCCACAGTAGGGATCCAAGGAGGGAAAATAGGGATCCAAAGGGGGGGGCCATCTGCAAAGAGCCATGTGAAACAATGGGGCTAAAAAAGACCCTAAGGTTCAGCCCATTAAGACTTCCAAAATGCTAAGGTTCCAAAATTCAAAGGTTGTGTCCAAAGGTCAACCTTAGGGAAAATTGATGCTTTAGTGTGTGCCCAAAAGTCTTTCTGCATCCTACATGGGAGGGGGCGAGCCCCAAAGCTAGGGGAAGAGAGAGAAAGCCACACACACACACACAGGCTCCCTTTACACAAAGGGAATGAGGGACACATGTCAGCTCCCTAGGCCAGATGCCCACAAGGGTGTGCCCAATTCCTATTGAAGACCCTAGAAGTGGACCAATGAGAATTAAGCTAGAGAAATCTAGTTTAATTAATTTAAAAACATTTAATAAAGAAACCAATAAGAATTAAGTGTCCTAGAAGACTATTGGGCCAGTTCCCAAGGGGTCCAATGAGCATTCAGAGCCCCATGGCTTGCCTGATTCTATTGGCCAGGAGGCAAAGGGGTCCAATGAGAGTTTAGTTTAATTATTTAATTATCTAAAAGCTCTCACAAAAGGGGGAAGGGGGACACATGTCAGAAGGCTATCACTTATGCTGCTTAATTCCTATTGGCTTGACCTGGGAGAGGTCCAATGAGGAAAAAGCCAGCCTAACTTAGCAGCTAGGGCTCGCCCAAGAGAGAGGGGGGGCTGATTTTGCTTGCATTCACTCTCACACTCTCACACTTGGACCATGTGTGAAGGGAAAAATACTCTATCTCCTCCCAAGCTTTAATGGAGAGCTCATCACCTACTCCAAGCTTGTGAGATAGAAGCCTACATCAACACTCTCTTGGCATGTGGATGCAAATCCAACCAAGAGCCAAGCTTCAATGCATGCTCATCTTCTCTACCAAGCTAATTACTAAGCTAAGCTATGCTAATATGAGTGATTATGTGAGGAGATGTACTTCTTTCTCGTAAGATACTTCTTTTTCCTCTCAATCTACTCTCATACCCTGCTAGCTTCAACCATCTTCGAAGGTGTGTGAGGTCTTGGGTCTGAGAACGGGGATAATTCAAGTTGTGTTTGATTAAGTGTTTTGCTTGGTGTATGAAGCTTCCATCTTCATTGCACTAGCTAGTCTTGAAGAACACAAAGATTGTATTGTACAATGTCTCTCTTAATGGGAGAAACCATTATACAAAGCCTTTTGGAGGGGGGACCGGGCTCCATGCAAATCCGGTCCTCAACTGTTGTCAATAGCTTAATTGCTCTCTCTTTTGAAAGTATTGTCGATGCTATCTAACTAGGTGTTTATGCTTTTTGTTGCTCTCTCCACCCAAGCACTCTTGTAATTCTCATTAGAATCTATTCTAATGAAATGCCACTATGTTCATGCTAAATTCCGCTACACATAGATTTTAGGCCATTAAATGTTACATTGGTATCGAGCTCAAGGTTTCTCCTTTCTTGCTCAAGAAGGGGGTCCTCAAGCTAGCTACAAATGGTTGGTATGATTAATTGCCTGTGAGTAAAGTAGAATAGGGATTTTTCAGCCTTGCAGTGCGCCTGCCTTTGTGCAGTTAACGGCATCACCGTCGAGAGCTATGGTCTTAATAGTGGAGTTCCTACGGGGTGCCTACGGCTTAACCACTATGAGCTATTAGAAGTTGACAGGAGCGGTGCTGTTTTGGTGTCGAAAGACCCTCTCTTCTATTCCTTTGCAATTAATGGTATTCGAGCGCGGGTACAGTAGCTGAGATTGCTTTTTCTAAAGGGGTAAAGAGGAGTAGCAACTAGGGCTTGAAGTGCCAAAGTACACCTAAAAAGTTTACACCTAAAAATTTTAGAATGGCTGACAATATTAAAGAGAGTGAATTAATGTTGATAACTTTGATTTTGCTCATGAGCAAGCTACTAATGATGTTCAATGCTTGTTATTTATTTGTTTTAGGCTTCAGCAAGCCATGGGCAATCCATCTCTCCAAAGTGAAGTGCAACGGCAGGCTCCGTGCTCACGGGATTCTCAAGCTCATCACCATGACGAGAGAACACCTAGGAAGCCTCCTTGTGAGACTACCAAAAGAGGTCTCTCTCCGATTCGGGAAGAAGAAGAAAATCCATATGAAGGGCTCAAGAACTTACTTCTTGATGATGCATCTCCTTCCCAAAGGAGAACTCAAGAGCCTCCACCGAAGGAACGGAAAGAAGCGAGTCTCCCGCCACCTCGGCGGAGATGGCTCCACGAAGACGGCGGGCTAAACGCTCTCCATCACCACCAAAGCGGAGAAGACCATCACACTCTTCTCCACGTCATAATTCAAAGAGGGGATGATAAAAGCAAGAGAAGAAAAAGGCGAGAAAGAGGACACCCTCTTCTCCATCTTACTTCATCCTCTTCCTCTTATGAAAGCTATGGTGAAGACGACAAAGATCAAACAAGAAAAAAGGCGAGAAAGAGGTCACCCTCTTCTCCACCTTCTTCAAATTCTTCATCTTCTGAAGAAAGTGATGTGCAACTTTTGAACCATCAAAAAGAAGAGGCCATAGAAAATCCTATGCCGCATGGAAGAGGTCGTCCAAGCTGAAGAAATTCAAAGAGGGAGGGAAGAGCATCTCTTTCCTTACCTATGATGGCACCTTCGGTGCTACAGACAAAGTTTTGGGCCTTTATTCCAGCAATTCGATGCTGCGTTTGGAGATGAGGGCTTCACGGAGTCCTCTAAGCTACGCCATGTAGCTATGCACTTTCAAAAGTCCGCCAGACAATGGTGGTCTAGCCTACGAGCCAACGGTGAAGCTCCACGAAAATGGAAGGCTTTAAGAGCTTCCATTATGAAGCAGTTTTTGGCCACCGATGCCAAAGACAAAGTACTCACGAATGGCGAAGCTTAGCTCTCTCCCAATGAATCTATCCACAAATATGTAGACAAGTTTTGGGACCTACAACTCAAAGCCACTGTCTTCAAAAAGTTGGATTTTGGAGAGCAAAAGCAACAATTTGTGCGGGTTTAACCGAAGAAATGGCGGAGTATCGTCAACTCCCAAAGACCACATACCATATCGGCGGTAATACACCACACTATGGTCGCCTCTCGAATCAATTTCCAAACGGGGGCAAAAAGAAATATAAGCCCCCGGAAAATAAGGGTTCCAATGAGCCTAAGGGGAAGGACAATGTCCAAAAGTCTCGTAAGGGAAACTCCAACAACGCTAAAGAGAAGGGAGTTTACAAAGGTAAGAATAAACTCTCTCCTGAAGTTATCGTAAGGATAACCGGTGTTTCAAGTGCGGCGAACAAGGGCATGCGTACCGCGATTGTCCCCAAAAAGAACAACCGCCAAGATCCTCCTAGAGCTTCTTGGTTGAAATCCAAGAGGAGGAGTCTCCCAACTCACCACAAAGGATCTCCTCTATGCCATGCTTGGGGAAAGGTAAGAGAACATGATGCTTTTATTCTCTTTGACCCTGGTTCTACTCACAATTTTATATCTATAGAGTTGGCCACCAAGCTAGGAATACAACATCGATCGAGATGGGAGATGTCCTACCCGCAGACAGTGCCTTCAAGGGGCAAGAAGCTTCAGTCACTCCCTTAATTGGGAAATTGAGGCTTCATGTCCAAGGCTATGTGACAAAGAGGACTTCTTTATCTCTCCTCTCAAGCATGAGGATGTAATCCTAGGGGTACCATGGTTTGACCGCCTGGCTGCCGATGTTAATTTCCTGAAAGGAGGATCTCCTTTAAGTTCAGGGAAAAAGACATGTATATAGATGCTAAGGAAATTGGTAACACCATCCCCATTGTACATACACCAGCTTTCAACAAGTCAATAAAGAGCTCTATTTCCGTGTACATGATTTTTGTTAAAGACTCTCAAAATGAACCTAGTGCTTTAGCAAAAGAAAATAAAAGCAACCAAAAGGAATTAGAGTTATCCAATTTTCTCAAGGGGTTTCAAGATGTTTTTATTGGCGACATCCCTTGTGAGCTACCTCCTAAACGAGGTAATGATGACCATGCAATTGAACTTCTTCTAGGAAGTTCACCGCCTAATAAGCCTCCTTATAGAGTTTCTCAAGCTCAACAAGAGAGATTATGCGGCAAATGCATGAGTTAGTTGAGAAGGGTATGGTTAGGCCAAGCTCATCTCCATTTTGCTCACCTGTGCTATTAGTGCAAAAGAAAGACGACACATATCGTATGTGTGTCTACTATAGAGCACTAAATAGGATCACTATCAAGAATAGGTTTCCCGTTCCACGGGTAGAAGACCTATTTGATAAGCTACAAGGATCGACCTACTTCAGTAGGGTTGACCTAAAAAGTGGCTATCATCAAATAAGGATAGTTGATCAAGACATTGTAAAGACCGCATTTCGTGCTACATTTGGTCTTTACGAATACATTGTCATGCCTTTTGGCTTGACCAATGCACCAGCCACATTCAACCACTTGATGGAGAAGCTGTTCAGGCCCTATCGAACCTTCACTGGAGTGTTCTTTGATGATATTATTGTCATAATAATCAATATCTAATTCTCCTAAATGATTTTCTCATATTAAACTGATCATTTAATGTGGGGAAGTGCCAAGGGAGAAAAAGCTAGAATATTGGTTAAGTTAGCAGACCGGCCACAGTAGGGATCCAAAGGAGGGAAAATAGGGATCCAAAGGGGGGGCCATCTGCAAAAGAGCCATGTGAAACAATGGGCTAAAAAGACCCTAAGGTTCAGCCCATTAAGACTTCCAAAATGCTAAGGTTCCAAAATTCAAAGGTTGTGTCCAAAGGTCAACCTTAGGGAAAATTGGATGCTTAGTGTGTGCCCAAAAAGTCTTTCTGCATCCCTACATGGGAGGGGGCGAGCCCCAAAGCTAGGGGATGAGAGAGAAAGCCACACACACACACACAGGCTCCCTTTACACAAAGGGAATGAGGGACACATGTCAGCTCCCAGGCCAGATGCCCACAAGGTGTGCCCAATTCCTATTGGAAGACCCTAGAAGTGGACCAATGAGAATTAAGCTAGAGTAAATCTAGTTTAATTAATTTTAAAAACATTTAATAAAGAAACCAATAAGAATTAAGTGTCCTAGAAGACTATTGGGCAGTCTCCCAAGGGGTCCAATGAGCATTCAGAAGCCCCATGGCTTGCCTGATTCCTATTGGCCAGGAGGCAAAGGGGTCCAATGAGAGTTTAGTTTAATTATTTAATTATCTAAAGCTCTCACAAAAGGGGAAAGGGGGGACACATGTCAGAAGGCTATCACTTATGCTGCTTAATTCCTATTGGCTTGACCTGGGGAGGTCCAATGAGGAAAAAAGCCAGCCTAACTTAGCAGCTAGGGCTCGCCCAAGAGAGAGGGGGGGCTGATTTTGCTTGGCATTCACTCTCACACTCTCACACTTGACCATGTGTGAAGGAAAAAATACTCTATCTCCTCCCAAGCTTTAATGGAGAGCTCATCACCTACTCCAAGCTTGTGAGATAGAAAGCCTACATCAACACTCTCTTGGCATGTGGATGCAAATCCAACCAAGAGCCAAGCTTCAATGCATGCTCATCTTCTCTACCAAGCTAATAACTAAGCTAAGCTATGCTAATATGAGTGATTATGTGAGGAGATGTACTTCTTTCTCGTAAGATACTTCTTTTCCTCCTCAATCTACTCTCATACCCTGCTAGCTCTCACCATCTTCGAAGGTGTGTGAGGTCTTGGGTCTGAGAACGGGGGATAATTCAAGTTGTGTTTGATTAAGTGTTTTGCTTGGTGTATGAAGCTTCCATCTTCATTGCACTAGCTAGTCTTGAAGGAACACAAAGAATTGTATTGTACAATGTCTCTCTTAATGGGAGAAACCATAATACAAAGCCTTTTGGAGGGGGGACCGGCTCCATGCAAATCCGGTCCTCAACTGTTGTCAATAGCTTAATTGCTCTCTCTTTTGAAAGTATAGTCGATGCTATCTAACTAGGTGTTATGCTTTTTGTTGCTCTCTCCACCCAAGCACTCTTGTAATTCTCATTAGGAATCTATTCTAATGAAATGCCCACATGTTCATGCTAAATTCCGCTACACATAAGATTTTAGGCCATTAAATGTTACATTGGTATCAGAGCTCAAGGTTTCTCTTTTCTTGCTCAAGAAGGAGGTCCTCAGCTAGCTACAAATGGTTGGTATGATTAATTGCCTGTGAGTAAGTAGAATAGGGATTTTTCAGCCTTGCAGTGCGCCTGCCTTTGTGCAGTTAACGGGGCATCACCGTCGAGAGCTATGGTCTTAATAGTGGAGTCCTACGGGCTTGCCTACGGCTTAACCACTAATGAGCTATTAGAAGCTTGACAGGAGCCGTGCTGTTTTGTGTCGAAAGACCCTCTCTTCTCTCTTCTATTCCTTGCAATTAATGGTATTCGAGCCGCGTACAGTAGCTTGAGTGCTTTTTTCTAAAGGGGTAAAGAGGAGTAGCAACTAGGGCTTGAAGTGCCAAAGTACACCTAAAAAGTTTACACCTAAAATTGTTAGAATGGCTGACAAATTTAAAGAGAGTGAAATTAATGTTGATAACTTTGATTTTGCTCATGAGCAAGCTACTAATGATGCTTCAATGCTTGTTAATTATCTTGTTTCTAGGCTTCAGCAAGCCATGGGCAATCCATCTCTTGATGATGCATCTCCTTCCCAAAGGAGAACTCAAGAGCCTCCACCGAAGGAACGAGAAAGAAGCGAGTCTCCCGCCACCTCGCGAGATGGCTCCACGAAGACGGCGGGCCTAAACGCTTTCCATCAACACCACCAAAGCGGAGAAGACCATCACACTCTTCTCCACGTCATAATTCAAAGAGGGATGATAAAAAGCAAGAGAAGAAAAAGGCGAGAAAGAGGACACCCTCTTCTCCATCTTCTTCATCCTCTTCCTCTTATGAAAGCTATGGTGAAGACGACAAAGATCAAGACAAGAAAAAGGCGAGAAAGAGGTCACCCTCTTCTCCACCTTCTTCAAATTCTTCATCTTCTGAAGAAGTGATGGTGCAACTTTTGAACCATCAAAAAGAAGAGGCCATAGAAAATCCTATGCCGCATGGAAGAGGTCGCCAAGCTGAAGAAATTCAAAGAGGGAGGGAAGAGCATCTCTTTCCTTACCTATGATGGCACCTTCGTGCTACAGACAAAGTTTTGGCCTTTATCCAGCAATTCGATGCTGCGTTTGGAGATGAGGGCTTCACGGAGTCCTCTAAGCTACGCCATGTAGCTATGCACTTTCAAAAGTCCCCAGACAATGGTGGTCTAGCCTACGACCAACGGTGAAGCTCCACGAACATGGAAGGCTTTAAGAGCTTCCATTATGAAGCAGTTTTTGGCCACCGATGCCAAAGACAAAGTACTCACCGAATGGCGAAGCTTAAAGCTCTCTCCCATGAATCCATCCACAAATATGTAGACAAGTTTTGGGACCTTACAACTCAAAGCCACTGTCTTCAAAAAGTTGGATTTTGGAGAGCAAAAGCAACAATTTTGTGCGGGCTTAACCGAAGAAATGGCGGAGTATGTCAACTCCAAAGGCCACGTACCATATCGCGGTAATACACCATACTATGGTGGCCTCCGCGAATCAATTTCCAAACGGTTAAAAAGAAATAATAACCCCCAAAACAAAGTACCAATGAGCCTAAGGGGAAGGACAATGTCCAAAAGTCCTCTAAGGGCAATTCCAACAAAGCAAAGAGAAGGGATTTTACAAAGGAAAGAATAAACTCTCTCCTGAAGAGCTTGAGCTTTATCGTAAATATAACCGTTGTTTCAAGTGCGGCGAACAGGGCATGCGTACCGCGCTTGTCCCCAAAAGAACAACCGCCAAGATCCTCCTAGAGCTTCTTTGGTTGAAATCCAAGAGGAGGAGATTCACCAAACTCACCACAAAGGATCTCCTCTATGCATGCTTGGGGAAAGGTAAGGAACATGATGCTTTTATTCTCTTTGACCCTGGTTCTACTCACAATTTCATATCTATGGAGTTAGCCACCAAGCTAGGCAATACAATCCTACGAGATGAGATATCCTACCCGCAGACAGTGCCTTCAAGGGGCAAGAAGCTTTCAGTCACTCCCTTAATCGGAAATTGAGGCTTCATGTCCAAGGCTATGTGGACAAAGAGGATTTCTTTATCTCTCCTCTCAAGCATGAGGATGTAATCCTAGGGCACCATGGTTTGACCGTCTGGCTGCCCATGTTAAATTTCCTGAAAGGAGAATCTCCTTTAAGTTCAGGGAAAAGGACATGTATATAGATGCTAGGGAGATGGGTAACACCTCCCCATTGTACATACACCAGCTTTCAACAAGTCATAAAGAGCTCTATTTCCGTGTACATGATTTTTGTTAAAGATTCTCAAAATGAACCTAATGCTTTAGCAAAAGAAAATAAAAGCAACCAAAAGGAATTAGAGTTATCCAATTTTCTCAAGGGGTTTCAAGATGTCTTTATTGACGACATCCCTTGTGAGCTACCTCCTAAAACGAGGTAATGACGACCATGCAATTGAACTTCTTCCAGAAGTTCACCGCCTAACAAATCTCCTTATAGAGTTTCTCAAGCTCAACGACATCCCTTGTGAGCTACCTCCTAAACGAGGTAATGACGACCATGCAATTGAACTTCTTCCAGGAATGTTCACCGCCTAACAAATCTCTTATAGAGTTTCTCAAGCTCAACAAGAGGAGATTATGCGGCAAGTGCATGAGTTAATTGAGAAGGGCATGGTTAGGCCTAGCTCATCTCCATTTTTGCTCACCTGTGCTATTAGTGCAAAAGAAAGACGGCACATATCGTATGTGAGTCCTAGACTATAGAGCACTAAATAGGATCACTATCAAGAATAGGTTTCCCGTTCCACGGGTAGAAGACCTATTTGATAAGCTACAAGGATCGACCTACTTCAGTAGGATTGACCTAAAAAGTGGCTATCATCAAATAAGGATAGTTGATCAAGACATTGTAAAGACCGCATTTCGTACTACATTTGGTCTTTACGAATACATTGTCATGCCTTTTGGCTTGACTAATGCACCAGCCACATTTAATCGCTTGATGGAGAAGCTGTTCAGACCTCATCGAACCTTCACTGGAGTGTTCTTCGATGATATTATCATCTACTCTAATTCATTAGAGGAACACAAGCAACACCTCCAGGTAATATTTCAAGTTTTAAGAGAGAATAAACTTTATGTTAATCGAAAGAAAAGTGAATTTTTCTTGCAAGAGATTCAATATTTAGGTCACATTATCTCTCAAGATGGAATCCAAATGGATCCATCCAAGTTAGAGGTAATAAAAGGATGGCCTAAACCAAGGAATCTTCATGAACTAAGAAGCTTTATAGGTATGTGTGCATACTATAGACGCTTCATAGAAAAGTTCTCACAGATTGCGGGACCATTACATGACCTGACAAAGAAAAATGTTAGGTATACGTGGTCTGCTAAGGAGAACAATGCTTTCGAAAAGCTTAAAGAAAAGCTTATCTCTCAACCTGTGCTTACACTACCGGATCTCTCAAAACCATTTGAGGTCCAATGTGATGCTTGTGGTGATTGCCTTGGGGCTGTTTTGCTCCAAGAAGGGCACGCCATAGGCTATGAGAGTCGAAGGCTCGACCTTGTTGAGCAAGCTCTAGGCATATACGAAAAAGAACTCCTTGCAGTTCTACATGCCTTAGACTCATGGAAGCACTATTTATTGGGGACTCCTTTCATTCTGCGAACGATCACCAAAGTCTTAAGTACTTCATGACGCAGACCAAGCTCTCCGACAAACAAATGAGGTGGGCAAATTTCCTTTCGCAATTTCATTTTCATATTGCTCACATTGCTGGCAAGCATAATCAAGTAGCCGATGCACTCTCAAGACGACCGAGAGTGAATGCGGTTTCCATAGCAACTCACAATGATCTATCTTTAATGATAGATGAGTATGCTATTGATCCCGATTTTAGAGATGTGATTTCAGCCCTTGCATTAGGGAAGAAAGAAGAACCATTTACTTTACAAGATGGTTATCTTCTCTATGGCAATAGACTATGCGTTACTAACTCACTACGTGAGAAAGTAATGTATGAATCTCATGCTCCCCCATATGCGGGCATAGAGGATTCAGTCTACCCTAAAGGGAATTGAAACATATTTCTATTGGCCTACCATGAAAGTGAACATACATGAGTATGTTTCCAAATGTGTGGTATGTCAAAAGACAAAATTTGATAGAGGGAAGCAACTTGGATTGCTTCAACCCTTGCCAATCCCTAATTCACCTTGGGAGAGCATATCCATGGATTTTATCTTTGGATTGCCTAAGTCTATCCATGGGAATACGGGAATATGGACGATAGTAGACAGGTTCAGTAAACAAGCTCATTTTATACCTGTCAAAAAGACTATCAAAGCCCATCAAATGGCAACCCTCTTCATTTCGCAAATTTTCAAGTACCATGGCTTGCCAATATCCATAGTGTCGGATAGAGATCCTAGAATGACCAGTAATTTCTGGAAGGGTCTCTTTGAGAATTTAGGAACAAGGCTAAACTTCTCTTCGGCCTATCATCCACAAACTGATGCCAAAGTGAAATAGCTAACCTAACTATTCTCGATCTACTAAAAGCCTATGTAACGGAAGTAGATCAAAGATCCCAATGGAGAAGTACTTACCCTTAGTAGAGTATGCTTACAATAACACTGTACATACTTCCACAGGAAAAGCACCTTTCGAGGTAATTGAGGGAAGATCAAAAAGTCCCTTGCTACTTAAGGTACATGGGAAGATCTTCGCTGCAGATGAGTATAGCCGAGATCTACAAGAATCTTTCCAAAAGATTAAGGAGGCTATCTCTATCTCACAGCAAAGGCAAAAGGCTGCTGCTGACAAGCACAGAAGAGCCCAAGCCTTTAAAGAAAACGATTGGGTCTTGTTAAAGTTTCCTAAGGCTCGATTAAGGCACACGACGGGCAAGAATCCTACGGGCCACCAAAAGTACTATGCTAAACTAGCAAAAAGGTACTATGGTCCCTTCCAGATTCTTAGGCCAATCAATGAGATGGCCTATCAACTTAAGTTGCCCAATCATTGGCTCATACACAATGCTTTTCATGTGAGCCTCTTAAAGCCTTACAAAGGAGAGCCACCTCAAGAACCAACTATTGAAGACCCACCGGAGATCGAGGACCACGAGGAGGTGCTGCAGCCCGAGTCCATTCTCCGACATGAAGACAAGGTATTAAGAGGCGGTAAGACTATCCGACGATATCTTATTAAGTTTAAGAATTATCCTTTTGAAGATGCTAGATGGATGCAAGGCATACAATTAAAGGATAACCTAAACCTTGTCAATGCTTACAATGCTTCCCAAGAGTAAGCAAATGTACAAAATGTTAAAAATGAACAAAAATTTTTGTCTTATAAGACTCTCTTTTTCTTTATTTGTGCACAAAAATGAAGTAGTATGCATGCTTAGATCAAGTTTGCGGAGACGACGTCTCCCGAACACCAAGTATAGCTTGTCACTCTACTATGGAAGACTGATAGGACTAATGTGCAGACATGCTTGCGGCAGCCTCAGGCTCTCAAGCACCAAATGGACTAGTCATCCATTATGGAATGATGTCGTAGGGTAACATAGGGATCCTCTACCCGCTAAGAAAAGGACTCATGCATATGCTTTAACTTCTCTACACCATAGTCGAGGACGACTATGATTTCAAGAGAGAGGTTATGTCATAATAATCAATATCTAATTCTCCTAAATGATTTTCTCATATTAAACTGATCATTTAATGTGGGGAAGTGCCAAGGGAGAAAAAGCTAGAATATTGGTTAAGTTAGTAGGCCGGCCACAGTAGGGATCCAAAGGAGGGAAAATAGGGATCCAAAGGGGGGGCCATCTGCAAAAGAGCCATGTGAAACAATGGGCTAAAAAGACCCTAAGGTTCAGCCCATTAAGACTTCCAAAATGCTAAGGTTCCAAAATTCAAAGGTTGTGTCCAAAGGTCAACCTTAGGGAAAATTGGATGCTTAGTGTGTGCCCAAAAAGTCTTTCTGCATCCCTACATGGGAGGGGGCGAGCCCCAAAGCTAGGGGATGAGAGAGAAAGCCACACACACACACACAGGCTCCCTTTACACAAAGGGAATGAGGGACACATGTCAGCTCCCTAGGCCAGATGCCCACAAGGTGTGCCCAATTCCTATTGGAAGACCCTAGAAGTGGACCAATGAGAATTAAGCTAGAGTAAATCTAGTTTAATTAATTTAAAAACATTTAATAAAAGAAACCAATAAGAATTAAGTGTCCTAGAAGACTATTGGGCAGTCTCCCAAGGGGTCCAATGAGCATTCAGAAGCCCCATGGCTTGCCTGATTCCTATTGGCCAGGAGGCAAAGGGGTCCAATGAGAGTTTAGTTTAATTATTTAATTATCTAAAGCTCTCACAAAAGGGGAAAGGGGGACACATGTCAGAAGGCTATCACTTATGCTGCTTAATTCCTATTGGCTTGACCTGGGGAGGTCCAATGAGGAAAAAGCCAGCCTAACTTAGCAGCTAGGGCTCGCCCAAGAGAGAGGGGGGGCTGATTTTTGCTTGGCATTCACTCTCACACTCTCACACTTGACCATGTGTGAAGGGAAAAATACTCTATCTCCTCCCAAGCTTTAATGGAGAGCTCATCACCTACTCCAAGCTTGTGAGATAGAAGCCTACATCAACACTCTCTTGGCATGTGGATGCAAATCCAACCAAGAGCCAAGCTTCAATGCATGCTCATCTTCTCTACCAAGCTAATTACTAAGCTAAGCTATGCTAATATGAGTGATTATGTGAGGAGATGTACTTCTTTCTCGTAAGATACTTCTTTTTCCTCTCAATCTACTCTCATACCCTGCTAGCTCTCACCATCTTCGAAGGTGTGTGAGGTCTTGGGTCTGAGAACGGGGATAATTCAAGTTGTGTTTGATTAAGTGTTTTGCTTGGTGTATGAAGCTTCCATCTTCATTGCACTAGCTAGTCTTGAAGGAACACAAAGAATTGTATTGTACAATGTCTCTCTTAATGGGAGAAACCATAATACAAAGCCTTTTGGAGGGGGGACCGGCTCCATGCAAATCCGGTCCTCAACTGTTGTCAATAGCTTAATTGCTCTCTCTTTTGAAAGTATTGTCGATGCTATCTAACTAGGTGTTATGCTTTTTGTTGCTCTCTCCACCCAAGCACTCTTGTAATTCTCATTAGGAATCTATTCTAATGAAATGCCCACTATGTTCATGCTAAATTCCGCTACACATAAGATTTTAGGCCATTAAATGTTACATTATCATCTACTCTAATTCATTGGAGGAACACAAGCAACACCTCCAGGTAATATTTCATGTTTTAAGAGAGAATAAACTTTATGTTAATCGAAAGAAAAGTGAATTTTTCTTGCAAGAGATTCAATATTTAGGTCACATTATCTCTCAAGATGGAATCCAAATGGATCCATCCAAGTTAGAGGTAATAAAAGGATGGCCTAAACCAAGGAATCTGCATGAACTAAGAAGCTTCATAGGTATGTGTGCATACTATAGACGCTTCATAGAAAAGTTCTCACAAATTGCGGGACCATTACATGACCTAACAAAGAAAAGCTTTAGGTATACATGGTCTGCTAAGGAGAACAATGCTTTCGAAAAGCTTAAAGAAAAGCTTATCTCTCAACCTGTGCTTACACTACCGGATCTCTCAAAACCATTTGAGGTCCAATGCGATGCTTGTGGTGATTGCCTTGGAGCTGTTTTGCTCCAAGAAGGGCATGCCATAGGCTATGAGAGTCGAAGGCTCGACCCTGTTGAGCAAGCTCTAGGCATATACGAAAAAGAACTCCTTGCAGTTCTACATGCCTTAGACTCATGGAAGCACTCTTTATTGGGGACTCCTTTCATTCTGCGAACGGATCACCAAAGTCTTAAGTACTTCATGACACAGACCAAGCTCTTCGACAAACAAATGAGGTGGGCAAATTTCCTTTCGCAATTTCATTTTCATATTGCTCACATTGCTGGCAAGCATAATCAAGTAGCTGATGCACTCTCAAGACAGCCGAGAGTGAATGCGGTTTCCATAGCAACTCACAATGATCTATCTTCAATGATAGATGAGTATGCTATTGATCCCGATTTTAGAGATGTGATTTCAGCCCTTGCATTAGGGAAGAAAGAAGAACCATTTACTTTACAAGATGGTTATCTTCTCTATGGCAATAGACTATGCGTTACTAACTCACTACGTGAGAAAGTAATGTATGAATCTCATGCTCCACCTTATGCGGGGCATAGTGGGATTCAGTCTACCTTAAAGGGAATTGAGACATATTTCTATTGGCCTACCATGAAAGTGAGCATACAAGAGTATGTTTCCAAATGTGTGGTATGCCAAAAGACAAAATTTGATAGAGGGAAGCAACTTGGATTGCTTCAACCCTTGCCAATCCCTAATTCACCATGGGAGAGCATATCCATGGATTTTATCTTTGGATTTCCTAAGTCTATCCATGGGAATACGGGAATATGGACGATAGTAGACAGGTTTAGTAAACAAGCTCATTTTATACCTGTCAAAAAGACTATCAAAGCCCATCAAATGGAAACCTTCTTTATTTCACAAATTTTCAAGTACCATGGCTTGCCCATGTCCATAGTGTCGGATAGAGATCCTAGAATGACCAATAATTTCTGGAAGGGTCTCTTTGAGAATTTAGGAACAAGGCTAAACTTCTCTTCGGCCTATCATCCACAAACTGATGGCCAAAGTGAAATAGCTAACCTAACCATTCTCGATCTACTAAAAGCCTATGTAACGGAAGTAGATCAAAGATCCCAATGGGAGAAGTACTTACCCTTAGTGGAGTATGCTTACAATAACACTGTACATACTTCCACAGGAAAAGCACCTTTCGAGGTAATTGAGGGAAGATCAAAAAGTCCCTTGCTACTTAAGGTACATGGGAAGATCTTCGCTGCAGATGAGTATAGCTGAGACCTACAAGAATCTTTCCAAAAGATTAAGGATGCTATCTCTATCTCACAGCAAAGGCAAAAGGCTGCTGCTGACAAGCACAGAAGAGCCCAAGCCTTTAAAGAAAATGATTGGGTCTTGTTAAAGTTTCCCAAGGCTCGATTAAGGTACACAACGGGCAAGAATCCTACGGGTCACCAAAAGTACTATGCTAAACTAGCAAAAAGGTACTATGGTCCCTTTCAGATTCTTAGGCCAATCAATGAGATGGCCTATCAACTCAAGTTGCCCAATCATTGGCTCATACACAATGCTTTTCATGTGAGCCTATTAAAGCCTTACAAAGGAGAGCCACCTCAAGAACCAACTATTGAAGACCCACCGGAGATCGAGGACCAAGAAGAAGTGCTGCAGCCCGAGTCCATTCTCCGACATGAAGACAAGGTACTAAGAGGCGGTAAGACTATCTGACGATATCTTATTAAGTTTAAGAATTATCCTTTTGAAGATGCTAGATGGATGCAAGGCATAAAATTAAAGGATAACCTAAACCTTGTCAATGCTTACAATGCTTCCCAAGAGTAAGCAAATGTACAAAATGTTAAAAATGAACAAAATTTTTGTCTTATAAGACTCTGTTTTTCTTTATTTGTGCACAAAAATGAAGTAGTATGCATGCTTAGATCAAGTTTGCGGAGACGACGTCTCCCAAACACCAAGTAGAGCTTGTCACTCTACTATGGAAGACTGATAGGACTAATGTGCAGACATGCTTGCGGCAGCCTCAGGCTCTCAAGCGCCAAATGGACTAGTCATCCATTGTGGAATGTTGTCGTAGGGTAACTTAGGGATCCTCTACCCGCTAAGACAAGGACTCATGAACATGCTTTATCTTCTCTACACCATAGTCGAGGACGACTATGATTTCAAGAGAGAGGTAATGTCATAATAATCAATATCTAATTCTCCTAAATGATTTTCTCATATTAAACTGATCATTTAATGTGGGGAAGGCAAGGGGAGAAAAAGCTAGAATATTGGTTAAGCTAGCAGACCGGCCACAGTAGGGATCCAAAGGAGGGAAAATAGGGATCCAAAGGGGGGGCCATCTGCAAAAGAGCCATGTGCAACAATGGGCTAAAAAGACCCTAAGGTTCAGCCCATTAAGACTTCCAAAATTCTAAGGTTCCAAAATTCAAAGGTTGTGTCCAAAGGTCAACCCTAGGGAAAATTGGATGCTTTGTGTGTGCCCTAAAAGTCTTTTCACATCCCTACATGGGAGTGGGCGAGCCCTAAAGGTAGGGGATGAGAGAGAAATCCACACACACACACACACACACACACACAGGCTCCCTTTACACAAAGGGAATGAGGGACACATGTCAGCTCCCTAGGCCAGATGCCCACAAGGTGTGCCCAATTTCTATTGGATGACCCTTGAAGTGGACCAATGAAAATTAAGCTAGAGTAAATCTAGTTTAATTAATTTAAAAACATTTAATAAAAGAAACCAATGAGAATTAAGTCTGCTAGAAGACTATTGGGCAGTCTCCCAAGGGGTCCAATGAGCATTTAGGAGCCCCATGGCTTGCCTGATTCCTATTGGCCAGGAGGCAAAGGGGTCCAATGAGAGTTTAGTTTAATTATTTAATTACCTAAAGCTCTCACAAAAGGGGAAAGGGGGACACATGTCAGAAGGCTATCACTTATGCTGCTTAATTGTAATTGGCTTGACTTGGGGAGGGCCAATGAGGCTTTAGGAAGAGCATTTAGCAAGAGGGCTCGCCCAAGAGAGAGAGAGGGGGGCTGATTTTTGCAAGGCATTATCACACACATACTCACACAAGCTCATGTGTGAAGAAAGAGAAGACTATCTCTTCCCAAGCTTTAATGGAGAACTCATCACCTACTCCAAGCTTGTGAGATAGAAGCCTACATCAACACTCTCTTGGCATGTGGATGCAAATCCAACCAAGAGCCAAGCTTCAATGCATGCTCATCTCCTCTGCCAAGCTAATTACTAAGCTAAGTTATGCTACATATGAGTGATTATGTGAGGAGATGTACATCTTTCTCGTAAGATACTCCTTCTTCCTCTCAATCTACTCTCATACCCTGCTAGCTCTCACCATCTTCGAAGGTGTGTGAGGTCTTGGGTCTGAGAACGGGGATAATTCAAGTTGTGTTTGTTAAGTGTTTTGCTTAGTGCATGAAGTTTCCATCTTCATTGCACTAGCTAGTCTTGAAGGAACACAAAGAATTGTATTGTACAATGTCTCTCTTGATGGGAGAAACAATAATACAAAGCCTTTTGGAGGGGGGACCGGCTCCATGAAAATCCGGTCCTCAACTGTTGTCAATAGCTTAATTGCTCTCTCTTTTGAAAGTATTGTCGATGCTATCTAACTAGGTGTTATGCTTTTTGTTGCTCTCTCCACCCAAGCACTCTTGTAATTCTCATTAGGAATCTATTCTAATGATATGCCCACTATGTTCATGCTAATTTCCGCTACACATAAGTTATTAGGCCATTAAATGTTACATTGGTATCAAAGCTCAAGGTTTCTCTTTTCTTGCTCAAGAAGGGAGGTCCTCAAGCTAGCTACAAATGGTTGGTATTATTAATTGCCTGTGAGTAAGTAGAATAGGGATTTTTCAGCCTTGCAGTGGGCCTGCCTTTGTGCAGTTAACCGGGCATCACCGTCGAGAGCTATGGTCTTAATAGTGGAGTCCTACGGGGCTTGCCTACGGCTTAACCACTATTGAGCTATTAGAAGCTTGACTGGAGCCGGTGCTATTTTGGTGTCGAAAGACCCTCTCTTCTATTCCTTGCAATTAATGGTATTCGAGCCGCGGGTACAGTAGCTTGAGTGCTTTTTCTAAAGGGGTAAAGAGGAGTAGCAACTAGGGCTTGAAGTGCCAAAGTACACCTAAAAAGTTTACACCTAAAAGTTGTTAGAATGGCTGACAATAGTAAAGAGAGTGAAATTAATGTTGATAACTTTGATTTTGCTCATGAGCAAGCTACTAATGATGCTTCAATGCTTGTTAACTATCTTGTTTCTAGGCTTCAACAAGGCATGGGCAATCCATCTCTCCAAAGTGAAGTGCAACGGCAGCTCCGTGCTCACGGGATTCTCCAAGCTCATCACCATGACGAGAGAACACCTAGGAAGCCTCCTTGTGAGACTACCAAAAGAGGTCTCTCTTCGATTCGGGAAGAAGAAGAGAATCCATATGAAGGGCTCAAGAATGTACTTCTTGATGATGCATCTCCTTCCCAAAGGAGAACTCAAGAGCCTCCACCGAAGGAACGAGAAAGAAGCGAGTCTCCCGCCACCTCGGCGGAGATGGCTCCACGAAGACGGCGGGCTAAACGCTCTCCATCACCACCAAAGCGGAGAAGACCATCACACTCTTCTCCACGCCATAATTCAAAGAGGGATGATAAAAAGCAAGAGAAGAAAAAGGCGAGAAAGAGGACACCCTCTTCTCCATCTTCTTCATCCTCTTCCTCTTATGAAAGCTATGGTGAAGACGACAAAGATCAAGACAAGAAAAAGGCGAGAAAGAGGTCACCCTCTTCTCCACCTTCTTCATATTCTTCACCTTCTGAAGAAAGTGATGGTGCAACCTTTGAACCATCAAAAAGAAGAGGTCATAGGAAATCCTATGTCGCATAGAAGAGGTCGTCCAAGTTGAAGAAATTCAAAGAGGGAGGGAAGAGCATCTCTTTCCTTACCTATGATGGTACCTTTGGTGCTACGGACAAAGTCTTGGCCTTTATCGTGACATCGTTAGCACTACAAACTGCCCTGCCTAGAGCACCTTGGGCTGCAGTCCTTGCCTGCCTACAGCTTTCGGTTGTGTCGAAACCTTCCCTTGCTAGCGTTAAGCTTTTCCTCGCTTCTAGAGGTGACGATTCTTGCAAGCCAGGTTGATCCAAGGCCGCCAAGGCTCTGATACGAGTTATTGGGACTGCGGCTAGGTAGGATGAAGCCGAAGGACTACCATGGCATGGTGCAGCAGAGAGAGAAGAGAAGAGACTCGACATTGCTTGAAAAACACAGAACACGCTTTTTCTATTGTTATTGATATTTTGTGTATAATCCTCACAAAGTATATAAAGCCACAAAAAGGCCATGCAAACTAGACCTTGGACTGAATCTCTACTGCATGCCTATAAGAGGCTTTTCCCACGGTTTGTTTCCCACGGCCTGGCCGACAAGGGCTTGAACCCAACAATACTAATGCTTTAGTGAGAAATTGCCTACAATCTATTGAGAGGTTTTGGTCTTGCCTTAATACTATTTGCTTGGCTAGTGGTTCTGTTATCAACCATTCAACAATAGGATATAAGATTTCAAAAGGTTCTTGCCTCGCAATCATTGTATAGTCTGGGTGCAAAGTCATTGAGGAGGGTTAAATCTTTAGGCTGCTAGGCATCCCAATGGGCTTCAATGTCTCCTTCAACCATAGATGGAATTGGGTCGTGGAATGATTTAGGAAAAGGCTCTCTTTTCTTGGAAGAACCACCAACCAAACATTTTTGCAAGAGTTTTTGTTTTGAATCACTACTTACTGTCTAGTCTGATTTTCTTCTAGTCTTCTAGTCTCCTTCCCAATACCATTTGAACCTCGGGGGGTCAGTTAATTATTATGTGACTATCACGTGAGTGCAGCAGAAGGGCTTATTAAATTTTATTTGTTCTCACATTTTCACATACAGAAGGATCCCATAAAATGGAATTGGGAAAAAAATTTACACATTGAATGGAAAAGGGTGTATCTTATGTGTCAAAAATTCATAGATACGGAGGTTTAGAAATAGTCCTTGAACGCACATGATATACACAATTTATACATAGGGACCCCCCCCCCCCCCCCCCCCCCCCTCGATTTGAACAAAGTTCTCACTCAGGAAAGAAAACTTATTTAGGGGGGTTCATAGGAGGTAAATAAAATTCCTAAAGTTTCTTGGAAAACTTGTTGTATACCTAAAGAGCAAGGAGGATTGGGGATGCTCAATCTTCAACACCTCTCAAATAAGCTAGCTAGCAAATGGGTTATGAGGGCCTCCTCCTCCTTAGACTTTTGAGTAGTTGTGATGAAAAGAAAAATCAACTAGTGCCATCTGAAAGGTTATACAGAGCCTGGTCTGGACTAACATTGCAAGAGGTTTCAATCTCAAGAGCTAACTTTACCCCTAGAGGGTTTGATTTTGTTTGCAGGTTTTGGAGTGCATGGAATATTCAAAAGACTATGTGGTCTCCCCCCAAGATCTCAGATTTTTTAGCTCAATTTTGGATCCATGATTCCACCTGGTTTATATGGTTTGGTTATTCATAAGGCTGGCAACTGTCCAAGAGGGCTCATAAGTGCTTTAAATTAGGCATCATATTTTGGGAGGATGTTTATAAAGATGGAATTTGGCTCACTCAAAATGAACTCATTTAGCAATTCCATATCACCCAAGCATGTGCAACTTTGATCTTAAAGAGGTATCAAAGATTCCAAAATTGGTTGTAGAGATGTTCTAAAGGAGAACCTACCTCTCTCTTTTGCAAAAGCTTTTATGTGTGTAAAGCTTTTGACACCATTATGGATCCAATCCTAGTTAAGAAAGCTCAATAAAAATGGGGTTTATCCTAGAATACCAAACAATGGCAATACATGTTTAAATGTATCTAGGCCTATCCTCTTGCCATCAAGCATAGTTGTCTCATACAAGTACAAAAGCCAAGAATATTGGGGTATCAGATGGTATTTGCTCTAGGTGCAAGGCTCATGAAGCATGTTTGGTCCCTCTTTTTGTGCAATGCAAAGTTAGCATGTTGTTTAAATCAGAGCTTCAAACAGTATGCTGTGTAGATGCCTCATTGCTCAACTGGAGGTCTTTATTATTGGGTGAATGTAATATTGTTGATGTGCCGCTATGGACCTGCCTTAGAGGTCTTTATTATTGGGTGAATGTAGTATTGTTGATGTGCCTCTATGGACCTACCTTAGAGGTGCTCTGGTATCGCATATATGACTTAAACGAAACAAAGCACTGTTTGGTCATGCTCATTCCCCATTTGCAGTTCCCTTGTCTAACGGCTTTATTAGAATTATGAGAGAAGTTTATGGTATAGTTACTCATGTTGAAGTAATGGAAGTCAAAGATTTGCAAGAAGCTCTTAGATGGCAAAGATGGAGACCTGTAACTTTCTTCTTTTATGAACCCTCAAGAATGTATTTGATCCTCAGGTACTTCTCTCTTTTCTCGACCTTTTCTGTTGTATTTTCAACCCTCTCCTATTGGCATGTTCTCTCGCAGCCAGGATTACCCCTATCCTTCCTTAGGGGTAATCCAAGTTTGTACTTTTCTCTTCTTTATAATTTACTAAGTATTTTTCTAAAAAAAAAAACTATTTTCGAGCTGAGATTAATTCAAAAAATAGAGCGTTATGCGAATATGCTTGCGACGAAGTTATGTTTGACTTGGAGCCTTCAGATGCGAGCGAAGAGAATTGTTTTGAGCATGGGAACCATTGCTAGCATAGAAGTACAAGACGTCAGAGGTGAGCTTCCAAAATTCGGTTTTCGAAGGAGGGCCTACCGCATGCTCGATAGTGCGTGGAGCGACTCGAGCCACCACAAAGAGACACAGCACACACGCACACGCACATGAATCATGATGAGCGCTTTTACCTACATCTCTCCATCCCATCCAACAGTCGAACTTCCACATTGCAACAAACAAACAACGCAATCAGGGGCACTGTTCTGCGTCATGCCGAGTGGTACGTCCGGCCCGCTTCTCGCTATGCCCTACCGCATGCATGCATTGCAGCACCAAGCTGCACGGCCCCATTATTAGCACCGGCGCGCTGGTGCTCTCTCTCTCTCTCTCTCTCTCTCTCTCTCACACACACACACACACACACACACGCTCTCTCTCACTGCATCCTTCCTCAGATCATTCTCCACCTGTCTCTCATCAGAGTCGCAGTACTACTATCGATTCTACGTGGCCCGCAAATCTCTCTCTCTCTCTCTTTCTCTCTCTCTCTCTCTCTCTCGTCTCATGTCAGCTGTGCCCTCAAAGTGAGTGGGAATGGACGGGCAATCCGATGCAAGCGTGGGAACGTTCCGCCGCCCCCGAGTGCATGTGGACGACAATTGCACATGCCCAGTGAAAAGTGCCTCGTGGTCACCACTTTGACGAACAAAATGTGCCCACTTCCCCCCAAATCATGCCACCACACAAACCCACCCTTGGAAGGCCCCCCGCCCCAGCAACCTTAGCCTTTGTAAAAGGCTCCCCTGATCTTTGTGCTCTTTGGCTTTGTCTCTCCCTGAAGCCTCTGAAGGTCACCCTTTGTGTGCGCCTTTCTTTCCTCTTGTCTTGCCCCCAAAGACTACATTTGTGTCCACTAATCAGTCTCGCTTTTGAAAGCTCGAAGATTCTCTCTCTCTCTCTCTCTCTCTCTCTCTCTCTCTCTAACCTTTCTATCACCCAAGTGTGGTAGATTGGTTATGCCATTGCCCTCTTGAATAACAGGTCTCGAGTTCAACTTGAGTCCTCGTCGGATAGATCTTTAAAGTCTCTTGGGATGGTTTCCTATGACATTAAAATTCTCTTCTTCTTCTTCTTCCTCTCCCCCCCCCCCCCCCCCCCTCTCCCTCCTTCTCCCCTTTTTTCCTCTTATATGGCTCATGAAGTCATCCTCATAGCGTTGCGTTGAAGTTTATATCCAAGGTTAACCCAACCAATAAAGTTGCAAACCCCATTATTGATTTAATGGTGTTTTTGTATTGTTATGATTTTGCATGTGCACTAGCTTTATGATGCAAGTCTACTTTAACCGCGACATCGCTCTCTGAGTTTAAAGGCATGTTCTGCAAAATCAATTGTGTTGTATTTTATGGGTATAGATGAATGTCAACCCAAGCCTTACTAGATTGGGTGGCTATTATGTATGTTCAGTAATAGGAATGAGGTACAACACTTCACAATAGTGGGCAAGGGCTTCTATGTGGTTGCATGTACCTCTAAGCAGGCGGTTCATGATCTGATCATCAGAGGGGGTGTATGGAGTGCGTTGTCTTTTGTGTATGCCATGCCAAGTTATGTGTTCTTGTCTAGAGTGAGTCACGTTCAAAAGACTCCCACTTTGGTTACACGGTCACGTGCAAAACATTGCTTCTAGGTTGGGTCGGGTGCTTTTCATACCAAAATTGCAACAGACAAGTCACTTGGATACGAAGGTGTGTATCTTTGGAACATGGATAGAACCATTTCAGAGTTTGTGGGTTTAAACATGGGATGCTTTGGAGCTTTTCGACAAGAAATTATGTTTGTGTCATTCCCCATGGCATGATGAAGTCTCGTGGTTCCATTGGGACCTCTCTAGCTAGCACATCCCAAAAGAACGCGGAACACATCATACATCATATGAAACTGCACATGGTATCTGCAACAACATGTCTCTCTATCGCACATGAATCACATGTACCAAGGTTTGCAGGCCTCGAAGGAGCACTGACCAATGGTGATCTCGGGGTGCGTATCCTGGAATGCATGAAAGAGCTTACTCAGTGTAATCTCTAGAATCATAGCACCATGCGGCCATTCCTATGTCGAATTACCTTTCTGAAGTTTGACAAGGCGTGGCAATTCTTCTTCCAAAACTGTCCTGTGAGCTCTCTCATGCGTGAATCTAGAATGTGTGAGCATCGCGGAGCACGCCCACTACTCGCCCAAGGCTCCTCACTATGTCCCAAATCAAGTCACTGTCTCCTGAGGCATCCATCACGCAAGGTGGGCCGATGAATACACAACACATGAGAAGTGACCCGAGAAATATCTGTGATGGATATAGCTGCCACCGCTGCAGTGAGTGTGCAATGAACTGCAAGTGCATCCTTGGAGCCCCGTCGGGATAATGCAATGTAAGAGTGCCTGACACTATCTAAAGCATCCACTGTCAAGAAGTGCGCAGTGTGGCTAGGAAAGCACCAAGCCTCTTACTGTCAGAGTTCGCAACAAATCAAGCAAGTTGCAAAATATTTGAAGCAAAAGACACTTCAAAAATGAACAAAACTTCAACCACAAAAGCTTCACTTTGAAAAAGAATCAAGATCAACTCAAAAGTGTTGTGTGTGTGAAGATTTGGTGTAGCCTCGCTCCTAATTGTTGCACAGATGCAGTGCTCTTTTGCCCTGGGCTGAAAGCAAGGGATGGTGGTACAAAATTGGTTGTCTATGACACCACCTATGCTTGGTGGGTTCTTGAGTAGAACAAGACTAAAGTAAAGAGGGCAAAATGTGTTGGAATTAGGGTTGCAGGAAAACACACACAACTTGGAGAAGACGAAGGAAGCTCAAGGCACACGACAGAGAGTGTTTTACTCAGTGTCCAATGGAAAGATATAGCCCTAGAATAATGGGTGTATATACAATGCACGGGGAAAAAACCTCCTAAAGAGGGAAAAAATGCCCCAACGGTCCTGAGTGTGTTCACACACATCACTACCACATGTATATGGTAACAAATCCCCCCTGGAGTGATCAGTGAACGAGAGTTGGTACATAGAGTAAAGGGAAGTGCCATGCCCTAAGGACATGATGAGTCCACAAAGGGGAGTAAACCCAAAGCTTTGTGGAAAGCTTCAAACTTCTCATGAGACAATTCCTTTGTGAAAAGATCTTCAAGGTTGTCCTGTGTTGGCACATAAGCCAAGCTGATCTCTCCTACTGAGAGCCTCTCCCTGACATAGTGGTAATGCACCTCAATGTGCTTTGTGCGAGCATGAAAAACTGGGTTCCTCGCAACTGCCAATGCGCTCTAACTGTCAGTGTAGATAGTTGTTGAGGGAAACACCCTCAACAGGGAAAAACACAGAGAAGACTCTCAATACTGCATGCGTAAAGATTGAGTGAGAGCAAGAAGAGAGAGAGAGAGAGAGAGAGAGAGAGAGAGAGAGAGAGAGAGAGAGAGAGAGAGAGAGAGAGAGAGAGAGAGAGAGAGAGAGAGAGAGAGAGAGAACTCGTAAAACTGATTTGTGTATAGAGTCGGTTATAAAACTACTCAACAACATTACAATTTATAGCTTTAGCCTACGGCCTAACAGAATCTAATTAAGCAAGATTTGATTGACCAACATCTGTTTAACCAACATCTGACCCATCAGAAATCTGACTCAGCAAAAATCCGCTAGTTCTCACCATCTTCAAAGGTGTGAGAGGTCTTGGGTCTAAGACCGTGAGGGAATTGATGTTGTGTTTTATAAGTGTTTTGCTCAGTGCTCGAAGTTTCACTAGCTAGTATTGAAGGAACACAAAGAATTGTATTGTAAAATGTATCTCTTGATGGGAGAAACCATAATATAAAGCCTTTTGGAGGGGGGACTGTTGGAGCCCCATTTGTCCAAATGTTGTAATGAGCCCATCTTGTAAAGCCTATCAAATTCCCATTTTTATGTCAAAGACGTCTTATCATTTTGATCCACTTGTCTGGGGTATGTAAAGATTAATCAGTCAGTCAGGACCCATATTTGTTCCCACTTTGTAATTATGAGGAAGAGAACCCATGTACATTTTTGAGCTAAGGTGACTCAAGTATAAAAGTCACCTTAGAACCATTTTTAAGATATCATTTTTGATTATTAATCCTGTGTCTTACGAGTCTGAGAGAGAGAGTGAGTGTGTCTTATCCTCTTTGCTACGCGTTTCTCCCTCACTGGATTCACAACGTGACCACATCATCGCGGTAGTCTCTCCGAGAGCTACGCGCCCACGCCACGCATTCATATTTTCGAGCTGTTCGCGATCGATCCTTCATCGAGCTTGTTTTGCTTGTAAGTAACACAAACAGTGTCTGTTTTCAACAAACAAGTGCTCTATGGAAAGAGAAAGAGATTAGATATTCATAGACTTAGGTTTCTCCCACTTTTGGATTATGACCTGTGAGTCTATCGCGACTGTAATCGAGATAACTATGGTTCAAATCTGGTGAGATTAGACTTATAGGTAAGTATATCCTATGGAGAGGATGGTGCCTAGTAAGTTTGATGCGATTCCGAGTTCATTGGAGGTGTAAATGGTGTTGTGAGCGTTTAGGGATAGAGTGGGTTGTATTCTACCAGGGTTAGTGATTGATGCATCATGAAAGTGCGTATGTGTAGATTGGTCTCAGCCTGAAAAGCTAACGAGATTGCCTACGTGCACCTACGGGTTAGTCGTGTCATCGGATGATAAGTATGTTGTCTGTGTCGTGCTTGCGAGCATAAACAGGGGAGTAGTTATTCCCTAAAACATTGGCGCCGCTGCCGGGGACACAAGACCTTAAGTAGGGAGATCTACATCACTCGTGTGATGGTTAGCTTACTTTAGTTTCGACTAGAGAGAGATTAAACTTTTAGAACAAGATCCAGGATAGAGTATCCCGAGTTCTAGTGGATAGCCAGGAAGCCCGTGTCTTGCCGAGGGTCTATGACTAGTTAGATTTAGTTAAGTAGGATAATGTGGAGTTATGGTTTTTGGTTTTGAGTGCTTGTTATACTTGTGTAGAAATAGAGTAGAAAAACGCTGTAAAAATGCAAAAACAAACAAAAAGAAGAAACAATAAGGCTGTTTGCTTGCCTTGAAAGCAAAACCCACACCATATACCCTTGAAGGGGGTGAAAAGAGTAGACATTGAAATTTATGATCCAACACTTGAGAAAACATAAAAATTGCTACCAAAACCAACAAAAAGAAACAGATGATTCTCATAAGAAAACACTAAGTGATCCTAACAAGGCCAAGAAGAGATATAACCATTAGCCTAGGGTAAATTGACTGTGTCATGAGGTACGACTGATATTCACAAGTTTTAAGATGAAGTGTCATCAAATGTGCATCACTTCAAGTGCAATTGAGTTGTGAATTGCCAAGAGAAAAGTGAAATTTGTGAAGTGCTTGAGTCCAAGGTCAAAATAAGTCCAAACTTCATAAAACTTGGGGGATAGACTTATATGGGCACAAAGAACACAACTATCCAAAAACAGACAAAAAATGAAATCCCCATTGCTCTCTACCTAGTCTATCGCGATAGACTAATGAAGGTGGTGATTGACTAACAACAAGGAAAAAACCTTTATACCACAGATTTAACACATCAATACAAGGGTACTAACAAAAATTGAGTGAAACTGAACACCATCTTGACCACAAAACTTCAAAACTGGTGTTTGAGTCTGAATTCAGAGACAAGGGCAAGAAGGCTTTGATCATATGTCCAAACAATGCCAAAATTTGTCAATGCACTACATAAGGAGAGGCTGAACCAGCTGTGGAGAAAACTTGAGAAAAATGATAATAATGGAGAAAATTCCAAGTCTATCGCGATAGACCAAGGAAACTGCTGTTAGGGACCTTTTCTTTAGAATTTTCCAGAGGGAGAGCTTTATCAGAGCCTATATAGCATACACACCAAATTTCAAGGCATTTAGATCACTGAAAGTCAATCTAAGGCCCAGATAGAGAATCAGGCTCTGACTAAAATACTAAATTGGGACCAAAACCCAACTCAAGTGTCCAAACTTCATAAAACTTGAGGGATAGGATATAGAGGGTAACTGGAACTCAAGGGTGAAGTCACAATTTTAAATTGACTTAATGCTGAGCAAATTGTCAGTCTATCGCGATAGACTAAGAAAATAGTGATTCAGACATATTTTGCAATTTGTGACTAAACTGCTAGGACATACTCTCCATATAGATCCCAGTCATCATTTCATTTTTGAAATTGGACCACCAGAAGACTGACTAAGTGGTTGCTGTACATACTTGAAAGATTTTTTGTGATTCAAGGAAAACCCTTGTGAACAGACTAACCATACTTGTGTAGATCCCAGGAGGAGATAATCACAAAGCCGTACAAGAAGGAGTCCAAGTAAGATTTAAGTTTGAAACACAGCTTTCATTCTTATGTATTTAAGGTCGGGAGCCTTTGTTAAGTCAGGAGCTAAAAGTGTCAAAAGTCAAGTAAGCACCACGTCCACCGAAGAGAGTGTAACTCAGACAAGACTAGACCCATTAGCACCGATCATTGAAGAGGGTAGTGATACTGACACTTCGTCGGAAAAGTCCTTCTTCATGATGGGGAGTCAACAACTAGGAGGGTTCAACGGTGAAGGACCAATGCCAGGGGGGAGCACCTCCCTACATCCTTTAAGCGAAACCAAGTTCACTATAATCTTCTTGGAAGGAACAAACTCGAGGGGAGCCTTAGTTTATTCTGACTATCGAGGACGCAAGTGTATTTGTATTGAAGAAAGACCGGCTCAGAGACTAGAGATAATTCGAGTCTATGATGATGGAGACAGATTCCGAGACGAAAAGGGGAGCCATTATCTGATAGTTAGTAACCTTGAGGATTACAACAGATATGGAGATAACGTGGCAAAAGGGAAAATGGTTTCAGAAACCCAAGAACCGCCTCCTAACATTGATCGACCTGGAGCGCTCTTTATGTATGATAAGAAAACAACCAGGGTACCAACCTATAGTGAGAATGCGGGGATTTATAAGCATGAAAGCGAGGGAATAGTCTCTTACTTTCGATGCAAGGAACCCTACCCAAATGAATTAAGCAAAGACAAGGTTCTTTACTTATTCCCTTATGAAACTGCTATGGGGAAGGATATTGTTTTTGTTGACAGGTACGGGCGAGAATACAAACGTATTCTCCCAGAGGAGGTTGAAAAGGCGACAGTTCCGGGAGCATCAACCTATGGCCCTGACGAAGTACCAAGAGCCAACTACACCCCTAGCAAGTCGACAAATCCCTTTTCAGAAGAGTATGATGCTACCTCACATTCTACCCGACAACCGACGTTCAACTACCAGGACCAACCAGCTACTCAGCCATCATTGCAAGCATGGCTTCGACAGAGTGCTACATTAGAACAAGACCAAACCCGAGAGGGTTATCAAACCGCACGAGGGCTAAGGGATTTACAAGAACCACCACTCTATGCACAGTATCAAGGAGAGAGTAAGCCAAAGACTCAGTGGTCAACTGAGCCTGGAAGACCACCCCTAGAACGAGTTCAGAGAGATGAACCATCTCTTGCGAGAACTATTAGAAATTATGGCTTAGGAGCACCATTGGGAGAGGAACCTGGCCACTACAGAAGACCAGAGGAAGTATATTGAGTAGGACGGGGAGATCCCATGATGAGATTTGTAGACCATCGTAGAATTAGACCTTCTCAAGTGCAAAAATGGGTAAACAAGAAATATACGGGAAGCAGGGATCCGAGAGATCATGTAGCAGCCTTTGTGCGTGTAATTAGAGCTGAAGAGGTGTTAGACTTTCCTACCCAATTTGCAGGATTTGGTTTAACCTTAGAGGATGATGCTGCTACATGGTTTGATTCAGTGGAGCGAAGAGACTTTGAGTCTATGGAGGAAGTGTTTGACGAGTTTATCAAATAATTCTCACAAAGGGGAATAGCTCATAACACAGTCTCACAAATCCATAAATTCAAACAGAAAGATGGAGAGTCTGTGCGAAAGGCAGCCCTCCGGTTAAAAAGATATGTTAAGTTTTGCCCCGTGGAAGAACTGCCAACTCAGTCCAGACTTATGCTTATATTTATCCAAGGACTAAGGAATGCAGATCTCCAGAAGGACTTACATATGAAAAGGAGCACGACGTTGAATGATTTAACCAAGGAGGCTCTATACCTTGTGAAAAATTGTGCGGTCTACAAAGAGGGTGAGTTCAAGGATCTTGACGATGATTCTTCCTCGCACAACAAAGCGGAAGCAAGTCTGCTAAGACAACACCGAAAGGAGAAGTAGCGGTGAGCCAAGAGCAGCTTGTAGAGGAAGTGCTTAAAAAGGTTAACTTGTATTCCAAACCACAAGCTAAACAACCAAAATGATGTGCGATTGAACAAAAATGGACAAACCATGGGACGGAGGAGTGTTATTATAACAAGGGATATGTGAGAGAACAACCATATGCTCCGCAAGCTCAGGCGACATCCCCTCAAGTCCCACCGATGCCTAGATATCAGACATGCAACCTACCAGGACCTGTAGGTGTAGAAAGACCACAACCAGTGTTGGGACAACAACCACCCCTACCAGGATTATGACCAGTCGGCATAAGATACACACCCACAATAACTGAGTCGGATGAGAAGGCTTTGGTACCTATGCATGCATACTACGACGAGCCCAATGGATATGCGGCGAACTCTGTCTATTATCCACCGGAAGAAACCTCTACACCAGAACCATGGAGCATGATAGGAAATACAGGACCACCAACTGCTGCACAGGCAGCGGGGGAAGGAAGATATAGCTTGGATGAAAGAACACTGCTGTTCATAGCCAACGGAGGCATGAGCGGGCAAAGAAGTGCACACCAACAAAGAGGAGCTCGAGGAGCACCTCAACAGCCTAAGTGACCATGCTACAAGTGTGGTGGAGACCATTGGATGAGGGACTGCCCTCATGAAGAAATCATTAGGGTCAATGCATATTGCACCGAGTGTGGAATTACTCACTTGATCCCTGATTGCCCTAAAAATCCGAGCAAAGGAGCAAAAACTACCTTGAATATGCTGGGAGCACTGCCTTCCAGTGGAGGGTCAGAAAATGAAACTCCGATTCCTGTTAAGGTCTTGACGAGAGCCCAAGCAAGGAAAAATGACAATCAGTCCAAGAGTAACGATGAAAATCAAGAAGAAATCAAGACTGACAAGTCTAGCGTCAGTCATGATAATCCTTGGAAAGAACGAAGAGCGAAAATGAAAGCTAGACGCGAGCGAAAACAAAAAGATGTAGAAGCTGAGCTAACGATAGGTCGAGAGCAACTTAAACAGCAAAGAGAGTCCGACTCTCTAAAATCAACGGAGGGACCAAGAAGTGCAAGCTCGGGAGGGTCGATATTGGTAGATAAGATCAATGAACCCTTAGATGCAATCTTGCAAGCATATGAAGCAAGATTGAAGAGCAGAGAGACTCTAGAGCAAAGGTGGATGACATATCCATATCCAGAGAGAGAAAAACAGAGACTAGAGATGTGCAAACAGCTGATTGAAACTGCACAAGATTTACTGGAGCCTCCACCTATGGAAGTTGGAGATAGAGTAATCAAACCACCAAACAATGAAACACCTCACAAAACCGAACAAAGGATACCTGACAAGATAGAAAACGTTAAATCCTTGCTGGATGTAGAGGATGCAAGAGACGTGCATAATAGCACTGATGAATCATTGAAAGATTTTCCACCATATACCCCTATTGTGGAAGAAAATTGGCCTGAAGAGCTATGGGAAACGGTGAGAAAAGCTCAAGAAAAATATGAGACAAAAACAGTTGAGTCAGCGCCTTTCTCGGAGTTGAACTTGAATAAGCTTCCATGGGATTTAGACGTTAAATCATTTCAAGGGGATAATGGTTCAGTTGCATCCGAAGATAGCAGACCAGCATCACTCAGAACTTTGCCACCATACATGGGGGACTATGAGGCAAGGTCAGAAATTCGAAGAGTACCTTCTCAAAGAATAGGCGGGTCAAATCAATTGGACACTAAAATCTTGACAGACTTGTTGACCACTCCGGTCAAGTGTACAATCACATTGGCAGACTTGTTAAAAATTAGGCCAAACATGTGGACGGAAGTGGGCAAATGTCTTGAAAAATTTGGTATGAGGACGTCTCTTAAGTTCTTCGAAACCGAGCTTAATGACACAGAACCGAAGAAAGTCAACACTAGACCAGTGCCACTCAACAAGGTCGGAGAGTATTGTGAGGGTGAAGACGGCAACACAACCCTATTGGTTGAGTATAATGGCATAGAGACTAAGGACATACTTGATAGCGGAGCTGGCATTGCCATTGCGACCAAAATGCTATGGGAAAAATGGGGAAAACCAGCAATACGAACAACTAGAATGAAATTGCAACTGGCGGATGGGCACATAGAAAGGCCTACAGGATTGCTTGAGGCAATTGTGGTATCTTCCTGTGGCATAGAGTACGAACATACCTTTGCCATAGTAGATTTCGGCAAGAAGAACAACTATGAAATTATCCTTGGTAGGCCGTTCATGAGGCAACTCAAAATGGTGCAGGACTGGGGATATGATTATTTGTATCTAAGACATGCTGAAACTACTACGCGAGTAAACATGAAAAATCATAGCTACCATGATGTCACGAGAACCTCGGTGGAAGAATTTGACTCAGCCACCATTAGTGGATCAGAAGTCCCAGCGTGGCTCTGTAAGAAAAAGGAGATATGGATGTGCGGGGCATCTCAATGTAGTGAATTTGACCACAATGAAAGGACACTAGAGAGGATCTTGGAAGACGATGCCTATATACGAGAACCTTTTCTTGAAGAGAAGCTCGAACCCCTAGAATGGTCTCAAATTTTGGCTACATTGGATGTATGCGTCAATGAAGTCACTCCCACCAAATTTTGTGACGAGAATGGCTACGATATCATACCATACTACATGTTGAGCAAAATTGTGGAGGAAGACGAGAACGATGGAGATACTGAGAATATGAGGATCAATAAAACAAAAATGAAACTTGAGATTAAGATAGTGGGCTATGTGGACATCCCCACCAAAGAAATCAAGCAGGAGGGAGAAGAATTTTATGATTCTTCTGATCAAAGTGAAAACAAGGATAATGCGGATGACGAGAAGTCGGAAGATATGGAGGGAGACGACAATCAAGATCAAGACAATGACGTCTTCTACAATTTCCCAAACCAAAGTGAGAGACGCCAAAAAAGATACAAGAGCAAACGACACCATATCAGTCTACCAACCAGGTTGAGACCCATGCCGAAGTTTAGGGGTAAGACACATTTCCTTATGAACATTCATGCTGTTGATTGTGCTAAGGATAAAGTGTCAGGAAGACTTCTTAAGGTTGTTGAAGACTCAGGATTTAAGTCGAGAGTGTTGAAACCTAAGAAAACCAGCAAAGCAAAAAAAAGAGTTGCAACAGAAAAACTGAATGTCTCTGGTGGTCCAATTATGACGAGAATTGAACGGAAAACGAGATACAATGAGTTGAAACAAAAAATTAAAAATGTATGGACAACTGAAATGGAAAGTAGAGATGGAACGAACGCTAGTGATGGGAGTAAAAAGATGGATGTACCTCCTCACTATTGTAAGTACACCATTCAGGAAAGAAGATTGGTGGTTCAGCAACCAATGAGGGAGCCTAAATCAAACGAGTCCTACGATGGGCCAGAGAACGCCAAGAAAATAGACTTAGTAGAGCCAGGAGAAAGTCCTCGACCTGCTTACATTGCCACAGATCTAGATCCTCTTCCTATCACTGAACACGTCTTGGAACGAGTAGCAGGAAAGCAAGCCTATAGCTTTATGGACGGATTCTCTGGTTATAACCAATTGGGGGTCAAACTAGAAGATCAATACAAAATGGCGTTTGCAACAGAATGGGGCATATATGCATTTAGAGTAATGCCATTTGGCTTGACCAATGCTCCAGCCACATTTCAGAGATTAATGACACACGCTTTTAAAGAATACTTGCGAATATTCTTGGATATTTACATGGATGACTTGTGTGTCTATTCTCTATTGAGAGAAGACCATATAGATCATCTTAGAAAGGTATTCGAAAAATGCAGAACGTATAGGATTTGCCTCAACCCAGAAAAATGTGTATTCATGGTACGACAAGGTAAAATCTTAGGCCACATAGTATCGGCTAATGGAATTACCACTGATGAAGACAAGGTAAAGGTGATCATAGAATTTCCAAGACCAAACACTATACGAGAGGTACAATCATTTATGGGACATTGTGGATACTACCAACGTTTTATCTACATGTACGCTATAATAGCAAAACCCTTGTATAGTCTAATCACGCTCTTCATTTGGACCAATGAATGTGAGGAGTCATTCCAGAAACTAAAAGATGCACTAGTATCTGCACCAATTCTAAAAGCACCAGATTGGTCAAAGATCTTCCATGTACATGTAGATGCTTCGACATTTGCAATAGGCTGTATATTAGCACAACCAGGGGAGGGTAATATGGACTTTCCAGTTAGTTATGCTAGTAGACAACTCAACAGTGAAAAAAAGAATTATACTACCACTGAAAGAGAAGGATTAGGTATGATATATGCGGTAAAGAAATTTCGGCATTACTTACTCGCGAACAAATTCATATTCTTTGTGGATCATCAGGAACTCTTGTACTTAGTAAACAAACCTTGTAACACGGGACGAATTGTAAGATGGTTCATTGTGTTGTTGGAGTTTGATTTTACGGTAGTAGTTAAGAAAGGAAAAACTCATCAAAGAGCAGACCACCTTTCTCGATTACTACATGGCAAA
Source organism: Adiantum capillus-veneris (assembly GCF_014529385.1). Taxonomy (NCBI): domain Eukaryota; kingdom Viridiplantae; phylum Streptophyta; class Polypodiopsida; order Polypodiales; family Pteridaceae; genus Adiantum; species Adiantum capillus-veneris. The sequence goes on from NC_140939.1 coordinate 157,689,436, forward strand.
AAAGCTAGTGGGGTAGATGATGATCTCCCAGACGCATACCTGTTTAATATAGAGATGGTACCGAAGTCAGAGCAAATTATTCCGTTGCTGACATATGGAATGAATCTTGACGACAAACACACGGTGGAAGACGTTAGACAAGCACGAAATTACACAATGCTTGCGGGAAGAATGTACCATCATGGAAACGATGGGATTCTAAGGTTGTGTATAGGCCCAGAGGAGTACGAAGCGTATCTAGAGGAGGCCCATACACAAACAGGGGGATTCCATAGAGGAAATCAAATGATGTATGAAAAATTAAGAATACTTGGAGTGTATTGTCCAGGAATGGCAGGCGATGTAGCTAATTACATCAAGAAACAACTTTTGCACATCCAATACTACTGTGGATTATGTCACATTATACCAAGTGATAGTAGCACCCGCATGGAGTCATGCTATTGTGGAATATTTAACTAATAAGGAGCTGCCAGGAGACTGGTCTAAAGCCAGACAAAAGGCTTTACGAATCGAAGCGAATAGGTATACCCTCATTAGTGACCAATTGTATAAAAGAGGAACTGATGACCAGCTGAGGTTAGTTCCTCATGAAAATGACTACTTTCCATTATTGGAACAAGCTCATGCAGGCATAGCAGGAGGTCATTTTTCAGCAGAGAGAACCGTAAAAATCATTATGGTTGCAGGTATATGGTGGCCGACCATGATTCAAGATGCAGCAGAATTCGTGAAAAGGTGTGATGAATGTCAACGCACTAAGGTACTAGTTAAAAGAGACGAAATTCCTTTAAGACCAATGATGAGTGCTTGAGCATTCGCTAAATGGGGATTGGACTTTGTTGGTCCTATCACTCCACCAGCGTATTGTTCACAAGCACAATATATCATAGTGGCCACGGATTACATGACCAAATGGGTGGAAGCAAAAGCCACAACAAAAGCAGACGCTAGAACCACGACACAATTCTTATATGAATATGTGTTTACCCGTTATGGACTTCCAATCGAGCTGGTGAGTGATCGAGGGACACACTTTGTAAATGAAGTTATCCAACATCTCTTAAATGAGTTTATGGTAATTCATCGCAAATCTGCACCCTATCATCCACTAGCCAATGGCCAAGCGGAAGCGACCAACAAAATATTGTGCATAGTTCTTACGAAACTGGTTAGTGAAACAAGAACAGATTGGGATCAGATGCTCTATTCGACATTGTGGGCTTATCGAGCTGCATATAAAACAACACTCAATGCTACACCATTTAATATGGTATATGGGTTAAATGCAATATTGTCTATTGACTTTTTGATCCCCACACTAAGGGTAGCCACACAATTGGATTGGACGGGGCATGAACTGTTAGAACGGTTAGAGGACCTTGAAAAATTAGATGAGTTACGACTCAATGCTGTAGCAACCATATATGCAAAAAAAAAGACAACAGAAAGAGTTTTTTGACAAACATGTCAAGAACAAGGACTTTAAAACGGGCGACTATGTCTTAGTATACACACTTAAACAGCATGCCAAAAAGCTAAAGAAACGGGGAATGGGGCCTTATTTAGTCCAGGAAATATCGCCCAGCGGAGCAGTAAAACTGTCGACTCTAGATGGAAAAGAAATGCCGAATTGGATTAGTGGATGTCATTTAAAAAAATATCATCTACCTTTAACATTGGAAATGTTGTTTCAATTGCATTATGGAAAGGCCTATAGACAAGAACAACAAAGAATTCAGGACCAGGCACAACAAGAAGCCAAGGAACGCGTTGCTAAACGAAAGTAGTTTCTCAGGACAATAAATATGGTCACCCCAATGATGACTGACAAATATCCTCTTCCGACATTTCGAACAATAGAAACGGATATACAAAATGAAGAATTAGAAAAGACCATGACAGACGTTAGGGCTCAAGACGATAGCGTCATTGACGACTTGGAAGATATGTGGTGTAGTCCTTACATAAAAGCTTATGCAGGCACAAAACAAGTTGAAATCTATGCATTACTTGACACTGGAGCAAAAATGAGCGTCATTAGCTTTGAGCTCTTTCAGAAACTTGGACCAATGAGGACGATCCCAGAGACACACCGGTTGAAAGTAGCATCGGGTGATGAGGTGACCACATTGTGGTCTATTATATTACCAATCACAGTGCAGGCACACCCGTACACTACAAAATTCCATGTACTGCCACCAAGTAGATCAGCAACACCATGTATCTTAGCAGTGTCATGGATGAAAGATAATAGGGTATTCATTGATTTGGATACTAATGAAGCACTGTTCTGAAATAAAAACTTTTCAGAACCCTTCTTATCATATAACCAATACATGTCAAGGAGGAGACATGAGTCAATACAACGGCAAAGATTTGACCAACAACAAACAGAGTTTACAAGTCCAGCAACGTCTTATCAAAAATCAACAACCATGCAGGGAACCAGGAAAGTTTGGGTACAGCGTGCAGATCTAGACAAGGAACAATTACATCAAAAGAGGAAATACAAAGTTTGGATAAGGCAAGACAGCCTAATTCCTATAAAAAAGGGGACAGAAGAACAGACAAAACACGAAAAGCTAGCAAAGATTCAAAGCACCATAGTCAATCGGTCGAATACGCAACGGACTATATTGGTATTGCGGCCAAAATTACCAATTCAGAACGGGCCAACAACACAAGTATGGAGGCCAAAGATGACCATCGAGCAGTTATCTACAACTGTCAATGTCAAGCCACATCATGCAAACAGCACGAGGAAACAAGCAGAATCAACAACAATAACTACAAGGATCTATAAGACCCAAGTCATCAAAGGGAAAAGAAAGAATGTTCCACTAGAAAATGCAACAAAATATATGACAATATCGAATTCAAAGGATCCACATACGCCAATTCAAAAATAGTGGAAAACAATCAAACAAAGAGCGGCAGATTTACAACTTCTCCTTGCAAAGAAAATCTGCCAGCCAACTCAAGCTACCACAGGAAACCTCAACGCCAAATGCCAATAAGCGAATTGCTTATACCTTCCTCTTACACCGCATAAATTCTTTCTACATGCATTGACTGCACACGCATATAGGGCTATATTACAAGGCCTGCATTAGCATGAGTTCACACCCATGCACAACAAATACCCTTGACGATACGCTGTCGTCCGGGAGGACTCCAACTAGGAGGGGGGGGAGGCATTCCAAATGCGGACTCATGTCATATATTAGAGGGCAATGTTTGTGATCAATTTTTCAACCATTTTTGCGTTTTATTGTGTGATTTTGGAAAAAAGAATATTCCCTCGTAATTAATCAGAATTGGGGACCAAATCATCATACATGAGCCCCTAGGGATGTGTATATACTATAAAGAGAGTCAAATCTGGCCAAAAAATGTCGAAAAATAGCAAAAAATAGGCCAAGGTTGACGATTATGAGTGAGAATGTACATAGACGAGAGAAAAGTGAGCTACAAAGTTTTTTGCTTTTCATTGTTGACCGCCGCTGGGTCAGCAACACAACATAACTCAAGTTTCGTACCAAAGTCTTATCTTTTGCGAGTTATGAAATGCTGCGGATTATGGCTATAAACGTCATTTGTAATGAGTAGTTATTCTAGTTTCAGAAGCCGGGGTGCAATGGCACTTCCAGATTGTAAATACAGAGCCATTTGACGCTTTCAACCCCATTTTTGGTTAAACCTAAGGTAGCCTTAGTATATAAGGTACCTAGGTCATTTTGTAAAAGGACTTTTATCATAATCAAAACTAAACGCTGCCGTCTACTGTGTGTGAGAGAGAAAGAGAGTGAGCGTGAGCTTCATCCTCTCGCTACGCCCGGCTCGCTCAACACATTGGAGATCCGACTGCACCATTGTTGTAGGCTCGAGGAGAGCTACGCGACAACGCCAAGCATTCCACGCGAGACGAAGCGCACACGCCGACGCATCTACGAGCTATTTGTGGCCGTAAGTGTATCAAACGATGTCTGTTTTCTGCGTGTTAATAGTCTATAGAATCGTGGCGACATAAGCTACGCATATATACTCATAAATTTCAGTTTCGGGCACTTTCGAAATTCTATTATGTCATCCTACACGTTTTCCGCAGACGGGTTTAGAGTGAGGGTTTTGAGTGTAGAAGCTTAGGGACAGGTGTATCCTAGTGAGGGGATGGTGTTCCTTAAGTTTCATATGAATTTGGCATGATTAAGTGAGTTACCTTCCGTCTGTGTGTATGTGGCTAGGTGGTGTAGTTGAGGGCAGCGAGGTTCTTGATTGTGGTTTAGTTGGCCTTCCAGAGTGTTGTATGTGTAGGATGGTCTCGACCTGACAAGCTAAAGAGATTTCCTTCGTGTGCCTATCGTGTCATCTGTGTCCTCGATTGACATTATGTTGATCTAGGTAGTGTTTGCATGCACTTCATGGGTGTGTGGGTCGCTCTCGTCCAACATTGGCGCCGCTACCGGGGACACAAGGACCTAAGTAGGTTTCCTACTAACACTTGTGTGATGGTTGCTTGATTTAGTTTCGACTAAAGAAAGCGTTTTTCTTAAGTGGATCCGGAAGAGGAGATTCCACGATCAAGTGGATAGCCAGGAAGCGTGTGTCTTGCCGAGGGTCTACGACTAGATAGCTTTAGTTAGGATCTGTGGATTAGAGTAGTTGTTGGTGGTCAAGTGATTTGTGAGGTGATAAAAGCGTTTACTAGTCCGTGTGTGGCAGTGAAGCGTTTTTCTACTCATAGATGCAAAACCCCATATGAGTAGCTTTAGATAAGTGATCCGATTCTGATCTAGAGCTATTCAGCACTGAATTATTTGCTAAAGTGCTTGATTGCATTTGAAATCACGGAAAAGTGTGCTTTTGAGGGTTAAAATGCATTAAACAAGCTTTTGTGGATATTTTTGTATGGCTGACTGATGCTGTGCATATAAAAGAGCATTTGCAAGGGTTCTGTGAAGAAAACCTGCAATTCTGTAAACATAGACATCCTACGCGTAGGATGTCTCAAGGGGGTTCTGGAGACCAAATTTGAAACTTTTGACTGCACCAGTGGGTTCAGAAGGTAGGTTTTACCCCATTTTCATATTGACTTGAGTGTTTTTCCCTATTTTTGTTGACCAAAAGCCAAAAGGCGGAGTTAGAAAACGTAAAATTTCAAAAAAGGCTTAAATTGAGTGATTTTTGCATGTTTTTGCAATTGTGAAGCATACTTGCACTTGCTGAGAGCATAAGGAAGCATCAGGGACACTTCAGTCTGAAAAAATCAGCAGTAGGCATCCTACGCGTAGGATGTCTACAGGGTGATCTGGGCATTTTTTTGAAAATCTGAGGTTACCAGTGTGTTTAGAAGGTAGGTTCTACCCTATTTATACATGGAAAGTGGAAATTTGACCAAATTTTGACAGATCAAAGCCAAAAGACGAGAAGTGCCAGACATCCTACCCAAATTGTGCCCAAGGCATAATTTTTGAGACCAAACCATAGGGTGACTTCAAAGGCATGTTCTAAATGTTGTATTGAGTGCATGTGATAAATTTCATCTCATTTGGGTCAGTGAAAGTGAAGATTGAACAGACTTTATCATTTTTGATTGAAAAGGCAAGGATAGCTAGTTTTGGGGTCTTTTGACATCCAAATTAAAATCTAAGCATACCACTGGGTTACTGACATCCAGGGGAAGCTGTGGGACAAGTCTGGGGTCAAACATGCCAAAAAGACATCCTACGCGTAGGATGTCTTCTGTGTCATTTTGGACTCTAAACAAAATTCTGAGCATACCACAGTGATCAGCACCTTAAGGAGAGTCTGTGGTTCAAATTTGGGGCAATTCGGAGCAGTTAGACATCCTACGCGTAGGATGTCTAAGGCATGATTTAGAGGCCAAATTCAAACTTTTGACATAGCAGGGTGTTGTATAGCCTTAGGCAAGCCTCCTAGTCAATTTTGGTCCAATTTGGAGTTGATTTGACAGGTGAATTCATCAGAAAAGACATCAGGCTTTTGGAACAGATTCTTGATCATTTGACCAACCTATAGGTGTCAGAATCAAAAAGTAAAAATAGCTGTGAGCTTAGCACATCAAGGGGAAGCTACAATGCAAGTTTGAGCTGAAACATAGCAAAAAGACATCCTACACGTAGGATGTCTCCAGCTTGATTTAGGACTCCAAACCAACCTATGAGCACACCACTGTGATCAGCACATCAAGGAGAAGCTAGGGTGAAAATCTCAAGTCATTCTGAGCAAAAAAAGACATCCTACGCGTAGGATGTCTCAAGGCCATTTTTAGGTCCAAAGGAAATTTTGAGCATACCATTGTGTTGCTAGACTCAAGGGGAGTCTCTGGACCAGATTTTGTTAAATTCTGAGCATATAGACATCCTACGCATAGGATGTCTCTAGGCCAGTTTTAGGGTCCAACTGTACTTTTGACCATACAGAAGTGTTCACAGTGTCACAAAGATCCCAAATCTTCTTTTAAAATTGAATTTGGACTCATTTTGACAAGTGTAAACTGTATTTCACTATTTTGGCCATAACTTTCACACACGGTATCGGATCCGAAAAGTTTTTATATCAAAACGTAGCCTGAGAGCGACTCTACAGATCTTAGAGCAAAACATGAACTAAATGCATGCCTACGGCAACCATTTAGGTCAATTTTGAAAAAAAACATCGTTTAAGGCCTCAAAATGCATCCGCAAGTCAGGGGTGTCTGAAAGCGACAATTTACGAGAATTGTGACGAAACGGTTGCGGTTTTGGACATAGTTTCGACTTTTCCCTAACCAAAGCACTTGAACACAGTGGACTAAGTCTACTTGAACCAAGAAAAATCTCTTAAGCCCAAAAATCATGTCTATCCTAGATTCAAACGCAGCTTACACAAGATTGAGATCCCGACGATAGAAGAATATCCTCCCACAATGGATCTTCCAAACTTGCAATTGATAAAGACCCATCTTGTTGAGAGAGTTTGGATGATTGGTCATGAGAGTGAAGGACTATATAGATACATTGACGACAATGAGGTCAATCTTTATAGGTGCTCAGATCCATACCTAAAAGAGATAACGAATTACAAGCTCTTATATGTCTACACATACGGAGTCAACTGTCAATGGAGATCTATAGTTGTCGACAAGTATGGACGAGAATACAGAGTTGTAGAAAGCACAAATCCACAGACTGTACTAGAAAGAGGTGGATATTTGGTCAATGAAGGACCACAAATGCCTCCACCAAACACGAGAATTCCTATAGGAATTCCAAGAAGAGAGCCACCAGGATTCCCTTCAAGAGCGATAACAAGAGAAGGATTGGGAGAGTCTCTGGTTAAACTTGTAGACAATCGATGAGTTAGACCATCCCAAGTCTAGAAATGGGTAAACAGAAAATACTCCGGAGATAAAGATCCGAGAGATCACGTAATGGATTTTAGAAGAGTGATTAGAGCAGAGGAAGTTTCAGATTTTGCGACACAGTTTGCGGGATTTGGATTGACTCTAGAAGATGATGCAGCTACATGGTTCGACTCGGTGATCTTTATCTAGTGGAATGCGACATGCGGGCCTTCTGAAGGATCTACATATGCTAAGGAGGATGACGCTAAACGAGTTGATCAAAGAAGCTCTTTATCTAGTGGATAATTGTGAGGCTTACAAAGAAAAGGAGTTAAAGAGTGAATGAGATGACACATCCTCTCAGCACAGTGTTTCACAGATAAGTGAGTCCATTGCCAAGCCAACGGCACCTATTGATCAAGAAAAGCTTATCGATGACTTGGTCAAGAGGTTGATTCCTCTTGTAAGCTCTGATTCGGGAGAGCCGAAGTGGTGTGAAATTGAAAGAAAATGGACGAACCATACGGGGGAAGAGTGCTATTATAGCGTGGAAAATGCTAGGGAGAGGTATGTACAACCTGTTCCAGAAGCACCTACTCCACCTAGATACATTACGGGGAATGCGCCAGGACCAGTAGGAGTTCTAAGACCACAACTTGTCTTAGGACAACAACCTCCGTTGCCAAGTGCTAGAATGCCGGTAGACATGAGATACATGCCAATGATGGAAGCATCAAATAAACCAACGCCGATACCAGCTACAATGTGGTATAGCAACCAAAGTGAGTACTACCCTTCGGAGCAACAAAATGTGAGAGAAACACATGGAGTGGTGAGGCCGGTACAACATCCACCTCCTGGGTTTCTGTCGAAATAAAGAAGGTATGAAATGGACGAAAGGACATTGCGATTCATTGCAAATAGCGGCTTATCTAGGTCAAAGCTTTCTTATAGCCAAGAGGAAATGCTAAAAGAATCTCCTCAACCAGAGACAAATTGTAACAAAAGTCGTGACAACCACTTGGTCAAACAATGTCCTCATACGGAGATCACTGAAGTAAATGCCTATTGTCTTGAGTGTGGCATCACTCACTTGATCTCCGATTGCCCGAAAAACCCAAACCAAATCAGGAAAATCACGACAAATGTATCAGGGATTGTTCAGCTACCTAGTAGCTCAGAAAATGAAAATGTCGTACCAGTTCAAGTGGTTACGAGAGCACAAGCTCAAAAGAAAGCTGATGAGAATCTAGAGACAAAGAACACGAAAAGTGACATGAGTCCAAAGACAGATGATGGACCAAAGACAGACGCACCTAGTCAGAAAACCAAGAGCAAACGAAATAGTTGGAAAGCTAGAAAGACTAGGATGAAAGCACGTAGGGAACGAGAGCAAAACTCCCTAGCTGAGAAGCTTACCAAAGCTGAAAAGAACGGTAATCGATTTGCAGTGGAAGAGTCAACCAACACGCCAAACCTCTAGAAGAACCATCCACGGATGAGAAACTGAGAAGTGCTAGTTCAGGAGGATTTGTGTTGGCAGATAAGGTTAATGAGACATTAGATGCCCTCTTGAAAGCCTATGATGTGAGGCTCAAAATCAACCAAACCCAAGAACATAGGTGGATGACATATCCCTATGCGGAACTAGAAAAGCAAAGGTTTGAAATGTGCAAGAAAATGATTCAAACAGCCCAAGCTTTACTAGAACCACCAGTTGCAAAACCTGAGGATGTGATCCGTGTCATGCCTACACAAGTAATCCCACCAAACCAGGAACTAAAAGAGCCAGATTCTAGTAATGAGCACAGACCAAACCTCAAAGACCCAGCATTAGAACCAAGGATAGTACTGAATACCACGGATAACTCTTCCGAGGGATTTCACCAAGCTATACCTGAGGATTGTAAAGAGGTAGATGGTCTTGACGAATTGTGGAAACAAGTCAGAGAGGCCAATGAAGCCGATGACCTAAGAAGACGAGTAGACAAGACTAGTGATGAACGAGGAGTGTTTCTACCACCAATAGAGGAATTTGAGACTGGATCTCAAATGAATCTAGACGTGCAATCGTATTGGGGCGAGAAAGGATCTGTACAATCTATGGATAGTTAACCCCATTCGCTAAGAACACTACCGTCCTACATGGGAGAGTACGAGACCAAGTCAGATGTGGTTGCAGTCCCATCACAGAGATTGTCTCCCAACAAGGCCATTGATTCAAAGGGGCTAGTAGATATTCTATCTACACCAGTCACCTGTACAATAATGTTAGCCGAGTTTCTCAGAATAAGACCAAACATGTGAGCTAATGTGGGTAAATGTCTAGAGAAATTTGGTGTAAAAACCCCAATGACTTGAATGGAGGAAGGCATCAAAGAGCTTGAAATGCCTCAACTAAATACTAGGCCAGTGCCATTAAACAAGGTAGGTGAGTATTACGAGGGAGAAGATGGAAACACCACCCTTCCTGTGGAATTCAATGGTGTAAAAACCATGGCAATCCTTGACAGTGGAGCTGGTGTGGCCATTGCAACCAAAGAGGTTTGTAAAAAATGGGGAAAACCTGCCTTGATATCCATACGAATGACCCTGCAGCTTGCAGACGGACACAAGGAAAAGCCCCTAGGACTGCTAGAAAAAGTACTTGTTACTTCTTGTGGCATTGAATATGAACACACTTTTGCTGTTGTTGACTTTGGCAAGAAGAACAACTATGACATCATTTTGGGAAGACCATTCATGCGACAATTGAAAATGGTCCAAGATTGGGGTTATGACCATGTATACCTGAGACATATGGAAACCATAACAAAGATAAACTTGAGGGACCATAGCTATAGGGATGTGACGAGAACACCGGTTGAGGAGTTTGATTCCGCCACAGTTGCAGGATCAGAACTGCCAGCTTGGTTAGGTAAGCCTAAAGACCTGTGGTGGAGCTTCACAATGTGGTAGCTTAAAACGTGAGGAATGTATCCTAGAGAGGGTTATAGAGGATAAGGACTATATCCCAAAACCATTTCCTGAAGAAGAGTTAGAGCCTTTTGGATGGGAACACATCTTGGCTACTCTGGACGTGTGCGCCGTGGAGGATGCTCCCACAACAAAGTTTTGTGATGAAAATGGCTATGATGTCGTTCCTTATTTTGCAGTGAGTGTAATTCAAGAAAACTAAGAGAACCAGACATCAACAAGCTCTCGAAATAAGGAGCAAACAAAGAAATGTGGAGAATCAAAAGATGATGAAGACGACGAGTTCTATGACTCTGTAGAACACTTCGAGCTTCCAGAAGATCAACGACCTGGGAATCAATGTCATCGCTACACGCATCAAAAGTGGATTCCAAAGTCCTCGGTGAAGACACAGCCACCACAAGCATCCTCATACATGGATACTAATAAGTATGCAAAGAGCTAGGAGGAATAAGACTAGGGCAACGAGCTAACAATGCTCTAATCAATGGGCTAGAAAAGTCCTCCAAGAAACTACCACCCACGAGCAAACAGACAGTAACTTTCCACTACCAGCCAAAAAATAAAGGGAAAGTACAAGAAGTCAACCTTGCTAAGGATAGTAGCGATAGTGATGAATCTTACGACATCCCCTATCATCAACTCAGGCCATCACTATCACCAACCCCTTCAGCAACAACCATGACAGGTCAAAAGAATAGGACAACAAGTCAAAGCCAAAAAGCTCGACAAATCTGGATACCAAAAAGCCAGATCGGCCAAAAACAGATATGGATCAAGAAGACAAAGATCTCTAATGACAAATCACAAGATCCAACACCAAAACAAAAACAAGGAAAGCGTGCACGAATGGGTAAGAATATCACAAAGTCTCAAGCTTTCACAACACAAGTTTCGGCTCCAAAGAAGTTGATTCAAGCACAAAAAAGTCAAGAATTCATTTGGATTCCAAAACAACCACGGTATCAACTTTCAAAGCCTGAATCCCGTCACCAACCAAGCGTACAAGGGCCGAAGCAAAGACCACTGTCGACTCACACAACAAAAAGGTGGATCCCAAAGAAGTCTCTTCAAACACAAACGAAGCACGGGCAAGTATGGGTTCCCAAACAAGCGTCAGCAACAAAACAGCCAATAATCACAAAGAAATGGGTCCCAAAGAAGAACAACAAAACTGATGTCAGTGCATCGCCGCTTGAATTCTTACAATTCTTCCTACGATTACAGTACAGTTAGAAGAGAGCAAGTCGCTTCAATCAAGCAACGATACAGGAGCTTCAAAGACCATTAGAATAGGAAGCCTCACCAACAAATGCCAATAAGCAAATTGCTTATACCCACATCTTGCACAACATAAATCTTTTCCATGCATTCACTGTGTATGCATAATAGGGCTACATTACAAGGCCTGCATAGGCACAACTTTTAATTGCCCAAGCACAACACATACCCTTTGCGATAGCCTATCGTAAAGGATGACTCCAAATAGGAAGGGGGGAGGCATTCTGAATGCGGACCTAACATTATGACTATTATGCATTGAATTTTTGAGTTTTATTGTGATAAATTTTTGACGAAATTTAGAGTATATGCCCTCATAGTAGTGTTACAGAGGACTATGGAGACAAAATTCATATATGAGCCCCTAGGGACATGTGTATAGTGTACATAGCATTTAGATTTCTATTTGAATGATTTTTCTTTTGTTAAGTTTTTTTTAAAGATTTTCTTTGTTTATTATTAAGAAAAAAAACAAATCCATAATCCACATGAAGAAAAGACTGATGAGAGGCCTGAGCACTACAAAGAGAAGAAGGTACAGGAAAACGATGAAACTTCACGAAGTATGTCTCAACAGCCACTACAACAGCCGAAGAACTTGTCACAAAGCAGTGTCAATAGGCAACCGACAAGTCATACAAGTCAGAGTCGAGTAGCTAAGCCACAAAATGAGTGAGGTGTTAGTCCCAAAGCTTCAAGTAATATTCTCTGTGGTCTAAGCGTCTTAGCTATTCTAGGTACCGCTCAAGCTGGAAGAGTCGAGCATATTTACGTTGTGTCGCTCATGCTGGTATAGGTGAGCAAAAGAGTCGAAGTCTAAGTACTTAAGTCAGGTGAAGTGAAGGAGAAGGTCCAAAAGACACTCACATACTGAGCACAGTGAGATACGAGTGGAGAAACTTCTACATTGAAAACCCTTCTTGGAAAGGTGGAAGCTATTGAGACATCTTTTGATGTCACATGTGCTAAATTTATTCCTTGAAACACCCATCATCTCCTTCTTTCACATTGCATGCTTTTGTTGAAAAATTTCTCATATGCATATAGAGTGTCCCATAATTGGCACTTGCATCAGTCACTCTTTCCGTGTTTCACCCAAGCACTCACCTTTCATGAACATGTACTTCACGTTCAACTGCTCAACTCCAATAAGAGCGTATACCAAAGGCATTTTTTTCCCACCGGGTTTTTTCCCTTTGGTCATCCAGGTTTTAGACCCTAATCTAAAGACACCTATCACCATCCTCTTGTACATATTCCTTCTACATCAACAATAAGGAAATGCTACTCAAATCAATTGACAAATGAATTGGAGCACCAATTTCAGATCATAGCATACTTCTCCTCAATGGCGAGTCGAAGAATGGCCTACAATGACAAAGCTGCAGACAACACTAACAACATGATTGCACAGGAACAAAGAAGTACTCAATGACAAAGAGCAGACATAAGGGTAATCAGAGGATCTCAAAAGCTTGTCCTTGATAATGCGCATCGAATGCTCGATAGGGTTTTGAACCTCAAATTAGAATAATTAAGTCCTGTATTTGGCTTGACAGACAGACTTTGCATTGGAGTGCAACTTGGCCTAAAGAAGTTAAGGGTTTAGCTATACAATTTCTACAAAATCCTTACAAAGTTGTCATTGGCTCACAAGATCAGAAAGCCAATCACTCAATTCTACAGATTGTAGAAGTTGTTTCTGAGAGTCACAAGTACTCAGAATTGACAGATTTGCTGGAGCAAGGGATGGATGGAGCTTTCTCTATCCATGATGATAAGAGTCAAGTTAAACGACATTGGGTTCTTTTTGAATTTCGATCTGGCAGTAGACCTATAATGACAGAAACAGATGATGCAGCTCGGAGCGTGGATTTGAAAGACATAAAGTTCGTCATCAATTATAATTTTCCTGAATCATGTGAAGACTATGTACATCGGATTGGACGGACAAGACAAGCTACTGCAAAGGCTATAGTCTATACTTTCTTTACAACAACAAAACGACAGCAAAGACCACATCGCCATCGACAATCAGGTCATGTCAGGGACGACATAAACGCGGAAGGGGGGAATGTTGACTGCTGGGTCAACAACACAACATAACTCAAGTTTCGTACCAAAGTCTTACCTTTTGCGAGTTATGAAATGCTACGGATTATGGCTATAAACGTCATCTGTAATGAGTAGTTATTCTAGTTTCAGAAGCCGGGGTGCAATGGCACTTCCAGATTGTAAATACAGAGCCATTTGACCCTTTCACCCCATTTTTGGTTAAACCTAAGGTAGCCTTAGTATATAAGGTACCTAGGTCATTTTGTAAAAGGGCTTTTATCATAATCAAAACTAAGCGCTGCCGTCTACTGTGTGTGAGAGAGAAAGAGAGTGAGCGTGAGCTTCATCCTCTCGCTACGCCCGACTCGCTCAACACATTGGAGATCCGACTGCACCATTGTTGTAGGCTCGAGGAGAGCTACGCAACAACGCCAAGCATTCCACGCGAGACGAAGCGCACACGCCGATGCATCTACGAGCTATTTGTGGCCGTAAGTGAATCAAACGATGTCTGTTTTCTGCGTGTTAGTAGTCTATAGAATCATGGCGACATAAGCTATGCATAGGTACTCATAAATTTCAGTTTCGGGCACTTTCAAAATTCTATTCTGTCATCCTACGCGTTTTCCGCAGACGGGTTTAGAGTGAGGGTTTTGAGTATAGAAGCTTAGGGACAGGTGTATCCTAGTGAGGGGATGGTGTTCCTTAAGTTTCGTATGAATCTGGCATGATTAGGTGAGTTACCTTCCGTCTGTGTGTATGTGGCTAGGTGGTGTAGTTGAGAGCAGTGAGGTTCTTGATTGTGGTTTAGTTGGCCTTCCAGAGTGTTGTATGTGTAGGATGGTCTAGGCCTGACAAGCTAAAGAGATTTCCTCCGTGTGCCTATCGTGTCATCTGTGTCCTCGATTGACATTATGTTGATCTAGGTAGTGTTTGCATGCACTTCATGGGTGTGTGAGTCGCTCCCGTCCAACATCATTGGTATTTTTATAGGTTAGAATTGCTATTTTCGGGTTATTTTGGGATTTATTTGCTTTATTTTAGCCATTTTCTAGCAAAAATTATAGAAAAAAATCCATAATCCAGATGGAATTACAAAAGGAGAGACGCCTGATCAGAGCAAGGTAAAGAAGACACTTAAAAAAAAGGGACTGCAAAGGTGAGAGGGCAAAATGACCACTGTCATGAAGGGACCTCCAGCAGGAGAAATCTACAAAAATTGTAGAACTGGAGCAACGGAGGTCCAAATCAGGAAATTTGTGAGCCTAAACCGCATCTCGCAAAAAGTTATGGCCACAGGTAAAAGATGGGAAAATTTTATGTCGGAGTCTCTATTACATATAGAGAGGCTAGGCTAGAAATCTCTCATTTGAGTCATTTTCCATTGTGTGTGAGAGAGAGAGAGCTCCCTACAGCAGTTGAGACTTCCAAGAGATCATCCATCGCGCACGGTCACTAGATTGACATCAGATATGAGAGGTATGCTCGTCAACACTGACTCTAAGTGTTGTTTACTTCAGTTAGTCGCAAAACCTCGCTAGCATCACAATCACAACTTGTGCACACATATGGTAGACCGGTTGTTAGGGAGACCTAGAGGCCACCAAATGGAACCAAAATTGAAAGGCACAATTCCTATAGCTTAGGGATTAAGCCTATGACCTCGGAAAGCGTGAAGGAAGCCGCCCAGAAAACCCTAATTTCACAGGACCTGCAAAAGGGCACCTGAACCAAGGTGATCGAAAATGAGCCGAAACTCATAGGCAACAAGCCAATAACCTCGACAAACCGACTGAATGGTTAGACCATGAAGAAGTTCATCAAAATGGAGCCTAAAGTCCCTATCTGACGGAAACTGCACAAAGCGTCACGATACTCTAACGGGCCGACCAAGTGACAAAATGACACCAAATTTAACAAGGTACATCCAAAAGAGGTCAACTACGAGATGGAATGTATCCACTCAAGAAAAAGCTCTTCCACTAGGGCAAATTCCAACAACAGGCCAGAAAGATGTCCAAATGGTCGTTCTTGGTGATGTAAACACCAAAACAACAATTGGCTGCTTTGACGGAAGGTCAAAAGGAAATAAAAGACAGCCGGAGTCATACAATGACCAAAAGGAACAGCGACCATCACCTAAGTGGTCTACTTCGACTCCAGGACCAACTAAGTGTTGCAAACAGGGAGTACACTCTTCTAAATTGATTAAAACTTGATGTGTGTGTCTAGGAGAGCCTACTAACACCATTGTGGTCAACTAACATAAAAAAACTTGTAAAAATGACTAAGTACTCAGTCTATCGCGATAGACTTGCTATTACAATTAGATAAGTAAAATTTTGATTTTGACTTCATGAGGGGTGCTAACAAGGAATATTGACCACCATTATCAAATCAAAGTGCAAAATGGATCTCTTTTGGCCAAGTAACCTAGTCTATCGCGATAGACTTGCTACTACAATCTTTGGGGGAAAGACTTTTTAAAATTTTCACAAGATAGTCTTGGGGAAGCACATGGAGGCAGTACACCAAATTTGGTGACAGGATGGACTCATATGGCAAGCTGAGAAAGACATGACAACAACTCAGAGTCAGAACAGGACATCTCAAGGGCAGACATTTAAAATTCACATGTGAGAGGTCAGGCCACCTTACATCAATTAGGAGAAGGCAAACAGAGGATCACAGAGCCAAAAAATGACAAAATGAAACTAAGTCACAGTCTATCGCGATAGACTAAGCAGAAAGATACTAGGCCATCTTATAAAAAATTGGAATTAACAGTTGGCTTCAACAGGATGCAAGAGGACTACCCACTAAGTTTGAGCCCAAAACAACACAAAATGAAGGAGATAGACCAACATCTCCTTGGAAGGAATCTAGAAAAATGGGAGTTGATCCAAAAAGGGGTCACTTGACATTGATCATTTGAGGTGAAAATGGGATCAGATCATGTGCAAGGCATGAGAAACCAACTGGTGGAGTCACAACTGCAAAATAGGATCTTTGTCAAAAGATGGCTAGTCTATCGCGATAGACTAGGAAGAAACTGCAAATGAACTGATTTTCAGTTTGGGACTATAGGGTGACCTTACATACCCTGTGAACATACACCACACAAAATTTCAAGGCATTTGGACTTGTTCTACTTCACCAACAGCATTAATTTGAAGCCGTCAGAGTCGCACAATGGAAGAGCTTGTCTATCTGCTAACATTTTACCTTAACTCATCTTGGGATTAAAAAGGCTCATCTAGATGCATGATTAAGTGGTAATCAATTTATAAGAGAAGTACTATGTTTGTACATTAACTGTTATTTGCGAATACAGGATCCATGGATTCTTCTCCGGGAAAAAGAAAAGGCAAGAACCTGGCAACGGAAGGTGCAATACCCTATGCACTTCTACCCAATTCACTAAAGCCAGCGACGGCCACCTGGATACCTGCAGACATGCAACAGGCAGTAGCCTTTCAGATCTATCAAGGTTCATATGTGGATGTGAAAAGAGATTTAGTGGATACAGTGATGATCCCAAAGGAGGCAGAAAATTACCTGAAAAGATCACCGCAAAGGTCATGGCTCAAAAAAGTTGGCTTGTGGAACTTTGTACCACTACCACCAGTAGGGATAGATTTCAAGAGGGTACAACACCTAATTGAAACTATCCAAGAAGATGGAACTTGCAGAGTGGCAGGCATGGATAATGAAATGATGGAGATCCAGATCACCAAGGAGATCATCAAGGAGGCATTGAAATTGTCTGATCAAGGAGCCAACATGAGAGAAAGAAGGAAAAACCTCACAGTCTACTTGCAAAAGTCCAAACTGCCTTCTTTCGAACTCATAGCAAACCGGGAAGTAAGAGAACTGACACAGATCTACAGTCAGTGTTTGTTGAGCTACAACAAAAGACCGCCAAGATACAGTACACCACACGGGAGCATCTCAACAACACTGACATGGGCTATGGGAATGACACATGAGTTCTATATAGATCACGCATCATATCTGTTTGAAGAAGTGACAAAGCTACGGCAGGACAGACCAAATTACATTGCAGGAGGAGAAGTCCTAACCAGAGTAATATACCAGGCCATAGGCGCGGCAGATCAGTTGCCACCTGCTCCTCATCAGAACGACCTGCTGGTATTAAGAGAGAATATCAAAGACAGATCACAAAGGAAAGTACCGGCCTCTATTAACACCATTGGATGACGCAGGCTGGAAAGAATAACGAGAAGTACACAAGAAAAGATGGAAGAAGAAAGAAGAACTGAAGAGGAAGATGTCCGACTAAAGAAGCGGAAAGCGGAAATGGAAAACAACACCAGGTTGAAAAAGGTAGCAAAAATGGAAAGAATGCTAGAAGGATTTGTTCTCGAGAGATCTCTACGAGGCGATGTAGGCGCCACTTGGAAACCTTCTAGTAGCACTTACACACTGAGAACGAAGAATAAAAACAACCCAGCTTTTGAGTTGGACTGGTTCGAGAGGTACATCCAAGAAAGAAATGCTAGGGACGAACCAGAATTGCTACTAGAAGAGGAGGATCTCCAAACTTTGAGAGATCAGTTGAGGCCAACTTCACGAGATCAGGAAACACCACCTCCATCTCCAAGGCCAGAGACAAGTGAGAGGCAATCAACCCCACCTGCTGACTCTCCTTCGCATTCAAAAAGCTCACATCGTGATGAGAGAGTTCATACACCACCCAGTGAAGAAGAAGAAGAAAGAACAGACGGTCACCCAAACACTGGAACCATATCACAAATTGATAAAGGCAAGCAAAAGGAGGTGGATCAGACAAAAGATAAAGCTTCCTCCTCTCAAGAAATTGAGCTGGAAGCTACTATAGATGAATATTTACAGTCAATGGAGATGCTACTAAATCGAACAAGACTGCACAGTCAATGGTTAGCTAATCAGAACAGGTCCAACAAAACGAAGTTAGAAAAAACCCATCAAGAAGTTATGAGACTGCAGGAGCAAAGAGATGACACTCTAAAACTGATCAGCATCACAGATGCTGAGATCTTGGGGCTCAAAAGCACGGTAAATCTCCTCAAGGACAATTTACAGGAGTCTGAAGATTTCAATGCCATTTGTGAAGATACAATCAACGTATTCCTTGAAGATGTGAGTGACAGAGATGAACACATCCAAAGGTTGGAAAAAGAAAAGCAAGATGCGCTGGAGACAGTCAAAAGTTTGCAAGTCGTCATCGATGACTTACAAATTGAAGTCAAAGATTTGAGAGCAGTAACAGATATACAAGCAAGGGAAATAGAACGAGCTAAGAAACAAAAAACGTCGCTACCAACAACACCGGTAGTCCACCCACAAGAAGAAGTGGCTGCACTGAAGAGAGAGCTGGAGTTGGAAAGAAAACAACGCTTAATGATAGCCGAAAGTGCGCTTAGAGCAGAGGATCAACTACAAAGGCAAATTTTGGACTTACAAAGTGAACAACAACAAGGACCAGCTCCTGACACTGAAATAGAAATCATTGTTTCCAAATCACTCAGGGAGGAAAATGAAAATTTTCACATCAGGGTAAAAGAGTTAGAGGAGTCTGCAGCTCAAAAAGCAATGGAATTTCAAGCTCTCCAAATCAATAGTAGAACAATGGTTGTGCAAATCGCAAGTCTACAAACTGCAAGGCAAAACCAAGGACAGGTACGAGTGCACCTGGAGCAAGCAGCCACGGATTTGGCTGGACTCACCGAAATATATGTGGGTCAAGATGACTAGGAGGAAGAATCAGATGATCAGGAGGCCCCAGATACACAGACTGATCAACCTGGCTCCAAAGACCAAGAAATAGACGAAGATTCAGTCTCACGAGATTGGAAGAGCAGAAGTTGGCCGAGCAAATGGAAAGACAATCAGAGATGATATGGTACAAGGCCATGCAACTAGAAAAGGAGATGCTACAAGGGCTCTCAAGATCAAGCAAAACAGCAACGGAGCTACGGGAGGAATGGAATGCTCCTATGTTACCCTATGCTCTGCTGAAATACGAAACTCTGACACATCAACGACAGCTCGCAAAAGAAGAACAAGTGCCAGTGTTTGAAGGAGAATTACAGGATTGGGAACAACAAAACAAGATAGTAGACAGCCAGCCAAAGTGGAGGCGTCAATGGCTTTTGGATCACCCTAATAACCTGATCCACTTAGTCAATGCACCGCCTGAGCTGAGAAATGACAGAACTTTTTGCCCAACTCCCCGAACATACACCTACAGCCAACATAAAGCACTACAAAGCAGAAATCCAACATGGCTAAATTATCCAGTATTGCCAGGGCCTGCAGAGGGAGAGAGAATATCCGGTTCTTACATGGTGAAAACCCTTCAGGGTGCCATCGCAGAATTCGA
Organism: Adiantum capillus-veneris; assembly: GCF_014529385.1. Taxonomy (NCBI): domain Eukaryota; kingdom Viridiplantae; phylum Streptophyta; class Polypodiopsida; order Polypodiales; family Pteridaceae; genus Adiantum; species Adiantum capillus-veneris. Next base: position 157,709,481 of record NC_140939.1, read on the forward strand.
AGGCTCTCCCGACCTATCCTGCAAGATGCTATGTAAAATAGCTCGAACCTTTTTGGCCTGTCTCACAATCTTCTCAGAAAGCTGGACTTCAGAGTACATGAATACCAAAAGAAGCATCTCAGAGCTGTCATACGATCTAAGTGGGCCACCTACAGAGCTAGTATTGTATGCCTATTTCATATGGCTAATGTTTTTGCCAAGCTACCATCTTCAAACCTTCGAAGAAGCATTTTACATAGGCTTCTTCATGTACAAGTCCAAAATTTTTGGCCCATTAATGGCAAGCGAGCCTATGCGATATGATGAGTTTCTACATCAAATCAACCAAGAAGGACGACAATGACACTAAAGACAAAGACGATCATGTGGTGGTAGACATGAATTAGGAGGGGGGGAGTTGGAGCCCCATTTTTCCAACTATTGTAATGAGCCCATCTTGTAAAGCCTATCAAATTCCCATTTTTATGTCAAAGACGTCTTATCATTTTGATCCACTTGTCTGGGTTATGTAAAGATTAATCAGTCAGTCAGGACCCATATTTGTTCCCACTTTGTAATTACGAGGAAGAGAACCCATGTACATTTTTGAGCTAAGGTGACTCAAGTATAAAAGTCACCTTAGAACAATTTAAAGATAACATTTTTGATTATTAATCCTGTGTCGTACGAGTCTGAGAGAGAGAGAGAGAAAGAGAGAGAGAGAGAGAGAGAGAGAGTGAGTGAGTGTGTCTTATCCTCTTCGCTACGCGTTTCTCCCTCACCGGATTCACGACATGACCACATCATCGCGGTAGTCTCTCCGAGAGCTATGCGCCCACGCCACGCATTCATATTTTTGAGCTGTTCGCGATCGATCCTTCATCGAGCTTGTTTTGCTTGTAAGTAACACAAACAGTGTCTGTTTTCAACAATCAAGTGCTCTATGGAAAGAGAAAGAGATATGCTACACATAGATATTCATAGACTTAGGTTTTGCCCACTTTTGGATTATGACCTGTGAGTCTATCACGACTGTAATCGAGATAACTAGGGTTCAAATCTGGTGAGATTAGACTTATAGGTAAGTATATCCTATGGAGATGATGGTGCCTAGTAAGTTTGATGCGATTCCGAGTTCATTGGAGGTGTAAACGGTGTTGTGAGTGTTTAGGGATAGAGTGGGTTGTATTCTACCAGGGTTAGTGATTGATGCATCATGAAAGTGCGTATGTGTAGATTGGTCTTAGCTTGACAAGCTAACGAGATTGCCTACGTGCACCTATGGGTTAGTCGTGTCATCAGATGATAAGTATGTTTTCTGTGTCGTGCTTGCGAGCATGAACAGGGGAGTAGTTATACCCTAAAATAGGGACTGGCTCCATATAAATCCGGTCCTCAGCTGTTGTCAATAGCTTAATTTGTCTCTCTTTTGAAGTATTGTTCATGCTATCTAACTAGGTGTTATGCTTTTTGTTGCTCTCTCCACCCAAGCACTCTTGTTATGCTCATTAGGAATCTATTCTAATGAAATGCTCACTATGTTCATGCTATTTTCTGCTACACACAAGTTACTAGGCCATTAAATGTTACACAGTCACAACACATGGCATGTCCCGGTGGTGGATTTTGTAGAAATCTGACAAGGATTCACATATCCCTTGATCATGGTCAAATACCTTATCACGTGGCATAGGATTACAAAGATTGAGAATGAAACATGTTGGAAAAAATAAATGATTTCATGTGGCATTGGTTCACCAAAAGAGTATTCATCAGCTTGTCCAAGTTTTTGCTTCTTGCATGCTCCGTGTCTCTAGGTAGTACATCCAATCTTCTCTTTGCCGGTATGCCCCCTTTGGATGACTTTGTCCTTGCCAAGAGTAATAATCTTGAACCGCTTCAGAAATACACCATCTAATGTCCATGCTTTTTGTTTACATGTTGATGTGATTTTCCTTCTTGATGTCAACTGTAGTGTGCTTGAAATAGCAATTCAGATTTTAGTTTTCCCAGCAAATGAGATTTGAGATTGCAACAAGGATGATGTTGTTTGCTTGCACCATGTCTTCCAAATTCTTTTCCTTCATGAAAACCTGCAGTTACAATGTTGGGCTTCTTGGCTGAAAGCTTGCTCTTCAGATTATGCTAAGTGATGCAAAGAAGACTATGGAGAATGAGATCTGAGATAGCGCTACAAAAAGGGAAATTAGAGAACAGAGATTGAAATCAGAAATAGAAAATTGGAATCAAAAATAAAAAATTGAAAATCTGCAAAAGAGAATGAAGGAAACTTTGCTTGCAAATAGTGGAGATGACTGCTGCAAAGAACAGGCGTAGGAAGAATCAAATGATGTAGGTGCAACTAATTCAGCAAGATCCCACCAGAGATGGGTGTGTGTGTGTGTGTGTGTGTGCATCACTGAACCACATCTCAGTAGTACTGGAAATGGCGAGTCTTCATCACTAAAACACCGTGATTGCCAAAGTGTTGAGGGCATACACCCTCAACAGGGGCTATTACGAAAGCCTCGTTTGACCAAATGAGTGTTAGCCGTCTCATACCAAGCACTTTTTGTTGGACTATTACAAAAGCCTCGTTTGACCAAATGAGTGTCAGCCTTCTCATACCAAGCACGAGGAGATTGCTTCAACCCATACAAAGCTTTGTTACATTTGCACACCTTATCCTCTTGTCCTTTCTTGAAAAAACCGCGAGGCTACGTTACATAAACTCCCTCAAATTGTCACCATTCAAGAAAGCAGTAACAATGTCTGACTGATGTACATCCCAATCAAAATGAGCTGCCAATGCACACAGAAAATGCACATTAGTCATACGACAAGTGAGAGAAAAAGTCTCTTCATTATCTATGCCTTTTTGTTGTGCATAACCTTTGCAACAAGTCGAGCCTTATATCGATCAATCTCACCATCCGGCTTGCATTTCAACTTCTAAACCCACTTCGTACCAATGGCCTTTTTTCTAGGAGGCAAATCACATAAAGTCCATGTGTCATTTTCTATAAGTGCTGTTACCATATACATGTGGTAGTGATGTGTGTGAACACACTAGGACCGCCGGGGCACTTTTTCCGTCTTTAGGAGGTTTTTTCCCCCGTGCATTGTATATACGCCCATCACTCTAGGGCTATCTCTCTTTCCATTGCACACTAAGTAACACACTCTCTATTGTGTGCCTTGAGCTTCCTTTGTCTTCTCCAAGCTGTGTGCGTTTCTCTGCAATCCTAATTCCAATAATTGGTACCAGAGCAGGTTGTGTCCTCCCGGGCTTAGTCGCCAGTAGCTCCAACACACGCCTGCTCACTTTCTCCGATTTTCGTGAGCTTTGGCGAGCGTTTTTAGGTCGACAAAAAATTTGAAAAAGCTCATAGAGCTAATGTCTGCTCAGATTTCTGATTCGGGCTCATTTCGACCTCCGTTCCACTACAGCCAGGTCTATGCAGGCAATTTTGTCATTTTGTGCAAAATTTCTATTAGTGCCATTTTTTGTATAATAGGTGTCTTACAATCTTCTACAATTTGTGCTATATAGCACGTGTTGTTCCTGCTTGGTTTCTCCTCTTTTCGGGCAGTTTTCACATCAGGTGCAACATTTACTATGACTGACAACAACACAAATGTGTTCAAGATGTTTGCTGCTAAGGGTAGGTTGGATGGGGACAAATACCCAATGTGGGCTTATATGATGCAACATGCTCTTGTGTCAAAGGGTGTCTAGAATATTGTGCAAGGCATTGATGTACGTCCTCGTTCTGAGTATGTTGCAGGTCTTGCTACAAGGATTGCTACTATTAGAGTTTTTGCCTACAGCAGAACAAGCTCGTTGGGATGTAAAGGATGCGGAGGATCATGCGTTGATTGCGTCATCTGTGAAGTGCACCATTACTCCTCACATTCGCTCAACGAAATCTGCTAAACAGGCTTGGGATATTCTAGTAGGTTTTTATGCAAGCCACAATGAGGCTAAAATTGCTTTGCTGCATAAAGAGCTGGAATTAAAGATTATGCATGAGGAAGATGATATGGACACTTTCCTTGCTGGTGCCAAGGATATCAATGAGCAACTTATTTCTACAGGTGAAGTCAATTCAGACAGTTCCCTTGTGCATACTATTCTTGATGCCTTACCAGAATTTTGCTAGTACTTGGAGACTTACGACCCAAGCAAATCCTAAAGCTGTCAAGTTTGATGCATTATGCACATTGCTGCTGCAAGAGTCACTTTCCAAAAAAAACAAGACTAGGTAGCGTGCAGTTGAACAGGCTTTTATTGCTTCTCAAAGAAAGGGTGGTAATAGAAATGCAACCACTTCTTATGGTTCTGTTGCGAGTGGAAAAACTTTTGTTCCTAATGCTTTTGCTGGCAGCAATTCGTCTGAAAATTTTGGTGATAAGGGCAAAAAGAAGAGGTGTTGCCATTATTGTAAAGCCAAAGACCTCTTAATCAAGCAGTGTCCTAAGTTGAAGGGCAAAGAGGCTAAGAAGAAAGAGGGTGGTTCCACTGCAAATGCTGGTTCCACTACAAATGCAGTCATTGTTGAGTCTTCTGTGAAAGGAGATTGTGGTGCTGATGTTGATGCAGAATGGGCTTTTAGTGCAGAGTGCACTTACAATCCTTGTGTCCATGATGCATACATGTCAGTTGTTGCAGATTCACATGTGTGGTATTTCGACAGTGGTGCTACAAAGCACATTACCTCACATTGTGAATTGTTCACCTCTCTCGAGTCTGTCCTTGATGGGAATTCAGTCACTTGTGCCAACAATGGCTCTCATCCTGTTCAGGGAGTTGGAAAGATTGTGCTTACTGTTGCAAATGTCAATTCTTTCACATTTGTTGATGAACTTTATGTACCTGGGATCAAAGAGAATCTTTTGTTTGTATCTGCACTTGCTTGACTTGGACTTGTAGTGAAATTTGTGGATGACAGATGTATAGATCATGATCTCAATTTTGGTGATGAAATTGTTTCATCTGGCCTTTTGTGCCTTGGGCTGTATAAAATCACTTTGTATGACAAGTGTGGACAAAATTTTACAAATGATGTTGCAGATTCAAAGGCTATTTCAGATGCAAAACTGTGGTAGGCACCTTTTGGGCATCTGAATTTTGCCAAATCGCTGCGTTTACAAAAATCCGATATGGTCACTTCTATGCCGCCTCTTGAAGCACCTATCAAACATGTTTGTGAAGGCTATATTTTGGGTAATATGCAGCTTCCTAAGTTATTAAAGGATGATTCAGTTAGGGCCACATGTAGGTTGCAGCTTGTGCATAGTAATGGTTGTGGGCCCATGCAAACTCTGTCCTTGGGAAATTACCTGTACTTTTTGACTTTCATTGATGATTACTCCAGGCATGCATGGGTATATCTGCTTAAAGCGAAGTCCGAAGTTTTTATGTGCTTCAAATTGAAAATATATCGAAATGTACTATGGGAACCCTCCATTCCGATTGAGGGGGGGAGTATATGTCTCATGAGTTTAATGCATTTTTGGCTAGTAGTGGGATAAAACACCAATATACAGTGCCTTATACACCTCAACAAAATGGTGTTGCTGAGAGGAGAAATAGGTCACTTACGGGAATGGCACGATGTATGGTCAAAAGTCAAGCTCTGCCACATTCTTTTTGGCTTGAGGCCATCATGTGTGCCATTTATGTACTTCATAGGTGTCCTACAAAAGCTTTGCAGTCTATTACTGCATATGAAGCATGGCAATGATAGAAAGCCTTCTATTGAGCACATGCGTGTTTTTGACTGTTTGGCCTATGCTTTGGTGCCACAATCACAACGCTGAAAATTGGATGATAAGGCTGCCAAATGTATTTTTGTTGGTTATAGTGCTGAAAGAAAAGGTTACAAGTTGTATCATCTGCAAACAAAGCGTATTTTGGTTTCAGGGGATGTAGTGTTTGTGGAAGATTCTGTTCAACCCTTGCTGTCATGTACTAGAGACAATAATGTAAGCTCACAGGACATTTATGACACTTTGTTGCATCTTTTTAGTGGTGGAAGTTTGAATGTAAATTTCAATTAGGCAAATGTACAACCTATGGGGGTTTCCAAAAATGCTATAGATTAGCCTACTTTACTGATGCAAATGTACATGATGTACTTGATGAGGAAAGGGTTGAAAAAGAGCAGGCTAGAGGTATTCCAAAATGGCTAGTGCATACATTGCGTGACAGTAAATTGGATGCACCTTTGTCTAGTCATACTCGTTTAGGCTCTCGTCATGCATCTTATGCATCAGATTTTTATGCTTTAGCTGTGTCTAGCTTACATGATGTTGAGGAACCTCTGTCTTTTGATGAAGCACATAATTCAAAAAATTGGATGGCTGCCATGCAATCAGAATCTGATGCGCTTATAGAAAATGACACATGGACTTTATGTGATTTGCCTCCTGGAAAAAAGGCCATTGCTACAAAGTGGGTTTACAAGTTGAAATGCAAGCCGGATGGTGAGATCGATCGCCATAAGGCTGGACTTTGCAAAGGGTTATGCACAACAAAAAGGCATTAATTATGAAGAAACTTTTCCTCCCACTTGTCATATGACTACTGTGAATTTTCTATGTGTATCGGCAGCTCCTTTTGGTTGGGATGTACATCAACGTAACATAGAAATAGGAAGAAATGAATCAAAAAATGCAAAAGAAAGATAAGAAACATGAGGTAAAACCTTGTTTTTACGACGTTTAAGGTATCTGTATGTGGACCCAGGGTCTGAATGTAGTTATGATACTAAAAGAGAGCTACGCTGATGTATCATACTGCCACCACCAAAAGCTCTTGCTCCATTAACCAAGCATTCAAAACTGAATTTCCCTCCATTGGAAGCAAGTTCATGGTTTCTTCTACCACTCAAAAAGAGCCATGGTTTCTTCTTCTTCTTCTTCCTGCCCTAATAGCTATAGGGGTTGTTGTGCTCTCTTCCCAGCCAGCCTTGCCATTAGTCTCCCAAGGAGGCCAAGTAGCACCATAAGCTCTATCACTATCTCAAACTCCATCAATATAGATAGTCAATGGCAACAACAGACAATATACAAAGGTTCTTGGGTTCTTATGCATTAAACTCCCTCTCCCTACCAATCGGAGATGTACTGACTAGGTTCTTGGGTTCTTATGCATTAAACTCCCTCTCCCTACCAATCGGAGATGTACTGACTAGCCAGTCCCGGACACTACACTGTGTGAAGCTCCCAGAAGCAAGATGTTTAGGGATGTGTAGAGGTCCCTACAAAATTCAGTGCCCACTAAATTGGTAAAGATTGCTAATTTTTTTTGTATAAGTTTATTTGTGGAACTATTTCACACCTGACACATACATGTTGCAAAGACAATGGTGGTATGTAAATCTCTAGATGCTTGCTTCTATGACAAGCTTCTTGAAAGAGGGTGGCATGCTAAAGAGGAGGACGGCATACCTTGCGAGGTTGCACTGGACACTTTGGTGGCCAAGTACATGATTGGCACACAATCCCTTCTCATCTCCTTCTATTACTAGCACTCTCAAATTGTTGCAGGCTACTCTAAGTTTATTCCTATTGATCAAGAGTCCCCAGGTTTGGAGAACAATGGTGTCATAGATGTGGAGGTATTTGACAAAGAGCTCAACATTGTGACAGTGGTCACAATAAGAGAGCAATGCAACCTTCTGCAACTTCGGCACGACATCATGGACGAGACCACAAAGAACAAGCCCTCGCCGTTCTATTTCTTAATTAGTGGACGCAAAGTAATGCAATGAAGGGAAAACGAGATTTTCTATAGAGAACTAACTGACCGAGTCTAAATTGGTGCCAATGTAACTTGAATGAATCTATATTCATGACTTCCATTCCAACGTTTGTTGCAATTTAAATCTTTTGTTTCAATTGTGAGACGATTCCCACAATTTGGTTATATATTTTGATTGTAAGATGAGGTCTTTCTCACTACCTCTGTCCCTTTGTTAGCTGGAAATGTGATTGATGTATATTTTGAACAACATATGCAAAGTTTGATGTATAATCTCTCTCTCTCCCCCCCCCCCCCCCTCTCTCTCTCTCTCTCTCTCTCTCTCTCTCTCTCTCACACACACACACACACACACACACACACACACACACACACACACACACACACACACACACATTTCCATGGCACCACATTGAGAAGTACAAAGAATCATATTAATGTAGATAGCTAGCATTTTGGAGAGTATTTGTAAGTACAAATTTTGAAACAGTCAATGGGCTGAAATACAAATTCTGGAGATAAGAGATCAAAATGTCCTCTAGATGGTGTCCTACGGGGCTTGCCAACGGCTTAACCACTATTGAGCTATTAGAAGCTTGACAGGATCCCGTTACTATTTTGGTGGTGGAAGACCCTCTCTTCTATTCCTTGCCATTAATGATATTTGAGCCATGGGTACAAGAGCTTGAGTGCGGGGTTAAGAGGAGTAGCAACTAGGGCTTGAAGTGCCAAAGTACACTTAAAATTTTTACACCTAATAGCTGTTAGAATGGCTGACAATAGTGAAAATAATGTTGATAGCTTTGATTTTGCTAATGAACATGCTACTAATGATGCCCCTATGCTTGTCAATTACCTTGTTACTAGGCTTCAACGAGCCATGGGCAATCCATCCCTCCAAGCTGAAGTGCAACGGAAGCTACGTACTCATGGGATTGTCCAAACTCCCCACCAAGAAGAGAGAGTACCTAAGAAGCTTCCTTGTGAGACTTCCAAAAGAGGTCTCTCTCTAATAAGGGAAGAAGAAGAGGATCCATACAAAGGGCTCAAAAATCTACTACTTGACGGTGCATCTCCTTCCCAAAGGAGAACTCAAGTTTCAACAGTAGAGCCCCCACCGAAAGAACGAGAAATAATCGAGTCTCTTGCCACCTCGGCGGAGATGGCTCCACAAAGACGGCGGGAAAATCACTCCCCAACACCCCCTAAATGGAGAAGAACATCGCACACTTCTCTACACATAATTCAAAGAGGGACGAGAGAAAACTAGAGAAGAAAAAGGTGAGAAATAGGTCACCCTCTTCTCCATCTTCTCCATCCTCTTCCTCTTCTGAAGAAAGTGATGGTGTAGACAAGGAGGAACAAGGGAAGAAAAAGGCGAGAAAGAGGTCACCCTCTTCTCCATCCTCCTCATACTCTTCCTCTTCTGAAGAAAGTGATGGTGCAACTCTTGAACCACCTAAAAGAAGAGGCCATAGGAAATCCTATGCCACATGGAGGAGGTTGTCCAAGATCAAAAAGTTAAAAGAGGGAGGAAAGAACATCTCTTTCCTTACCTACGATGGCACATTTGGTGCTACGGACAAAGTCTTGGCCTTCGTCCAACAATTCGATGCGGCATTTGGAGATGAGGGATTCATGGAGTCCTCTATGCTACGCCATGTAGCTATGCATTTTCAAAAGTCCGCCAGGAAATGGTGGTCTAGCCTATGAGAAAATGGTGAAGCTCCATGACCATGGAAAGCTTTAAGAGCTTCCATCATGAAGAAGTTTTTGGGGTACCGACATCAAAGACAAAGTACTCACCAAATGGTGAAGCTTAAAGCTCTCTCCCCTATGAATCTATTCACAAATATGTAGACAAGTTTTGGGATTTACATCTCAAAGTCACCGTCTTCAAAAAGATGGATTTTGGAGAGCAAAAACAACAATTTTTTGCGGGTTTAACCGAAGATATGGTGGAGTATGTCAACTCCCAAACGCCACGCACCATATCTGTGGTCATACACCATACCATGGTGGCTTCACAAATAAATTTCCAACAAGGGGATAACAGAAATCCTAAGCCCACAAAAAACAAGGACCGTAACAAGCCTAACGGGAAGGAGAATGTCCAAAAGTCGCCTAAAGGCAACACCAACAACAACGAAGCTAAGGAGAAGGGAGTTTATAAAGGGAAAAATAAAATCTCTCCTGAAGAGCTAGATCGTTATCGTAAAGATAACCGCTATTTCAAGTGCGAGGAGCAAGGGCATGTCTATCGTGCTTGTCCCCACAAGAATACATGAAATGAGCCTCCTAGAGCTACCTTGGTCAAAATCCAAGAAGAGGATGCTCACCACAAAGGACTCTATGCCATGCTTGGGGAAAGGTAAGAGCACATGATTCTTTCATTCTCTTTGACCCTGGTTCTACTCACAATTTCATATCCACAGAGTTGGCCACCAAGCTAGGCATCCAAGCCTATGAGATGGGAGATGTCCTACCTGTCGATGGTGCTTTCAAGGGGCAAGAAGCCTCAGTCACTCCCTTAATTGGGAAATTGAGGCTCCATGTCCAAAGCTATGTGGACAAAGAGGATTTATTTATCTCTCCTCTCAAACACAAGGATGCAATCCTAGGGGCACCATGGTTTGATCGCATGGCTGCCAACATTAAATTCCCTGAAAGGCAAATCTACTTTAGGTTCAGGGAAAAAGATATGTACATAGATGCTAAGGAGTTGGGTAACACCATACCCATTGTACATAAGCAAGCTTTCAGTAAGTCAATAAAGAGCTCTATTTACATGTAATTTATTTTTGTTAAAGATTCTCAAATGAACCTAATGCTTTAGCAAAAGAAAATATAAACAATCATAAGGAATTATAGTTATCTAATTTTCTCAAGGGATTTCAAGATGTTTTTATTGACGACATCCCTTGTGAACTACCTCCTAAACGAGGCAATGATGACCATGCAATTGAACTTCTTCTAGGAAGTTCACCCCCTAATAAACCTCCTTATAGAGTTTCCCAAGCTCAACAAGATGAGATTATGTGGCAAGTGCATCAGGTAGTTGAGAAGGGCATGGTTAGGCCTAGCTCATCTCCATTTTGTTCACCCGTGTTATTAGTGCAAAAGAATGATGGCACATATAGTATGTGTGTTGACTATAGAGCACTAAATAGTATCACTATCAAGAATAGGTTTCTCATTCCACGGGTAGAAGACCTATTTGATAAGCTACAAGGGTCAACCTACTTCAGTAGGATTGACCTAAAAAGTGGCTACCATCAAATAAGGATAGTTGATTAAGACATTGTAAAGACCGCATTTTGCACTATGTTTGGTCTTTACGAATATATTGTCACGCCTTTTGGCTTGACCAATGCACCAACCACATTTAACCGCTTGATGGAGAAGCTATTGAGGCCTCACCAAACCTTTACTGGAGTGTTATTTGATGATATAATCATCTACTCTAATTCACTAGACGAACACAAGCAACATCTCCAAGTAATATTTCAAGTTTTACGAGAGAACAAACTTTATATTAATCGAAAGAAAAGTGAAATTTTCTTACAAGAGAGCTGGAGAGAGTCTCATGGGTAGCTAGTAGCTCAACTGTGAGTCCCCAAAGTTGTAAGTAATGCCATTGTGGGCACTTTGAGAACAAGTGAAGGTATCCCACGGAGCTACATTTTGAGCCAGAGAGAGAGTGAGATCAAATCTATCACATACACATACACACTTCCCGATCTTAACAACAATTCTCTTTCATGACCATTTTTTGATTACTTTGGCATCACACTCACCAAGATTGGTGCATATGGCCTATCTCTCATGGCGTTGAGTATTTCCTTGGCAAAGACACATAGAGTGCTTGGAGGAAGAGATCTTGGCATCGACATTATAGGTGGTGATTTTTTTTGACCAAGGTGGACTTATTTATGACAAACTACAAGTGGAGTTACAAGTTTATTTCCAGCGTTTCAATTTTCAATAGGCACACTTACACTATATTTCAGATCGAGTTTTACTTGGCAGCCATATGCATTGTGTTTTGGCTTGATGTAACCCATTGTGATTGGGCACATCAAGTTTAATTTGTACATAGTCATACTTGAATTTAGATTACTAGTCTTATACAAGTATTGCTGGATAGATGCCTAGGTTTCTCATAATACTTTGTGGGAGTTATGCGTATCTTATGTGTATATTTTGTGCACTTTTGAGTGTTTTTGAGCTCTTTTCTGCACCGCTTTTTTTAATCAATAAGTTTTAACCTCTTGTAATTATGGCCTCTTCTTCTAAGAAAGACATCTACAATGTCAAAAAGTTTTATGAAACAAGCTTTTCCACATAGAAAGAGAATATTCAAGACATCTTAATCTAGAAAGATCAATTAGAGCCACTATTTGAGCACCAAGAGGAAGATGGCTACATGGATTTCCGTTGGAAAATTCTTAATGCCAAAGCTAAATCCACTATTTGTCACATCTTGTAGACTCAATGTAATTTAATATTTTTTATGAAGCTAATTCCAAGGCCTTGTAGGACCAATTGTGCAGTATATATGACATCAGGATAGAAAGAAATAAGGTTTATTTTATGAAGAAGCTATTCCAACTTTGTATGAAAGAAGGAAACACAATTTTTGAACACTTCAATTAGTTCAATGTAATCCTCAATTAGTTGACATCATATGGACTTGATTTTGAGGAAGAGGTGTAGTGTATCTTCTTGTTATGCTCTCTACCTTCCTCATGGGATTTTTTTTTTTCACAGTCATAAAAGTAACTTTGCACTCAATGGAAAATGGTCTGCATGTTGCTAGTCTCCTCAATGAAGAGTTTCATAGTAAAAAGGTACTCAGGGGTGCAATATATAATCAGGTTTTAAAACATGGCAAGGGCAAAGCAAAGTTGGAAGAAATCAACATGGTCAAGTCTATTAAGACTTTAGATGTCCGTGAGATGGTTGGTCCTTCGAATGGTTTGTTTTATATTTTGGACATTAGTGTAGATGCTCTTTACAGAAGATGACACTATAGAAGGTGGAAACTAACCATTGGAGGTGCCTTGCCCAAGATTTTACCTGAAAACTATTCGAGGTACTTAGTGGAGTTACCACCAATTACCCTACATTGTATGGCTGTTCATTGAATCAATGAGAGCCCACTCATGACAGCTATGAATAGGCCACACTAATCCTTTTTTGAGATTGATACTACTCTTGTGTCCTTGGTCTTTGTATCTTGTAGAGATTAGTGAGCTTAAGAACACTCATTACTGGTCTTTGTGCCAATTTTACTTCCAAATTAATATTTTTAGAGCATTTTCAAACTCTTCAAATAATTAACGCAAAATGCTCACTTAATAGGACATAAAAGTGTCATGTTACCAATCTACTGTTAATTTCTTTTCAAATTTAGTTGTTGAATGTTCTTTTAAATTTTGGATATAAGCATGTTAACATGTTACTGAAAATGTTGTCCCAGACAACGCTAGTTACTTGTGCTTGTTAGCATATATTGAAAACCAAAGAGCAAGCACATTTTCAATTTAAAATGTCCATAAAAAAATATTATTCATTCCCTCCCATTTGTGATGTGGCCTTGTTTTTCAGTTACTTCATATGACGTGGGATGTTGAAATTAGGGTTGCAAGAAAATGCACACAGCTTGGAGAAGATGAAGGAAGACCAAGGCACACAACAGAGAGTGTAGAACTTAGTGTGCAATAGAAAGATAGATAGCCCTATAGTGATGGGTGTATATACAATGCACGGGGGAAAAAACCTCCTAAAGAGGAAAAAAATGCCCTGATGGTCCTAGTGTATTCACACACATCACTACCACATGTATATGGTAACAAATCCCCTCTGGGAGTGATGCGGTGAACGAGGGTTCACACGAGAGTAAAGGGAAGTGCCATGCCCTGAGGACAAGATCAATCCACAAAGGGGAGTAAGCCCAAAGCTTTGCGGAAAGTCTCTCACTTCTCACAAGACAATGCCTTTGTGAAAAGATTTGAAGGTTATCCTGTGTTGGCACATAAGCCAAGTTGATCTCTCTCCTGTTGAGAGGATCTCCCTAACATAGTGGTGGTGCACCTCAATGTTCTTTGTGTGAGCATGAAAAACTGGTTCCTCGCAACTGCCAATGCACTCTCACTGTCAGTATAGATGATGTTGGCAATGTCTTGTCCAACACCCAATTCAGTCATAAGGCATCTGAGCCATACACACTCAATTGTAGCTGTGAAGACTTCCCTGTACTCAGTTTCACAATTGGAAGTGGCCACAGTAGGTTTCTTTTTGCTCAACCATGAAATACATGAACTGCCAAGCATGAAACAAAAACCACTTGTGGACACTCGCCTGTCATAACAACCAACCCCATTTGAGACCGAAAAAGCATGTATGTCTGGCGGCAATGCTCCCCCCTTGGGATAAAACAAGCCAAGATGTAAAGTGACACTTAAGTAGCAGAAAAATCCTCTTCACAACCTGCCAATGCTTAGACCCTGGGCTATGCATAAATCTGCTGACCCGCGAGACTGCAAACTGAATATCCACGCTCATGTTGCATACATAAACGAGGCATCCAAAAAGAGTTTGGTAAAGAATGAGATCTACAGGATCAACAGTATCATGAAGACTCAATTTCAAACCTATTTCCATGGGAGTGGCAATAGGTTTGCAATCCTCAAGTCCAAACTTACATAGCAATGTTTCTATGTAACTTTTCTGACACAAGGAAATACCACCATCACACTGCTTAAATTGTATACCCAAGTAATGATGCAACAGCCCCAAATCTTTCATCTTGAAAGTAGCATTCAAATCAGCCTTAAATTTAGCAATATGTCTCTCATTTGGTCCAATGATCAGCAAATCATCTACATAAAGAACCACAATGAGAAGTACATCACACTCACACTTTACATACAATGTGCTTTCTGTTGGACTGTTACAAAAGCCTCATTTGACCAAATGATTGTTAGCCTTCTCACACCAATCACGAGGAGATTGCTTCAACCCATAAAAAGCTTTGTTACATTTGCACACCTTATCCTCTTGTCCTTTCTTGACAAAACTACGAGGCTACGTTACTTAAACTTCCTCAAAATGTCACCATTCAAGAAAGCAGTAACAATGTCTAATTGATGTACATCCCAACCAAAACAAGCTGCCAATGCACATAGAAAATTCAGAGTAGTCATAAGAAAAGTGGGAGAAAAAGTCTCTTCATAATCTATGCCTTTTTGATGTGCAGAACCCTTTGCAACAAGTCGAGCCTTATAGCAATCAATCTCACCATCCGGATTTGTACCAATGGCCGTTGAACACCCACTTTGTACCAATGGCCTTTTTGCCAAGAGGCAAATCACATAAAGTCCACGTGTCATTTTCTATAAGTGCATCATATTTTGATTGCATGGCAGCCATCCAATCTTGTGAAGTCTGTACTTCATCAAAAGACAAAGGTTCCCTCAACATCATGTAAGCTAGACACAGCCAAAGCATAACAATCTGATGCATAAGATGCATGGTGATAGCTTGAATGAGTACAACTAGACAAAGGTGCATCCAATTTACTGTCACGCAATCTATGCACTAGCAATTTTGGCATACCTATAGCCTGCTCATTTTCATCCTTTTCCTCATCAAGTACATCATGTACATCTACATCAGTAATAGGCTGATCTGTAACATTTTAAAAAACCCCCATAGGCTGTACATTTGCCTCATTGGAATTTACATTCGCTCTTCCACCACTAAAAAGAGGCAAAAAGTGTCATAAATGTCCTGTGAGCTTACATTACTGTCCCTTGTACAGGACATCAAAGTCTGAACAAAGTCTTTCACAAACACAACATGTCGTGAGACGAAGATATGCTTTGTTTGCCGTTGATACAACCTGTAGCCTTTGCTTTCAGCACTATAACCAATAAAAATACATTTGATAACCTTATCATCCATTTTTCTACGTTGTGTTTGTGGCTTCAAAGCATATGCCAAACTACCAAAAAACATGCATGTGCTCAATAGAAGGCTTTGTATCATGCCATGCTTCATATGGAGTAATAGATTGCAAAGATTTTGTAGGACACCTGTTTAGTACATAAGTGACACACATGATGGCCTCAACCCAAAAAGAATGCGGCAAAGCTTGACTTTTGACCATACATGTGCCATTTTTGTAAGTGACCTGTTTTTCCTCTCAACAACACCATTTTGTTGAGGCATATAAAGCACTGTACATTGGTGTTTTATCCCACAACTAGCCAGAAATGCATTAAATTCGTAAGACATATACTCCCCCCCTCGATCGGAATGAAGGGTGTCCATAGTACATTTTGAGACACTTTCAGCCATAGCCGGAAATTGTTTGAAGCACATAAAAACTTTGGACTTTGCTTTAAGTGTTAATACCCATGCATGCCTAGAGTAAGCATCAATGAAAGTCACGAAGTAAGGGTAATTTCCCAAGCACGGAGTTTGCATGGACCCACAAACATCACTATGCACAAGCTACAACCTGCATGTGGCCCTAACTGAACCATCCTTTGGAAACATAGAATGCTGCATCTTACTGAAAATATAGCCTTCACAAACATGTTTGACATGTGCTTCAAGAGGAGGCAAAGAAGAAACCATATTAGATTTTTGCAAACATAGCAAATTGGCAAAATTTCGATACCCAAAACGTGCATGCCAAAGTTTTTCATCTGAAATAGCCTTGGAATCCACAACTGCATTTGCAAAATTCTACCCTTACTTGTCATACAAAGTGAGCGTATAGAGCCGATGACATAATATGACGGATGCAACAATTTCATCACCGAAACTGAGATCATGTATGTTGGAATTAGGGTTGCAGAGAAACTCACACAACTTGGAGAAGATGAAGGAAGCTCAAGGCACACAATAGAGAGTGTATTACATAGTGTGCAATGGAAAGATAGATAGCCCTAGAGTGATGGGCGTATATACAATGCTCGGGGGAAAAACCCTCCTAAAGAGGGACAAAAATGCCCCGGTGGTCCTAGTGTGTTCACACACATCACTACCACATGTATATGGTAACAAATCCCCCCTGGAGTGATGTGGTGAACAAGAGCTGGCACATGAGTAAAGGGAAGTGCCATGACCTAAGGACATGATCAGTCCACAAAGGGGAGTAAGCCCAAAGCTTTGCGGAAAGCTTCAAGCTTTTCATGAGACAATGCCTTTGTGAAAAGATCTGCAAGGTTGTCCTGTGTTGGCACATAAGCCAAGCTGATCTCTCCTGTTGAGAGCCTCTCCCTGACATAATGGTAATGCACCTCAATGTGCTTTGTGCGAGCATGAAAAACTGGGTTCCTCGCAACTGCCAATGCGCTCTGATTGTCAGTGTAGATAGTGTTGGCAGTGTCCTATTCAACACCCAAATCAGCCATAAGGCGTCTGAGCCATACACACTCAACCGTAGCTGTGAAGACTGCCCTGTACTCAGCCTCACCTCGAAGTGGCCACAGTAGGTTGCTTCTTGCTAAACCATGATATATATGAACTGCCAAGCATGAAACAAAAACAACTTGTGGACACTCGCGTGTCAAAACAACCAGCCCAATCTGAGTCCGAAAAAGCATGTAAGTCTGGCGGCAATGATCCCCCCTTGGGATAAAAGAAGCCAAGATGTAAAGTGCCACTAAGGTAGCAGAAAATCCTCTTGACAGCGTGCCAATGCTTAGACCCTGGGCTATGCATAAATCTGTTGACCTGTGAGACTGCAAACTGAATATCCGGCCTCGTGTTGCATACATAAATGAGGCAGCCAACAAAAGTTTGGTAAAGAGTGACATCAGCAGGATCACCAGCATCATGTAGACTCAACTTCAAACCTGTTTCCATGGGAGTGGCAATAGGTTTGCAATCCTCAAGTCCAAACTTACATAGCAATGTCTCTATGTAACTTTTTTGACACAAGGCAATACCATCATCACACTGCTTAAACTGTGTACCCAAGTAATGATGCAACAGCCCCAAATCTTTCATCTTGAAAGTAGCATTCAAATCAGCCTTAAATTCAGCAATATGTCTCTCATTTGGTCCAGTGAGATCAGCAAATCGTCGACATAAAGAACCACAATGAGAAGTACATCACCCTCATGCTTTACATACAATGTGCTTTCTGTTGGACTGTTACGAAAGCCTCATTTAACCAAATGAGTGTCAATTTTCTCATACCAAGCACGATGAGATTGTTTCAACCCATACAAAGCCTTCTTACATCGGCACACTCTTGTCCTCTTGTCCTTTTATGACAAAACCACAAGGCTGCGCTACATAAACTTCCTCAAATATGTCACCATTCAAGAAAGCAGTAACAATGTCTGATTGATGTACATCCCAACCAAAATGAGCTGCCAATGCACATAGAAAACGCACAGTAGTCATACGACAAGTAGGAGCGAAAGTCTCTTCATAATCAATGCCGTTTTTCTGTGCATAACCCTTTGCAATAAGTTGAGCCTTATGGCGATCGATCTCACCATCCGGCTTGAGTCTCAACTTGTAAACCCACTTCGTACCAATGGCCTTTTTTCCAGGAGGCAAATTACATAAAGTCCACGTGTCATTTTCTATAAGCGCATCATATTTTGATTGCATGGCAGCCATCCAATTTTTTGAATTTTGTGCTTCATCAAAAGACAAAGGCTAGACACAGCCAAAGCATCATGTAAGCTAGACACAGCCAAAGCATAACAATCTTATGCATAAGATGCATGGCGAGAGCCTGAACGAGTACGACTAGACGAAGGTGCATCCAATTTACTGTCACGCAAAGTGTGCACCAGCCATTTTGGCATACCTCTAGCCTGCTCATTTTCAGCCCTTCCTCATCAAGTACATCATGTACATCTGCATTAGTAATAGGCTGATCTGTAACATTTTTAGAAACCCCCATAGGCTGTACATTTGCCTCATTGGAACTTACATTCGTATTTCCACCACTGAAAAGAGGCAACAAAGCGTCATAAATGTCCCGTGAGATTACATTACTGTCTCTAGTACATGACAACAAGGGCTGAACAGAATCTTTCACAAACACTACATCCCGTGAAACCAGAATACGTTTTGTTTGCGGATGATACAACTTGTAACCTTTGATTTCAGCACTATAACTAACAAAAATACATTCGACAATCTTATCATCCAATTTTCTACGCTGCACTTGTGGCACCAAAGCATATGCCAAACAACCAAAAACACGCATGTGCTCAATAGAAGGCTTTCTATCATGCCATGCTTCATATGGAGTAATAGACTGCAAAGCTTTCGTAGGACACATGTTAAGTACATAAGTGGCAGACATGATGGCCTCAAGCCAAAAAGAATGCGGCAAAGCTTGAATTTTGACCATACATCGTGCCATTTCTGTAAGTGACCTGTTTTTCCTCTCAGCAACACCATTTTGCTGAGGTGTATAAGGCACTGTACATTGGTGTTTTATCCCACGACTAGCCAGAAATGCATTAAATTCATAAGACATATACTCCCCCCCTCGATCGGAACGGAGGGTGCCCATAATACATTTCGAGACATTTTCAGCCATAGCCAGAAACTGTTTGAAGCACATAAAAACTTTGGACTTGTCTTTAAGCGGAAATACCCATGCATGGCTGGAGTAATCATCAATGAAAGTCACGAAGTACAGGTAATTTCCCAAGGACGGAGTTTGCATGGGCCCACAAACATCACTATGCACAAGCTGCAACCTGCATGTGGCCCAAACTGAACCATCCTTTGGAAACTTAGAACACTGCATCTTACCCAAAATACAGCCTTCACAAAGATGTTTGACAGGTGCTTCATGAGGCGGCAAAGAAGCAACCATATCAGATTTCTGCAAACGCAGCAAACTGGCAAAATTTAGATGACCAAAACGTGCATGCCAAAGTTTTGCATCTGAAATAGCCCTTGAATTTGCAACAGCATTTGCAAAGTTTTGTCCACACTTGTCATACAAAGTGAGCTTATACAGCCCACAGCACAAAAGGCCCGATGCAACAATTTCATCACCAAAATCAAGATCATGAACTGTACATCTGTCATCCACAAATTTGACTACAAGTCGAAGTCTAGCAAGTGCGGATACAGACAAGAGATTTTTCTTGATCCCAGGTACATAAAGTGCATCAACAAGTGTGAAAGAACTGCCATTAGCAGTAGTAAGCACAATCTTTCCAACTCCCTGAACTGGATAAGAGGAGTTGTTGGCACAAGTGACTGAATTCCCATGAGGGACAGACTCGAGAGAGGTAAACAATTCACAATGTGAGGTAATGTGCTTTGTAGCACCACTGTCAAAATACCACACATGTGAATCTGCAGCAACTGACAAGCATGCATCATGGACAACAGGATTGTAAGTGCACTCTGTTGTAAAGGCCCATTTTGCATCCACATCACCATCACAGTCTCCTTTCACAGAAGACTCAACAATTGCTGCATTTGCCACCCTCTTTCTTCTTAGCCTCTTTGGACTTCAACTTAGGACACTGCTTGATCAAGTGATCATTAGCTTTACAATAATGGCAACGCATCTTATTTTTGCCCTTATCACCAAAATTGCCAGCAAAAGCATTAGGAACAGTATTTTTGCCACTCGCAGCAGAACCATAAGAAGTGGTTGCATTGCTGTTAACACCCTTTCTTTGAGAAGCAATAAAAGCCTGTTCAAGTGCACACTGCCTAGTCTTGTTTTTTTTGGAAAGCGACTCTTGTATTAGCAATGTGCATAATGCATCAAACTTGACAACTTCAGGATTTCCTTGGGTCATAAGTCTCCAAGTACTAGCAAAAGTCAGGTAAGAATCAGGTAAGGCATCAAGAACAGTCTGCACAAGGGAACTGTTTGAAATGACTTCACCTGCAGAAATAAGTTTCTCATTGATATCCTTGACACTAGCAAGGAAAGTGTCCATATCATCTTCCTCATGCATAATCTTCGAATCCAGCTCTTTACGCAGCAAAGCAATTTTAGCCTCATTGCGACTTGCATAAAGACATAAAGACCAGCCAAAATGTCCCAAGCCTGTTTTGCAGATTTTGCTGAACGGATGTGAGAAACAATGGTGCGCTTCACAAACAACGCAATCAATGCATGAGCCTGCGCATCCTTAACACTAGGTTGGTAATGGGACACTTTTATGTCCTGGGACACTTTTATGTCCTGTTAAGTGACCATTTTCCTTGAATTATGTCAAGAGTTTCAAAATGGATTTTGAGGTGCTATCTATCTAGAAAGTTGTCTCATGAGCTTAAAAAAACTCAACATTTTTTTGGAATATCAATTCCATCTTTAACCTTGTCCTTGCACAACATTTCACAACCTAAACTGTGTGAAAAAACGGGTCCTGTTTTTGGCTTTTTTCAACTTTTTGCAACTATACCACTCTAGAATTCATTTTTGTGAGGTCTATAATGCTAGAGAACTATCTTTAGTAGTCCTCAACATGTCCTGATGCTTCTAGGGAGAAATAAATATTAAAGTTGTAAGTTATGACCAAATTATAAAAAATGTCAAATCCTGTTTTTTAGCCAATTTTAGCCCTTCTATGATTGTTTTGGTGGATTTCATGATATCCAAATGCATTTTTTATTTTCTATGTCGCATATTGTAACATAAAGCTAATATTCCTTGAGTTTTGGGGCATCTAATATCCTATTTTGCATAGTATACAACGATGGTTGATTTTTTCAATTATAGAAGAAAACGAAACATTCTAGTATATCAAGTATAGCTTTTTCAATATTGTTGTACCTATTTATTTTGGAAAAACAAAAAATAGTGAGTGAGAAGCAATCATATGTTCTGATCACCAACCCATTGAAGTTAACTAGGGAATTTATCTCAAGTCCTAAAAAAATCCCTAATCTTATTTTTATGCAACAAAACGTAAGACACACATGATGGCCTCAACCCAAAAAGAATGCGGCAAAGCTTGACTTTTGACCATACATGTGCCATTTTTGTAAGTGACCTGTTTTTCCTCTCAACAACACCATTTTGTAGTAGGCCTTCAACTATAACCTCATGAAAGGATTTTACAAAATGAGTGGATCTACTATGGTTTTGGAGGTTTTTTTCAAAACCCTGAAAGGACACTTTTATGTCCTATTAGGTTACCAACCTAGTGTTAACATCCCAATGAGCTTGTTCTGTTGTAGGGAAAACGACTCTAACAGCAGCAATCCTTGCAGCAAGACCTGCAACATCCTCAACATCGCCTACATCCTCAGAACAGGACGTACATCAATGCCCTGCACAATGTTCCAGACGCCCTTTGACACAAGAACATGTTGCATCATGTAAGCCCACATAGGGTAGTTGTCCCCATCCAACCTGTCCTCAGTAGCAAACATCTTGAACACATCTGTGTTGTTGTTGTCAGCCATGGTAAATGCTGCACCTAATGTGAAAACTGCCCGAAAATAGGAGAAACGGAGTGGGAACAACATGTGCTATATAACAGAAACTGTAGAAGACTATAAGGCACATATTATGCAGAAATCAGCGCTGACAGAAATTCTACACAAAATGATGAAATAGCATGTGCAGTACTGCCTGTAGTGGAAACAGAGGCCGAAATGAGCCCAAATCAAAAATCCTAAAGTATTTGTCGACCTGCGAATGCTCGCCAAAGCTCACTGAAATCGGAGAAAGTGAGTAGGCATGTACTGGAGCAGCTGGCGACTAAGCCCGGGAGGACGCAACCCGCTCTGATACCAATTGTTGGAATTAAAGTTGTAGAGAAACACACACAGCTTGGAGAAGATGAAGGAAGCTCAAGGCACACAATAGAGAGTGTATTACTTAGTGTGCAATGGAAAGATAGATAGCCCTAGAGTGATGGGAGTATATACAATACTCGGGGGAAAAAACCTCCTAAAGAGGAAAAAAAATGCCCCGACGGTCCTAGTGTGTTCACACACATCACTACCACATGTATATGGTAACAATGTACTGTAAATTTGTTATCCACAAACTTGACTGCAAGTACAAGTCTAGAAAGTGCAGATACAAACAAAAGATTTTGCTTGATCCCAGGTACATAAAGTGCATCAACAAGTGTGAAAGAATTTCCAATTGCAACAGTAAGCACAATATTTCCAACTCCCTGAACTAGATAAGAGGCATTGTTGGCACAAGTGACTGAATTCTCATAAAGGACAGACTCAGGAGAGGTGAAGAAATCACGATGTGAGATAATGAGCTTTGTAGCACCACTGTCAAAATACCACACATGTGAATTTGTAGCAACTGACATGCATGCATCATGGACAACAGGGTTGTAGGTACACTCTGCACTAAAATCCCATTTTGCATTAAGATTAGCATCACAATCTGATCCTTTCACAGAAGACTCAATGATAGCTGCATTTGTAGTGGATCCATCAGTTGGAGTGGAACCACTCTCTTTCTTCGTAGCCTCTTTGGCCTTCAACTTATGACACTGCTTGATCAAGTGATCATTAGCTCTACAATAATGGCAATGCATCTTCTTTTTACCCTTATCACTAGAATTTCCAGACGAATTGCTGCCAGCAGAAGCATTAGGAATGGGTGATTTTCCACTCGTAGAGAAGAACCATAAGAAGTGGTTGGATTTGCTGTTACTACCCTTTCTTTGAGCAGTAATAAAAACCTGTTCAATTGCACACTGTCTAGTCCTATTTTTTCTAGAAAGTGACTCTTGCAAAACAACAATGTGCATAATGCATCAAAATTGACAACTTCAAGACTTCCTTGGGTCATAAGTCTCCAATTACTAGCAAAAGTCTGGTAAGAATCTGGCAAGGCATCAAGAACAGTTTGCACAAGGGAACTGTTTGAAATGACTTCACCTGCAAAACTAAGTTGCTCATTGGTATCCTTGACACCAGAAGGAAAGTGTCCATATTATCTTCCTCATGCATAATCTTCGATTCCAGCTCTTTACGCAGCAATGCAATTTTAGCCTCATTTTGCAACTTGCATAAAGACCAACCAGAATATCCCAAGCCTGTTTGGTAGATTTCACTGAACAAATATGGGGAGTAATAGTGTGCTTCACAGACAACATAATCAATGCATGATCCTACGCATCTTTTACCACTAGAAGATCCCGCTTGAATTTCGACGTCAAATTACCGGCATCAATGGCCGGAGTTGTAAAATGTGTAGGTAAATCTAGAGGGAGATCCAACTAAAAAAAAAATGATTTTTTGAATTTTTGACGCTTATACCGACATTTATTCCGGAGCCTATATTGGGAGCCATTCTGATGCCTATATAGGCAGCTATATCGACGTCCATACCGGCTTCTGTAGTACCGATAGACCCTGCAAAAAATGAAGCAGCGGGTTAGCCATTTCAATAATCCGCTTAGGATATGCCGCCTAGGGTAATGCAGTTTTGTACAATGCAGTTTGGGCACTTTGTGATGGAGCATTCGGATGCTCATGATTAGGAGACAAAGAATTACATCATAGATGCCATTCACACAGAGTACATGCTAGTAGATGGATACGATCTAGTCTCCAATGACTAGAGTGTGGCTATTACAATGATGTCACATCATCGACTAGAGGCAGAAGATAGATACAAAGATAATGAACCAAAGACCGCATGGTTGGATGCAGAGGAGTGGGTAGGGATCACACGAGAGACGTAGGAGCGCCCAGACAGGTATCAGCAGCATCAAGATGCAGCTAGAGCACACCTGGAGTCCATAGGATTTTCTCATCTTGGGAGTGGAGGCTACAAGACTCTTCAACATGAGTTTGTAAGTTTCCTATACTATTTAAATAGTGTATGTACATATGTTTCTCTAATGTTAAACTTATGGTAAGTGTTTATATTACATGAGATATATATGAAGCATCCTTTGACGTGGAAGAGAAACATGGATTCAAGCAGGACTGTCAGCTCTTCTCTACCAGCTTCAGGATGAGGGAGAGGCCATCAACTAGGAAGCCTTACCTTAATGAGTATGTTCTGTGTGTGTGTTTTCATTGAGACATCTTGATAGTTATGTTTATGGTATTTGGTTCATGTTTACTTTTAGATGTTGGCCATGGCTATAGATGTATTTATGTTTGCTCAATTTTGAAATCATGTTCAAGTTATGGTTATGATTTTGAAATCATGTTCAGGGTTATGGGTATGGTTTGAGAATTTGGTTATGGTTATGGCTTTAAAAACCGCTTAAAGTTATGGTTATGGTTTGAGAATTCTGTTATGGTAACGGTTTTGGAATCCTCTTAAGCTTATGGTTATGGTTTGAGAATGTTGTTATGGTTATGGTTTTGGAATCCGCTTAAGGTCATGGTTTGAGAATTTGGTTATGGTTATGTTTTTGAAATCTTCTTAAGGTTATGCTTTGAGAATTTGGTTATGGTAATGGTTTTGAAACTGCTTAAGGTTACAGTTATGGTTTGAGACTTTGGTTTTGGTTTTGGAATCTTCTTTAGGTTATGCTTTGAGAATTTGGTTATGGTAATGGTTTTGAAACTGCTTAAGGTTACAGTTATGGTTTGAGACTTTGGTTTTGGTTTTGGAATCTTCTTTAGGTTATGATTATGGTTATGGTTTACGAATTTGGTTATGGTTATGGTTTTGGAACCCACTTAAGGTTATGCTTATGGTTTGAGAATTTGGTTATGTTCATGGTTTTAGAATTTGTTTAAGGTTATGTTTATGGTTTGAGAATTTGGTTATAGTTATGGTTTTGGAATTCTATTAAGGTTATGGTTATGGTTTGAGAATTTGCTTATGGTTGTATAAGTTTCGGAAATTGCTTAAATTTATGGTTATGGTTTGAGACTTTGGTTATGGTTATAATTATGGTTTTGGAATCTGCTTAAGGTTATGTTTATGGTTTTAGAATCCCCTTAAAGTTATGGTTATGGTTAGCATTTGCGAGTCTTGTTATGGTTATGGTTATGGTTTGTGATTTTTATGATGGTTATGGTTAGCAAGTTCTATTATGGTTATGCTTATGGTTTGGAATTTTTATGATGGTTATGGTTTGCGAGTACTATTATGGTTATGTTTTGTGAATTTATTCATGGTTATAGTTCCAAAATCTTGTTATGGTAATGTACTCACATCTACTCAATTTTCAAGAATAATAAAGGTGGAGTGCGGTTGTTTTTGCACTCTTTTCTTTGAGCAAAAAGGGTTGGTTTGGTGCTACAGTACATGCAGAGAGGGTTGGTTTTGGTACATGCAGCACCAACTACAACCCTCTCTACTCATTTTTTTCGGTAGGTTTTTGCGTCGAAATATACATCTAGATATGACGTTGGTATACACGTCTATATAAGCGTTGGTATAGGTGTCGATATGTACCAGTGCTGCATATACTGACGCTTTACCAATGACAAGACCGAAGAGTGTACCAACACTACCGTACCAATGCTGATAAAGATGCATATACCGATGCCATTGATTTTTATAAGCAGTTCATTTTTGTGGATATTTGTGTTGGTATCCATGCGATGTGTTGTAGTGTTAGCATAATGAGTATAGTAGTGACCATGCCTAGTAATCTTACATAGTATGTTGGTTAACACAATATGTATGCTAATTTATAACATTGGGTGTGGTCCAATGGTGCGGCCTCATACTTCAAGGGAGCTAGGCATTTCTATTTTGTTGCAAGATATGACGGACTCACATGATGGGGATGAGCTTGTTCTTCTTTGAATCAAGGCACGGCAAGGGAGAGAATGATGGTGCATGACCAATTGTGAAAAGAACCTTGAATCATGAAACACCCAAAACCTAATGGATCTATTTTGTGATGTGCCGCATATGTGGTTGCTTATTGCCAAGCCCACCTATCACAGGGAGCACGTGCATCATATCCTTCAAAAGAAAGGGAATGTGCCCATGTGCTTTGGGGGGTTAAAGAGGGGAATGTGAACAAGGAGGTTAAGTGGAATCATGACACAATGGAAAAATCTTGCTCTCTGCATGCTTTCTATGGTCACAACCTGCAAGATTCAGCTGCCCTTGCAACAAGAAACTTAGCATATTCTATTGCCATTACCTGATGAGGTTGTAGCGGATTCTAAGCCAACAGATGAAGTTTTGACAGAGTAAGTTGTTGGGTATGATGACTTCACATACAAAGGTAATCATGATGTATTGAGTAGCACTCTATGCGCTGGCAACACATTTGCTGTAAATCTGGATTTCTACTTGGTCAAGTGTGTTGCAGCAAAGGAGAAGGTGCAAAAGTGGTACATTGATGAATGGAGCAATGTAATTGAGAGGGGCTCATATGTTGTGCAAGGGGTGTATTACAAGCAACTTGATGTAGACACCTTCAAGCTAGACCACAAGTAGTGTTGGAATTAGGGTTGCAGAGAAACACACACAGCTTGGAGAAGACAAAGGAAGCTCAAGGCACACAATAGCGAGTGTGTTACTTAATGTGCAATTGAAAGATAGATAGCCCTAGAGTGATGGGCGTATATGCAATGCACGGGGGAAAAAACCTCCTAAAGAAGGAAAAAATGCGCCGACGGTCCTAGTGTGTTCACACACATCACTACCACATGTATATGGTAGCAAA
Source organism: Adiantum capillus-veneris (assembly GCF_014529385.1). Taxonomy (NCBI): domain Eukaryota; kingdom Viridiplantae; phylum Streptophyta; class Polypodiopsida; order Polypodiales; family Pteridaceae; genus Adiantum; species Adiantum capillus-veneris. The sequence continues at coordinate 157,736,829 of NC_140939.1, forward strand.
TCCCCCCTGGAGTCATGCGATGAACGAGAGCTGGCACATGAGTAAAGGGAAGTGACATGTCCTAAGGACACGATCATTCCACAAAGGGGAGTAAGCCTAAAGCTTTGCAGAAAGCTTCGAGCTTCTCCCCAGACAGTGCCTCGGTGAAAAGATCTGCAAGGTTGTCTTGTGCTGGCACAGAAGCCAAGCTGATCTCTCGTGCTAAGAGCCTCTCCTTGACATAGTGGTAATGCACCTCAATGTGCTTTGTGCGAGCATGAACAACTAGGTTTCTCGCAACTGCCAATGCACTCTGACTGTCAGTGTAGATAGTGTTGGCAGTGTCCTGTCCAACACCCAAATCAGCCATCAGGCATCTGAGCCATACACACTCAACCGTAGCTGTGAAGACTGCCCTATACTCAGCCTCAAAACTCAAAGTGTCCAGAGTAGGTTGCTTCTTAATCAACCATGATATACATGAACTGCCAAGAATGAAACAGAAACCACTTGTGGACACTCGCATGTCAAAACAACCAACCCAATCTGAGTCCAAAAAAGCATGAAAGTCTAGTGGCAATGATCCCTCCTTGGGATAAAACAATCCAAGATGTAAAGTGCCACTAAGGAAACGCAAAATACTCTTGACAGCCTGCCAATGCTTAGACCCTGGGCTATGCATAAATGTGATGACTTGTGAGACTGCAAACTAAATATCCGGCCTCGTGTCACATACATAAATGAGGCAGCCAATAGCAGTTTGGTAAAGAGTGAGATCAATAGGATCACCAGCATCATGTAGACTCAACTTCAAACCTATTTCCATGGGAGTGGCAATAGGTTTGCAATCCTCAAGTCCAAACTTACATAGCAATGTCTCTATGTAACTTTTCTGACACAAGGCAATACCACCATCACACTGCTTAAACTGTATACCCAAGTAATGATGCAACAGCCCCAAATCTTTCATCTTGAAAGTAGCATTAAAATCAGCCTTAAATTCAACAATATGTCTCTCATTTGGTCCAGTGATCAACAAATCATCTACATAAAGAACCACAATGAGAAGTACATCACCCTCACGCTTAACATACAATGTGCTTTCTGTTGTGGACTGTTGACGAAATCCTTGTTTGAACAAATGAGTGTCAGCTTTCTCATACCAAGAACTAGATACAAAGACTTCTTACATCTACACACTTTGTCCTCTTGTCCTTTCTTGACAAAACCGCAAGGCTGCGTTACATAAACTTCCTCAAATATGTCACCATTCAAGAAAGCAGTAACAATATCTGATTGATGTACATCCCAACCAAAATGAGCTGCCAATGCACAGAGAAAACACACAGTAGTCATACCACAAGTGGGAGCAAATGTCTCTTCATAATCTATGTCTTTTTGCTATGCATAACCCTTTTCAACAAGTCGAGCCTTATGGAGATCGATCTCACCATCCGGCCTGCGTTTCAACTTGTAAACCCACTTTGTACCAATGGCCTTTTTGCCAGGAGGCAAATCACATTCCATTCGTCATTTTCTATGAGTGCATCATATTCTGATTGCATGGCAGCTATCCAATTTTTTGAATTTTGTGCTTCATCAAAAGATAGAGGCTCTTCAACATCATGTAAGCTAGACACAGCCAAAGCATAACAATAAGATGCGCGGCGAGAGCCTGAACGAGTACGACTAGACAAAGGTGCGTCCAAATTACTATCTCACAATGTATGCACCGGCCATTTTGGCATACCTATAGCCTGCTCATTTTCAGCCCTTTCCTCATCAAGTACATCCCGTACATTTGCATCAGTAATAGGCTGATCTATAACATTTTTAGAAACCTAGCCTTCATAGGCTGTACATTTGCCTCATTGGAACTTACATTCGTATTTCCACCACTGAAAAGAGGCAACAAAGTGTCATAAATGTCCTGTGAGTTTACATTACTGTCTCTAGTACATGGCAGCAAGGGCTGAATAGAATCTTACACAAACACTACATCCTGTGAAACTAGAATACGTTTTGTTTGTGGATGATACAACCTGTAACCTTTGCTTTCAGCACGATAACCAACAAAAATACATTTGACAGCCTTATCATCCAATTTTTTGCGCTGTGTTTGTGGCATCAAAGCATATGCCAAACAGCCAAAAACATGCATGTGCTCAATAGAAGCTTTCTATCATGCCATGCTTCATACGGAGTAATAGATTGCAAAGATTTTGTAGGACACGTGTCACAGTACATAAGTGGCAGACATCATGGCCTCAAGCCAAAAAGAATGCGGCAAAGCTTGACTTTTGACCATACATCGTGCCATTTACGTAAGTGACATGTTTTTCCTCTCAGCAACACCATTTTGCAGGGGTGATAAGGCACTGTACATTGGTGTTTTATCCCAGAACTAGCTAGAAATGCATTAAATTCATGAGACATATACTTCCCCCCTTGATCGGAACGGAGGGTGCCCATAATACATTTCGAGACATTTTCAGCCATAGCCAGAAATTGTTTGAAGCACATAAATACTTCGGACTTCTCTTTACACGGAAATACCTATGCATGCTTGGAGTAATCATCAATGAAAGTCACGAAGTAAAGGTAATTGCCCAAGGATGGAGTTTGCATGGGCCCACGAACATCACTATGCACAAGCTACAACGTGCATGTGGCCCACGAACATCACTATGCACAAGCTACAACATGCATGTGGCCCTAACTGAACCATCCTTTGGAAACTTCCAACACTGCATCTTACCCAAAATACAACCTTCACAAACATGTTTGACAGGTGCTTCAAGAGGCGGCAAAGAAGCAACCATATCATATTTTTGCAAATGCAGCAAACTGGAAAAATTCAGATGATCAAAACGTGCATGCCAAAGTTTTGCATCTGAAATAGCCCTTGAATCTGCAATTGCATTTGAAAAATTTTGTCCACACTTGTCATACAAAGTGAGCTTATACAGCCCACGGTACAAAAGCCGAGATGCAATGATTTCATCACCAAAATTGAGATCATGAACTGTACATCTGTCAGCCACAAATTTGACTACAAGTCCAAGTCTAGTAAGTGTAGATACAGACAAAAGATGCTTCTTGATCCCAGGTGCATAAAGTTCATCAACAAGTGTGAAAGAACTGCCATGAGCAGCAGTAAGCACAATGTTTCCAACTCCCTAAACTGGATAAGAGGCATTTTTGGCACAAGTGACATAATTCCCATGAGGGACAGACTTGAGAGAGGTGAACAATTCACGATGTGTAGTAATGTGCACCACTGTCGAAATACGACACATGTGAATCTGCAGCAACTGATAAGCATGCATCATGCACAACAGGATTGTAAGTGCACTCTGTGCTAAGAGCCCATTCGGCATCAACATCAGCAACACAGTCTCCTTTCATAGAAGACTCAACTATGTTTGCATTTGTAGTGAACAAGCATTTGCAGTGGAACCACCCTCTTTCTTCTTAGCCTCTTTGGCCTTCAACTTGGGACACTACTTGATCAAGTGATCATTACCTTTACAATAATGGCAACTCATCTTCTTTTTGCCCTTATCATCATAATTTCCAGACGAATTGCTGCCAACAGAAGCATTGGGAACAAAAATTTTGCCACTCGCAGCAGAACCATAAGAAGTGGCTGCATTGCTATCACCACCCTTTCTTTGAGAAGCAATAAAAGCTTGTTCAACTGCACGCTGCCTAGTCCTGATTTTTTTGGAAAGTGACTCTTGCAATACCAATGTGCATAATGCATCAAACTTGACAAATTCAGGATTTGCATGGGTCATAAGTCTCCAAGTACTAGCAAAAGTCTGGTAGAATCTGGTAAGGCATCAAGAATAGTCTGCACAAGGAACTGTCCAAAATGACTTCACCTACAGGAAATGATTTCCTCATTGATATCCTTGAAACTAGCAAGGAAAGTGTCCATATCATCTTCCTCATGCATAATCTTTGACTCCAGCTCTTTATGCAACAAAGCAATTTTAGCCTCATTATGGCTTGCATAAAGACCAACCAAAATATCCCAAGCCTGTTTTGCAGATTTTGGTGACAAATGTGAGGAAGAACGGTGTGCTTCACAGACTTCGCAATCAATGCATGAGCCTGTGCATCCTTTACATCCCAACAAGATTGTTCTCCCATAGGCAAAACAACTCTAATAGCAGCAAGACCTGCAACATCCTCAACATTTCCTGCATCCTTAGAACCAGGACGTACATCAATGCCCTGCACAATATTCTAGATACTGTTTGACACAAGTACATGTTGCATCATGTAAGCCCACATTGGGTAATTGTCCCCATCCAACCTTTCCTCAACAGCAAACATCTTAAACACATCTGTGTTGTTGTCATCCATGCTAAATGCTAAACCTGATGTGAAAACTGCCCGAAAAGAGGAGAAACAAAGCGGAAACAACACGTGGTATATAGCACAAACCGTAGAAGACTGTAAGGCACCTGTTATGCAGAAAAAGACACTGATAGAAATTGTGCACAAAATGAAAAAATAGCCTGTGCAGCACTAGCACTGCCTGTAGTGGAAACGAAGGCGGAAATGAGCCCGAATTAGAAATTTGAGTAGACTGAGATCTACGAGCACACCCAAAATATTTTTCGACTTGCGAACGCTTGCCAAAGCTCACAAAAATCAGAGAAAGTGAGCAGGCGTATGCTGGAGCTGCTGTCGACTGAGCCCGGGAGGATGCAACCTGCTCTGATACCAATTGTTGGAATTAGGGTTGCAGAGAAACACACACAGATTGGAGAAGACAAAGGAAGCTCAAGGCACACAATTGAGAGTGTGTTACTTAGTGTGCAATTGAAAGATAGATAGCCCTAGAGTGATGGGCGTATATGCAATGCACCTCGGGGGGTGCACTATGTAATCATGTTAATGTATAACGTGAGTTCAAAAGGAGGGGTTTTAAAATGCAAAAGTTTTGGGCAATTTAACAGAGATACATAAAAATAAGGGGGTTTTATATTCAATTTTGGAAAAAAATCCTAAAATAAGGGATCATTTTATTCATTCAAACATGTTAAAAGAGGGATTTTTTAAAAAGCCAGCAAACGCACGTTATATAGGGGGATATTGAATGGTGAACCCCCCGAGCAATTCACGGGGGAAAAAACCTCCTAAAGAGGGAAAAAATGCCCCGGCGGTCCTAGTGTGTTCACACACATCACTACCACATGTATATGGTAACAACTAGTCCATCGTCCATCTACTTTCACATCTAGTACGATGTGTCAAAATACCTATGGAGCATAGCCCAAGGAGAAGGGAGGTGTACATAATCACCCTAGAAAGCTACGAAGCAATATGTAATAGCATGTCCTTCATCTTTTATGTTGTAACCATTGGATTTTGAATATAGTTATTTCTAAAAATAATGCAGTTGATCATAAATTTGGTTCTGTGTCTCTTGTGTGCAATGTGTATACATGGCATCTGTGTTTATCACAATCAGTAATAACAAATAACTACATTGTATGCTGGTTATAACTATCTTTACTATCAACAAATTAGGAAAACCAACTAGTTTATTGCTTTGGGTTACTAGCTTACCAAATGTGAAAAGTAGCACTCAATATGCTAACATTGCATTCATGGAATATTTACAAGACTAAAAAGTATGTGAACAATACACAAGGTATGGCCCAAAAAATACAATAGTACAAAATTGGATCCTTACTATCTAAAATGAAAGTAAGAATAGGTATGAACATTGAAAAGGCGATCTCATCGCCATATTACAACTTTCCATCATAGTATATACTTTTACAAAACTGCAAAGCATCTTCTACTCTTGAAAATGTTTGTAGTGTCCAAGGTGCATGTACAGTTTGTGATGCCCATTATGCCTTTGCTCCTATCTTTGTTGAGGGCCTTTGGTTTGTCCATTTGCCTTTCTACTTCAAGTTTCTGATCCTTCTCTAAAATCCCTCTCGAGCCTTTTCCTCTCACGCCTTTCAGCTTCTTCGTCAGCCTCCCTTTGTCTCTGATGGATGTCTACCCTCCACTCAGCCTCATCACTTACTCGTAGATATGATTCTAGCTTGAGGAATGCATCAAAAAAAGTAAGAATAGGTATGAACATTGAAAAGGAAATCTCATCACAATATTACAACTTTCCATCATAGTATATAATTTTACAAAACTGCAAAGCATCTTTTACTCTTGAAAATGTTTGTAGTGTTAAGGGTGCGTGTACAGTTTGTGGTGCCCATTGTGCCTGTGCTCCTACCTTTGTTGAGGACCTTTGGTTTGTGCATTTGCCTTTCTACTTCAAGTTTTTGCTCCTTCTCTAAAATCCCTCTCGAGCCTTTTCCTCTCACGCCTTTCAGCTTCTTTGTTAGCCTCTCTTTGTCTCTGATGGATGTCTACCCTCCATTTAGCCTCATCACTTACTCGCAGATATGATTCTAGTCGAGGAATGCATAAAAAAAATAGTCTAGGCTAGTATCAATCACTTGTATATGTTGCACGGTCCTCTAATTGCAACCACAGAAATAGCCAATTAGTCAAAGTGTCTACCAGGAACTATTGCCACTGTTCAACAGTCTGGTCCTCTAACTTGGGAGTAATAAGCCAAGTTTCTTCAGGGTTTTATCACACTTTCTACTTTCTATCATCAATGATCAGAGTGGTTTTGGGCCTGAACTATGTTAAGCCCCTCCAAAACATATTGAAGTTCATGAGAACACATGCTTATTACATATCAGCCAAGGTTGGCCACTACCATGCTTCTATGCAAGAACACATGCCATCCTTGCCCGTTGCATTTTGAATATAGTATTTAGTATTGCATTTACTTTACAGTCTTGATGGCTGGTGCTCCATATATACACATGAAAAAATTGGAGGCACCAATCCAAAACTCCGTGGCTGTCTTTGGGACAACATACATACCACCTATCTTGCATACACTACTTTATTATTTCCCTTGCATATTCAGGGGGAGATTCGCCATGCCGTGGCTCTACAACTTGAACCAATAGGCCATTCAAATCAACACCCAGAGAGCGCTTCTCATCTGCCATTAGCTTTGGAACCCATATTGGGTCCGGTGGCAGATACCCCTTATAAAAAATAACTTTCCCTTAGGGATGAAAAAAATTCAAGTACTCATCAACTTTCCCACGGTGTTTAAGGTAGCGATCCAGGCGCTTCTCAGACTCAACTTTTTCTCTTCTTAGTTGTCTATCCTTGGCAATACGCCTTTTTCATATCTATTTTGATGCAATGGAAAAATTCATATCATGCAGGGAAATCAACTATAGTTTCTCTTTCCCTGCAACACAGTAAAGGTATCGCATGAAGACATCATAAGGACAACCAAAAAATATTAAACTATTGCACAGAGACATCATTATGCCAATAAGAGTTTCTCCATCATAAATATTCAGAGAGATACATGCCATAAGATGTGCTGCTTGCTAGCACTACAAAATCTGGGTACATCGGAGAACAGGTTCAACATAGTTTCTTGGAAGCGTGTGAGCGAATGGATTTCTTTTCATGTTTGCTATTTTTGGTAATGTTATCCAGTCTGCTCCTCGAGGAAACACAAGTGTCTTCTCCAGGCTCTTCTGGAATTTGTTCCAAGACACCTTTTCTTTTCAACTTCACATTGTTTATGAAACCCAAGAGAGGGTTTTCATCATCAGTGTCTTGCATGTTCTACTTGCTACTAGTCCTCACAACTTCCTCTTGCATACTCATTAGGACAAAGTTGGACTCACTTTTGGGCCTTTCAGTTCTAGAGAGAGAGTGGCGCTCGACCAATGAGGAAGAGGCTAACGTTACGTTGAAAATCAAAATTTTGGAGTCAAGCTCTTTAAAAAAAAAGGGAGGAAATTTTATTTTGGTTCATCAAATTGCACAATTTCACGCTTTCAAGGCATAAATGCCGTAAGTCGTACTAACTATGTACCGAGGAATTTCAGAACTTTCATTGAAGACTCTATCTAGTACTTTGTTCCCGCCCAAATATGACTTTGAGTAGCTCTACTTCCCTCTCAAAACTTCTTCCCTTTTTTATATTTGCGCTAACCTTTCTGTGTATTCATTCTACTGCAAACCATGTCTACTTCTCGAAGGCCTAGCACTACCATTGACTCTGTTAGCATTTTTAACAGTTATACTATAGACGATCAAGCATGGATTCCATCTCGTATAACTATCGGAAGTTGGGTTCTAATGCAAACTAGGAGGAGGAAGAGGAGGCAATGCAATGATTTAGTGGAGGCTTTCAAGGGTCAAGTTAAAGAGTTTAAAGTGTGTGCACAAAGCAAGCGGGTGAAAGAGGTCCTCATACAACATGCTTTCCAGCATGCAGATTTAAGGTTTCAAACATCTCCTCCAAGTTTTCCAAGGCATCGACCCAACTATAAGTTATTTCAGCATCTCACTTAGTGCATGATTATATTCGAATATTAAGTGGTGAATATCATCTTTGGTATGTTTCAGATATTTATCCATCGAATAGGACAGATTGGCAACCAGTTGAGAGTATAGTTGGGATTTTTGATGCTTTCCATTCATTTATTGGTGAGCAAATGTACCGAGGAAGACAACACAAGGAACTTGCAGATAATGGAATTTTCTTTTGTGATATGTCATATGTGGAACCGAGAACTTCCATTGGTTGGGGTCGTGTAGCTCCTTTGTCACTTCCATCCTTTGATAGTAAGGATTGGTCCCTTCCTACTTCGTAAACTAGTGAAAGCTTCAGGAATAAGTTGTTTCAGGATATACAAAAGTCCCTCAAGTATTCAATTGCCACAAAAATAGTTCGGCTCGCACTATTTATGCCTCTTGAAGTGTTTGCAGATTTTTTCTTCGATGAGCAAATAAGAACTACCGCAACAATGTTCATTTGCAAGTCTGAGAGCTGTTTGGACTTTTTAGATGATAACTGGGATAGGAAACAATCACAGAAAAAAATTCTGTATTTTGCAAAAGAAGTCCATAATTTGCAAGCTCATTATAAGCTCTCAAAATTTGTTTTACTATATTAGATATCATCTTCTTAGTGGGCAGCTTATTCCACTCGACCAAGATACAGAGAACAACCTCGAGAACAAACCTTTATCAATGGAGCTCTACTTTCGAGATAGCCTACTTACTGTGAGGGAGACAATGTCAAGAAAAACTCTGGCACAGCTCAGGATAGATCTTACATGTGAAGAACTTCCACTTTTGCCGGAATTGTATGCATTCAGTCTCAACAATAGAAAGGTGCTTACTAAATCGATAAATTTTGATTGTCTTTAATACACTATGACTGAATCTAACTTTTTCTTCTTTTCAGATTCCAAGGCGCAAGGAGAAAACAACATTGTGCAAGGAGTCCATAACAAATACACTTCACTTAATTTCTTCCACCGGAAGCTAGGTCACATACCTTGTGCACGCAAAGAGCTTTGATGCCATGCAAACCATGATGTACTCTTCAAAATGACTAATGCAGAGATATTTTTTGGAGTTCAAACAATGTTTCAAAAATTTACATTTTCAATGTTTCAAAACTTTACATATTGTGTTGTATCTGTCAAGAGTAATTTGCTCCCTTTCCCAGCTACTGTCCTCTCCCCCGGGTTGTGCCACTCGTCCCCTGTCCTTTCCCCCGGTTTGTGCCACTCGTCCCCTGTCCTCTCCCCCAGTTTGTGCCACTCGTCCCTTGCCCTCTGCTTCGGTTGCTGCTACCTCTGCCTTTGGGGATGCTGGTCTCGGGTATCCTTTCACGTCGCTCGAAATCATGGGCCTCTTCCATGGCTTCCCATGCTTCTTGCACCTGTGAAGCTTCCCGCTGTTCTTGCTCTTGCCGTCGACGTGAAGCCCATTCCTCTACTTCTGCGGCGTCCGCATAATATTGGTTTATTGCTTCTTGCATATTTTGAACTTCTTCTTGAGTCTGATTGTGGCGTTGGGTCATTTCGTTAATGCGATCCTCTTCGAACTCGTCAGCTCTCGCCGCTTCCTCTCTTGTGCGTCTGTTTACCGAGATTATAATATGCTGGATGGCCATTACAGAAAAATGTCGCACATCGTTGTTGGTGTAGTTATGTAATCGAAGTTCCTGTAGAAGCGTGATACAGACATCTGTTGCTTCATACATACGTTGCAGCAAACAATAAAACAGCAAATTACTTACGTTCGGTATATCCATAATTTGACTGATGAGAAACACGGCATTTAAACAGGTTCACCAGCCACAGCTATAGTCATCAGTCTGTGTGGGCACGGTTACCCGTTCGTGCTTGACTACATTTCCTAGATCATGTTCTAACAAAAGATGCTCTACACAACATACAAGTTTTTTCGCGGCACTACATACATAACCACTTGAGTCAGCAACACATTCCAAAGAGACACTACACTGCTTTCCAAATGTACCCAAATGGACCTTACAATTTTACACGACCGTGATACGCCCTACTTTGCCCAAAGTTTGCATAGTAAACAATCTTAGCTTCCATGTCAAATAACATCAGACTCCAATGATCACTACAAAGACACCATCAAAGATGAGGAGAGATTCGCAATGCAAGATGTTTTTTACAAGGCAAGAAAATACTCACGATTGATTGTACGCAGTGACCGGAAAGCGCGCTAGATCAAAGTTGACTCTGCTAAACCAGTTCATCAGACTCAAAAAGGAATATGAGTTGTTCTGCAGATAAGGCAATATCAGCGGATCTATTACGTATACTTTCTCTTGAACCTAAGGGGGCAGAAGCGAGACAGCGTGGCTAACATGAACAAAATTCAAAAATTAGACTTGAACACCAAGTGAGTCAATACCGAGCGAGTGGGGCAGCTATCGAATTCCATACGCCACTGATTCGCTTGGTATTGACCATTGTCTTGGTTGAAATAAAGAACTTGACGACAACCTTAAAGACATGGTTCAATACCGAGCGAGTCAATGGTGGATTCCAATTCCATAAACAATTGACACGCTTGGTATTGACCCATGTCTTTAAGGTAGTGAACCATTATAAAGAAAAACTTGGCACCGGCCACAGAGACATGGGTCAATACCGAGCGAGTAGTACCAAAATTCAATTTCATTACCCACTGTCTCGCTTGGTATTGACCCATGTCTCGGTAGAGACCCATTTAATGTGCATAAGAATTAAAGAGAATGAGAATTACCACAAAGCAACATTGACGACCTCATTTGTTGCGAGCGAGCCGATGAAATTGCGCATGCACATGAAGTCTACTCTATTGAGGTTGGTAATGTAGGCCTCCTTTGACCTTGCAGGCAGCTGTATGTGTGCATGCAGAGGCGCGGAGCGCAACAAAATTCTCAACTCCTCTTCATTCTCCTCGTTGATTTGCTCTAAAATAATTGACTCATCCGATACGTTGGATGGCCCTTCTGATACAGAGCCTTGCGCTTCCCTTTCTTGAGCTGGCTCCCTGGCTGCCTCAGGCTCCGGATCATTTTCCTTCAATATTGGTTGCTCCATAGATGCCTCAAGCTCCACCCTGACCTGCTCTTGTCCTTCATCATCCACGATGGGCTGCGGATCCTCCATGACTTGCTCATTTTGGTGTCTAGCTGGATCCTCGATAACTGTCTCTGTTTCTTCCATGACTGCCTCGGGGTCCACTCTGGCTTGCTCTTGGCCCTCTGCGGCTATCTCAGCCTGCCCATCTGTGTCGTTTCTCTCGACCCGTGATCGGGTCCTTCTGTTGTTTGTTTCAGCCCTAGACGGCTCTGCCTGTCGTGCACAAGGATGGAGAGGGGGGATGTTGAGAATATCCATGGTTCTACTATCCCGGATTGGTACTGACTGAAGCAGCCCATCTTAGCGGAAACAAAGCCTACGAAGAGTATCAAAATCCCGCGGCATGATAGTGACCCGGTGTGTATGGGCAGCCAGGATATATCCATCGCTGAAGAATTCCACGAGGTAGTCCTCAGCAATTTCTTGAAGGTAGAGGAGTGCACTGCTGGCCCATCGCATGCCGACTCTCCACTGCTCGCAAATCTCCTGCACTACTCACTGGAAAGGGAGACGTGGAATAGCAGGTTGAACGTGTTGTTCTATCCTGCGCAACTCTTGTAGTACACTTCTGTGCGCCTCATATCGGCGTCTTCTTGCTTGAGCATTCAAAGATTCACCTGTTGCCCTCCTAGCGCAGGCCTTAACACCAAAAGACAATTCATTTGTCAGCACAAGGGACTTGAGATTTAAGGAAAGGTCAATACCAAGCGAAAAGATAGATAGGAAAGAGTTGCCTTGCCTTATTCGCTTGGTAGTGACCTCAGAAAATAGTAATGGTAGACATGACTTATATGTACTGAGGTCACTACCGAGCAAATAGGTGCATAGGAAAGAGTTTGCCTTGCCTTATTCGCTCGATAGTGACTTACATTTTCTGAGATCACTACCAGGCGAACAGGTTTGCAGCCCCTGCAAAAAAATACCTTATTCGCTGAGTGGTGATCTCAGAAAAGTGTACAAGCAAGCAAGCAGGTTTGCATCCGCTTATACAAAATAGCAGTGTGAAGGAGATCTTAAATCGATGTGGTTCTAACTGTCATGTCGTTCCCTCCGATCACCTCCCCTAATATCGTAGGGATGATACCATTGATTCTCTCTCCCATGTCCACCTCTCATGAAACCTCATGGCAGTACCCTCTCATAAAACCTCATGCCCAGGCTCTCCTTTTTAGGCTTGTCTGAAAGTCTATTTAAGAAGCAGTTGTTTCAGAACCTCCCTCAGGGTTTCACAGAACAACTAAAAGAAGCTTAGGATAGTAGCGATGCCTTTCCAAGGTATACTCCCACAGTGCCAGCAACACCGCATCCGGGCCCTCCTCATGAGGTCCCCCCTTGGCCCTCCCCCGATGTTACCTTTAGTGTTCTCGACCGACATAGCTCGGGAGTGGCTTCTGTCAACAAGGGAGTCTATTCTCGAGGTAAGTTGCTGGTAATTCTTTGCTTTTGCTCCCAATTTCCAAGCTCCTAGTTTGAAGAGCTTACTTGCTAAATGCTCTGTGTAGGATGCTAGCCTGAAGCTGCAGCAAATGCTGATCGTCAGGCAGAGGGTCTCAATCCTTAAAAACTCTCTGGAAGCAAGAAGGCCTGAAGACATGCAGCGATTGCTCGCCGACAATGGCTCTATGGAGGCAATCATTAATTGGCTTCAGGAAATGAAGGATGAAGTGCTTGAGCTAGCCAATAAATATGAGGAGGCCATTAACTTTGCAAACATGCTTTGCGAAGAGATAAGCTGGCTGTGAACCCTAAACCCCTAAACCCTAAACCCCTCGGAAATTAATAGGCCACTCTTTGTAAAGTCTGAAGTGTTTTCTAACTCAAACCCGGTGTTCAGTTGTAATTTTTCTTCTTTCTTATAAAATCAAAAGGCGTATTTTGCAAAAGAAAGCCCTAAATCCGCAACAAGCAAGGGTTACCTTCCCCTTACTTGCTTAATATTGACCTCTGTACTAGCAGACATCACCTAACTTTTCTTTTGGTCAGTACCAAGTGAATAGGGCACTTCGGACCAGGTGACCTTAGCGTATTCGCTTGGTACTGACCAACTACAGCAAATTAAAGGGAACGGGACCTAAATCAACAGGCGTATTTGGCAAGGAAAACCCTAAATCCGCAACAAGCAAGGGTTACCTTCCCCTTATTTGCTTAGTATTGACCTCTGTACTAGCAGACATCACTTAACTTTTCTTTTGGTCAGGACCAAGCGAATAGGGCTCTTCGGACTAAGTGACCTTACCTTATTCGCTTGGTACTGACCAACTACACAAAATACAAGTGCGCAGAAGGGTAGTAAGTAGCATACCTCTTCACTGTGTGTAGAGTTCCGCGTCGCTGAAGCACTGCAGAACAAGAGTAAGAGAAGGAGGATGCGCGAGAGTAAGAGGTGATGGAGTTTGCTTACCGCGTGGCATCGATGGGGGTAGAGTTAATTAGAATGATGTGCACTAGAGGACGCGAAAAGAGGCAGAATAGTTGAAACTTGAGATGTTTGGCGGGGGTAATGCCTCAACTTAGAATGCTTACCTCGGGGAGGGTGACAACTTCACTTATGCGTGAGATTGCGGTTGGTAAATCGTACTGCATGGGAATCTGAGACCATTTAATACTGGTTGTCCTTGAGAGCGCATTGCCTTTGCCTTTGCATTTTTTGCGCTCTTCCCCTTGCTCAGCTCTCGTGATCTTGCGTTGAGTGACCTCCACTGGGTCGAGTCCTTTGCTGCCGCGTCGCCATCGCCATCGCCCCCCTACCTGTTCTTGCTGTTGGTGGCCTGCGAAATCACCATCCAACTCGGAGCCATTGGATATTGCAGAGACAGGTTCTTTCTCCCTGCCTCTCCCCTTCCTGTGTGTTGTTAACTGTGTGCGCACCGAAGCCACTGCGTTAGGGTAAAAACGCATGCATGGTTGGAATAATTACTCCTTATGTGGTGACCGTATCGCATTCATGGTTGGAATAATTACTCCTTATGTGAACTATAAATCTATCACTGTCATGCAGCATTCGTGTGTAGCTACCCCTCTTGTAAATTATTTTTTGCTCTTCTAATTTATTCACTCACGCTTATGGTAAAAAAAAAAACATAATATGCTTTGTTCTTATCCACCTTTTCCGAATGCCACAAGACAGAACCAAGCGAATAGGACCCTTCGGAGATTCTTGGGGGCCCTACTCGCTTGGTACTAACTCAACTAACGTCACCACTTATGACATTAACGCACGGGACATAACCCGTCGATATGACATTAGCGCACGGGACATAACCAAGCGAATAGAGTTCTTCGGAAATTCTTGGGAGCCCTACTTGCTTGGTTCTGACCCAACTAACGTCAACTCTTATGACTTTAGCACACGAGACAGAACCAAGTGAAGAGGGTCCTTCGGAAATTCTTGGGGACCCTACTCGCTTGGTTCTGACTCAACTAATGTCACCTCTTGTGACATGAGCGCACGGGGTCGAACCGGGCAAAATAGGACATTGAGGGGTACTCGAGGCCCAAAATTCGCCTTGTTATGACACCAAATAGTTTTGGCTTGCTTTTTCTTTCAGTCATGGGGATCATAGTCCTGGAGACAGACGTGAGCGAGGATACATGTGAAGAAAAAATATTCACATTCTTATATAACGCTCGAGCTCATCATCGTGCACCAGAACTATCAGGAATGTTCAATGCATATTTTTCTATACAGAGGATTATAGATTGCTCCTTTGAGTACCTACAAAACCATTTGCAACAGTATGAGGCAGGCACTTGTGACAATTCCATGACAGTTGATGGCATGAGATATGTGCACCCTGCCGACCTTGACCCTGACAAGAGTGCTTCAAGGAGACTGAATCGCTGTCTTGAAAAGTGTCCCTCCAATGCACTGCTTGTACAAGACAGGTGTATAAAGAACTTAAAAAAATGTCGCTTATTGGAATTCTACCATGGGTTTGTCTGTTACTTATACTTGCAGACGGATGGCGAGTCAGAGACTTCGCAGTCAACAACTTTCGGTAGTTGTCCATTGGCGCCGGAGGAAGAGGTAGAGGATGTGGAGGTGCAATTCAATTCAAAAGAAGAGCGGAAAGAGGTACTAAAGGAAACCTTTGATGCGGGCTTAACTCTTGTTTCTCTTGCGGATGCAGCAATAGGGTGCAGGCAAGAAAGCCCAAGTATGGAAGCGACTTTGCCTCTCAATTGTGCTCCCAGCTTTGCTATGGCGGGCGAAACCCACTATATTCTGCTCAGAGATATCATGCATGAGCTCAATATACGGAAGGACTATTGCCTAGTGGCAATTGCAAATTTTTGTGAGGTTGCTCAAGGTAGTGGAAAATTTTATCTAGTGATCTCCACACGTTCGCTTTGTGATTCTGGATTGCCCCACCACCAGCATTGTCTTTAACCACTTTATGTAACTGTTTCCATTTGTTGAACATGATTCTCCTTTCTTCTCTATTTGAATCTTTGAGGCTAAACCCAAGAAACCTTCTTGCCTTCACTCCGCCTATCGATGCTTTCCTTGGTACCTTGTACCGACTTTGAGACATCTTAGGTTCCTCTTCGATTTTGAAATTGCCTCCATGCAAACCAATGTCTGAGAGCACTCCCTCTAATGCTTTGATCACTCTTTTTGACTCACTCTCTGGCTTTAATGTCCATACAAAACATATGTACAAATGAACCACCTTTTCAATTATTCAACAGAGTGCATGAAGTGTACAGACGTGAACTCTACTCAGAGGAATATCAAGCACTGGTTTAAAAGTTTTATCTTGAAGATGTCTGTTGGGAGCTCTAATCCATTGCACACTCTCAAGTGATTGTGCATCAGCCATGCAATATAAGCATGGATTTGCCACAACTGCTCTGTGTGTTATGTTGTACATACACTTAAGAGTCTTTAAGTCACCTGCCATGTGCCATTCCACTGTGTAGTCGCCAAATCCTTCCACTGAAAGAACGGCTCTGTTTCTTTGTTCACTGATGATAGAAGGAATTTGGGTTTGACTAAAAACCCAATCGAGGATTTCAAAATTTTCCTTATCAACCTACAGTGAAAAATGAAAATACAAAATCAACAACCAAATAATCAATATTTTTGTTATCAGAGATTGACCGAAGTATACCTGAAACGATCCTAGAGATAGAATGTTGTTTTCTGTTTGCACGCTGAAGTATCGTGGATCCTCTTTCGTTATTGATGGATCCAGAGCTCTGTTCATGAGGGTAATGGTGACGCTCTCCAACTTCTTGTTCTTCAGGACCTCGCACTCGTTGAGCTTCAAAACAAACTTGAGAACCCCACCGCACTCGTCTCGATTGATGTCAAAGAAGTGAACTGCATACCTTTGCAATGCTTCAAGATCAACGAAGAGGTTGTTGTGCTCGTTAAACTGTACCTCTCTGCCGCCCTTGCCTAAGAACGTCGCTTCATTATGGAATGGTGACCCAAGTTTCTCAAACACCTCATCGTTTACATGCCGGCGAGCAGCCTTTACATGTGATGGCTTTGGCAGCAATGATCCTCTCTGTAGTTTATTTTGAGATTTTTTAGCTAATGCTTTGAAGAGTGCCCTGTATCCTATCTGCGAGATGCCACTCTCATCAAGTATTGCTTGCACTTCCATTGATTCCAGCTGATTCTCCTTCATGAAGCAAGTAAGTAGCCTCCCTTTCAACTTACGATTTTTTTTCTGAGTTATCATCTCTTCAACTACTTCTTTTGGAACTAGACGGCTGTAATGCACTCTCGCATTGAAGCCTGCACCGTTCGAGTTTGGATGCAGTAAAGACCTGCCAAAAAAGGACAATGAGTTATGATCATGTATAGGAAAGTAAGTGCATCCACTTCTTAATGAAGCACATTGAAGAAACAAACTTCGAGTTACCTTAAAGCTCGTATTCGTTTTTTCAGGCCACCACTACCAACCTTCATGTTCTCAAGGTTGCACAGATCTCGTTTTCTTTTCCGACTACCAAGCATGGTGTCATTCTCTCGCAAACTTGTGATCTTCTTCTCAAGGCCTTGGATTGTCTCTTTGCTTGATGAAATCTTTTGAGAGCATGCTTCATTAAGTTTCTTCAGCTGCATGTTCTTCATTGCCAGGAATTTTCTTTGCCTTTCCGCATTCAATCCTCTCATTTCCAAATGTTCGGTGTATCCCAATAGCCCATCCTTGCCATCGCCTGTGAAATGTAAGAGGTTAGTGATATTAGCAAAGGGAGGTGGCGCATTTGTCATAGGATCCTTTGGATAAATAGACCCATCGGTCCACAAATCCAAATGATGTTCCTTGTTTGTCCTTCTAAGTTCTTTCTCCCGTTGAGATAAGAAAGACTCCCTCCTAAGTTTCTGCAATGGTGCGTACTCTTGCAATACATCAACATGAAGATGATGTGTGTTATTTCTTTGGGTAAGTATTAAAGATGAAGGGGCCGAGGATTGTAAGTTCAAATTAGTGTTTTCATCAGGAAAAGATGCGTTCTCATTCCTAGAGTTGATAGAGAAGAAGACGGAGAAATATCTCAGGTTTTGGGAGGGAAAGCCATATTCTCAAGTTTAGAGTTGATAGAGTTCATGTGGCTTATGTTTCTGGAGGGAACGCTTGTAAGTTGGCATTTCAAATCATTAGTCATACGGTTAGTTGGATTCCTGACAAGAGAACGAAGGATAAGAATGATAAAGACGGCGGCTACCTACCAAAGAATGTAATTTTGGCTTTTTGTTGCGCAGAAAAGTATCACATAAAATGCACAAGTTAACATTTTTATTTTCTCTCTCTAAGCCGACGTGGCACTTCTTACAGGGCCCAAAAGTGAGTCCAACTTTCTCCTAATGCTTGACTGTTTCCTCTGAAGCACTTATTTGATCGGATGCATCGGGCTAGGATTTGTGATGAGTAATGATGATGAAATCATTATCATCCATTTCTTTACTATTTACAACACCCCTGAATTATTTTTCATGTTACGGTGTCATATCTACCCTTTCATGAATCCATCCTGCTCATCCAAGTCATCATTATAGGGCTTCTTCTATCCTATACTTGACATGCTTCTTATCATGCGTGCTTCCCACATCATTGACTCCTCTTTATTTCTTTCAGACATTGATTATCATATCCAAATTGCTAGTGAAAATGTAAAGCCGGATCTTTAACACTATAATTAGCATACCCACAAACTGTGGGTATGCTAACTAGCATACACAGTTTGCTAGCCACCATACCCACTATGCTAACTAGCATGCAGACTATGCTGACTAGCATACATAGAATAGTTGGGTATGCTAACTAGCATACAAACTATGCTAGCCACCATGCCCACTATGCTAACTAGCATAACATAATCAACATGTATGCTATCTAGAATAATATGTATAACATTCCATGTACTGGGTATGCTAACTAGCATACATAGTAGGATAGCCACCACACCCACTACTCTAACTAGTATACAAACTCTGCTAACTAGCATACATAGCATAACTTGGTATGCTAACTAGCATACAAAGTATGCTAACCACCAGGCCCACTATGCTAACTAGCTTTCAAAGTATGCTAACTAGACAATAAGCATGCCATGCACTGGGTATTCTAGTTAGACAATAATCATTCCATGCACTATCTATACTAACTAGCATACACCATATGCTAGCCACCATACTTATGATGCTAACTAGCATTCATAGCATAACTGGGTATGTTGACTAGCATACAAATGCTAGCCACCATTCTTGCTATGCTAACTAGCATTCATAGTATGCTAACTAGCATAACATACTCAACATGTATGCTAGCTAGCATAATAAGTATATCATTGCATGTGCTTGGTATGCTAACTAGCATACACAATATGCTAGCCACCATACCCACTATGCTAACTAGCATATAGAGTATGCTAACTAGCATACATAGCATAACTAGGTATGATAACTAGCATACAAAGTATGCTATCGACCATGCCCACTATGCTAGCTAGCATACACAATAAGCTAACTACATTCATAGTATGCTAACTAGCATACCAACAGTTTCTTGTTATGCTGGTTTACTAACTAGCATGCTTCCATTTATGATTATCTTACAAGAGATTGTGGTGATTGGATGTCCTTGCCCTGTGAGCTTGCAACACCATTCTGTTGGTATCCTATGTTGGCAAGTGGAAGCTCTACATTATGTCCCTTAGGGATCATGCAGAAACAAAGCATAGAAGGTGATAGCTATGGTCACATGGAATCTTGACCGGTGCTACAGTGATTTCATGTACTTCTAGTGGCAGACCATAGCCAGTATACTAGTTGATTGTTGTCCCATCGTAAACCCCTCTTATCCTTTTTGTAAAAGTGTCCATAGCTAATTTATAGAGGTCAGTAGAGAAGAAGGAGTCTTGTAGCATCTTGCTTATATGCATGAGTAGTTGCAATTGAGTTTCAAAGGCGTGCACTTTTGCTCCCTGCACCTCAACATTAATCTACAAACCAAATGAAAGAAAAGCATGGTGAGTAAATAGGTTAGGTGTGCATATATTCCAAACATACGGTGCAAGCACAAAAATCACAATCACTTACACAATGACAAGTTATGTCAATTTCAACATCAATGGGGGTGTCCTCACTATGAGGAAACCCCAAACCATCTAGTGTCTCTATTTTCCCTTTGAGCTCTATTTCCCTCTCTTTACATCCACATTGTGGCTCACTAGTAAACTCTGCAATTCATTGCCAACATCACGAAGGTTTTGTCTCTAGTATAAACTACAATTGGGCTAACCATAGCATTGCTTGCTTTCAAATCCTCACATCTTCTAGCTCCTATCTTGCATTCACAAGATGTTGTTTAGCATCCTAGAGTTTCTTTTTGAAATAATCACTTGCAACCTTTATGTGTTGCAATTCCTCAAAGTCAAAGTATGACATGCTTTCTACCCCTTGGTGAGTGTTGTGGTGAGAGAGGGGTGTGGCCTTAGTAGCTTTGGCAATATTCGTAGCTACTCTGCCCGAGTAGTCCTTCCTCAATTCAATAGACCCCTCCTTGGTGTTTTGAAATAAATGAAGGGAATTACGCATCCTCCACTTTCCGACCTGGGCCTCGTAGTATCCTTTGTCTCAAAGCTCATGCAAGTGCTGGAAAATGAGCTCAGCCAAATTGAATTGCAGTTCAGCCATTAGACTGAATTCTTTTACAAACCTTTTCCCAAATGGAGAGTTGATCTCCATGTTATTTGGGGCCTTCTGGTACACTTTGTAGTGCAACTACATCACCTATTTGATGTACATATCGCTACATATGCAACTGCAGTTAATGCAATATTACCTACGATCCTTTGACTCTCTGAATACTCTGAACCACTCTGCATCAACGATCTTGTCCCACTTCACCAATTTGGGGTCGGCACCATCCATGGAGAGGCCATGAACAATATTGAAATCTTCTCCTATAATACAATATTTTCCCTGCAATGTGATGTTGAGATTGGGAGCTTTCCATCAGCGTGCACATCCTCAATGTGACAAGATAATGGGAAGATAATATGATGCAAGGCTATCCATGGAAAAGGGAAAATTTTCTATTTATGGGGAAATGATATGTATCTCACATTTCATGCATACAAGAGACACTAAAACACAGAGAAACAATTAACACCTAACAGAGCTTCTTTAAGCAACCCTACTAGAAAATAACTCCGAGTAATTTGTGCATAGGCTTGAACCATATTTGTTGCACAAGTCTTGCAATCACTCAATTCACACGCGTGCATATACATGCGCGCGCGTGCACACACACACACACACACACACACACACACACACACACACACACACACACACACACACACACACACACACACACACACACACACACACACACACACACACACACACACAAAGGCCTGGTGCAATGTGAGAGGTAGTCGGTGTCATTCGGTGGGAGAGAGAGAGAGAGAGAGAGAGAGAGAGAGAGAGAGAGAGAGAGAGAGAGAGAGAGAGAGAGAGAGAACCTAAGTCATGCTTTTACTTCCCTGCGTGCATGTTCTTTGGCATTGGGGATCCTTGGGAGTCAGATAGCTCCACCCTTTTGGGGGAGGGAGAAGAAGTAGCACAAGCTTTGGACCTCGACTTCCTTCTTGGTGGAGTGTCAAGAGAGTCATTGGAGGTGGCTAGGTGGTGTGCTAAGATATTCTCCACTTGGGCAGCCTGGTGAGCTGCTCAACTGAGGGACTCCTCCCCCCCCCTCTCTCCTACATATGGCCCTTGCGCCCTTCATCCCCTCCATGCATCATGATTGCATCACACCTTCAAAGTAACGTCTTAGTGTAAATGTTCAAGCATTTGAAAACACTTATGTCCAATTTTTTTAAAGTATTTATACACTTTGTGTAGCTCATGATGGTGGCCCACACACTTGAAAAAAAAAACTATCCTTACGCTTACAAGATATGCTTGTTGGCAATTGCTAACTAGCATAAAAAGCATACCATGTTAACATGTTTTCACCCTTCACTTATTTTACAAAATCGAAAAAAGAGTCTCCTTCTGAGGTTGAAGGCCATTTTTATCGCATGCTCTTTAATGCAACCTTTCTCAATATATATTCAACCCTTACAAAGGGTTGCTGCCGTCTGAAGGGAAGAAGGATGTCATATCCTTTCAGAGCCAACTGATAATGAGCTTGACATCTCAATGGTATCTTGTCTATTTGGAGTATGGATGGAGGGCATCTTTGATAGGGAATTTATTTGCCTTTCGATTTAGGATTATTGCGGGTTCTCATTTCATCGTGTCTGTATTGATTATAGCTCACATTGGCCTTTTCAAGCGCTCTGTGTGTGTGTGTGTGTGTGTGTGTGTGTGTGAGAATAGCATATTAAGAACCTCATAGAACAACTGTGAGATTTATAATCACTTTTAGTTCTCATTTCATTGTATGTACAATTTTAACTCATTGCAAGGCACATTGTCGTTTTAAAATTTGCATCTCTCTCTCTCTCTCTCTCTCTCTCTCTCTCATAGAAGAGAGCATAATAAAATGCTCATGGAGAGATTGTGATGCTGTAGCATGATTTCAAGCATAAAAAAATGAGCTTTTTGTTTTTTCTTATTGTTGACACTTTAAGCTAGCCAAGATTCCAAGCAATCCTAATGGTTTGTCCATAATGTCATGTTTGTTAGAAAGAAGGGCATCAATGGGCTTAATCTTCCACGACCCCACTTGATTATGTCTTCTTTTATGTTCCATCTACTTTGCGTGCGATGTGGCATCCAATGAAAGGGAGGATAAGCAACAATCCAATTGGGTAATGTATTTGTATGACCTAAAAGTATCCGTTTTCAATAAAGTTTAAGACAGGTGAGATGTAAACATCTAACTTATTGAGCGAGCTATAGTGGTGGAATGGGACACGAAATAAATTACCTTAGTGGATGTCTTTCAATCGACATGTGAAAGCCATGTTCTAAGCACTCAATGTTAACACCAATCCTATACAAAAGAGCATTCTATGCTTCCCTATTTCTTATTGCCATCAATGCTACTAGAATAAAGGTTATAACAATTTTGCCTACAACCACCAAGGCAACTATATTAGAAATAGGGGAAATGTTTGCTTCTACAAAGGGGCTCATTGGTGCACAATGACAAACTTCCTCTAAAAGAAAGAAAAGTACTCTTTCCCAAGGTTTTTGATCGCCTTGAATCCTTATGCAAGGAATTGTGGTAGATGCTTTCCAACACAAATGATCAATCTAAGGGGGCCTCCATGTGACCTCCCATACACACTTTATATAACTTTTTGTGCTATTTATATATATATATATATATATGCTTTGGGCGGCTATTTATGTTGCCCACTTCTCATTTCAACAAGGGATAAATACCTTCAAGTCTATTAAGAAATATAAACAATTTTTTAACCACGCTCAATTCCTCTCTACCCTATGAAAATTTTAAAAGTCAAGAATTTTAAGCTATTTTTTTTCACTTTTTCACACTATTTCTCTAAAATATTAGGTAGACTATATTTCTCTTTCCTCTCATCAAGGGGCACGATTGTAAGGGGAGGCACACTTTTCCCAAGTATGGGATACCCTATCAAAAAGTAAAGGAGCTTCTCTTGCACATGAAGCTAGAATTTTTGTGGAGTGTAGGGTGATTGGGGAAGAATGTAGGTAGCATTCACCATGGCTTTGTATATTGCTAGCTTAAGCC